>NC_087222.1:11802027-11834744 GCF_015104395.2 Macrobrachium nipponense
TAAGGACAAACTCTCCAGAGGTTCAAAGGCTTGCGAGCTTAATAATTTTAGAACATCTGCTAAAACCCACGGGGGAGGGGGGGGGGAATCCCGAAGTGGAACAATCGGTCATTCGATCTTAAAAGATCTGAGAAGATCATGAAGAACTCTACTATCAGAAATCTCTGGTAAATGAAACCTAAAGGTGCTCGCTAACATGGACCTGTAGCCTGAAATAGTAGAGTAAGAGAGAGACTTGGATTTCCTGAGGAAAAGAAGAAAATCCGCCACCTTTGCTATTGTGGGGCGTGAAATACTATGCCCCTGTGCCCTGCACCACATACGGTACATCGCCCACCTTACCTGGTATAACTTCCTTGTAGACTTCCTCAGGCACATAGAAAGTTGTCGAGTCACTCCTTCCGAAAGACCGGATTTTCGGGCTGCTCACTGCACAGTCTCCAGCACGGGAAGGTTCTTGTGGTAATGATGAAAATGTGGCTGTTTGAGAAGATCCTTCCTTCGTGGCAGGAGGATTGGGGGTTCAGACAGCACTTCCATGGTCTCTGAGGCCAAAACGGAGCAATAAGGGTCATCTCTGTATTCTTGCACCCTCTTAGCTTAGCCAGTACCTGATGAATGAGGCTGAACGGAGGGAAGGCATATACTTGTAGATTGTCCCACGGGTGGAGCATAGCATCCGTCCTGCAAGACATAGGGTCTGCTACCGGAGAGAAATATACCGGGAGACAATAGTTCAACCTTGTGGCGAACAGATCCATCGTGGATGGCCACCTCTTTAACAGTGATTGGACTACCTCCTGCTTTAATGTCCATTCGCTTCCTCGGACTTCTTTCGAACGGCTCAGTGCATCTGCTAGGACGTTGAGTTTTCCCTCGATGAATTGCGGGAGTAAAGAGGTCTTGTGGTTTTCGCACCAAAGTAAGATTCTCTGAGCTATGATGTTCAGAGTTGACGACCTTGTACCTCCCTCTTTCTTTAGATAAGCTACTTTCCCCCAGACTTGATCTTTGAAGCTTAACAGAGCCTCCTCTATGGCTCTTAATTCTCGGAAATTTATTGACTGCTCCCGATCTGTTGCCTTCAGCTTAACTCATATATGACACACACTCAAAATGTATAAAAGTATAAAACTTCTAGAAATCGAAAGAAAAACATAATTTGGTTATATACTGGTATGTAAGACCTTCAAACATCAGAAAATTCTTAATTCCAAATACAATCACACACACATATAACATATGTGTGTGTGTGTGTGTAGATACTGTTACATGGAACCATTATTTATTAAATTGTTTGGAAGAGGGGATGCCATATCTACTGACGAGTTTGTACCAATCATATGTCTCTGGTTCATCTTTAAATAAAAATCCAGATTTGTGAAGATTTGGCTTGCTTGGCCCCATGAATATCTGGGTTACTTTTACAGTACATATGTCATCCTTACTTGGTCAGTCCTATGTAACCTTTTCTAGGGTTGATGTGATTGTTTTTCGGTGCATAAATTTAAATTCAACATTATAATGTAGCTTGACACATCTTCCCTTAACATTCTGAGGACTTTACCCCAGTAGTACGTTGAAGGTTGTAGCCACAATACTGCATAGAATTCATCTACAGCAATCTTGTCACAGTCTGGTAATTTTTGCGCTACATAAGAACGCTGCACTGACTCACATACACTGGTTTCCAGTGTATGTGACTCATCTGATGACATAACCTCTGGTTCAACAAGATCACTTCCCTCAGAAACTGACGCTTCACGTGCCCTCTTTCCTTTATTTCGTTCCTTATGTTCATCAGAATCACGTTCCTCAGAATTTGATGACTCATGCACCAGTACTACTGTCTTTCCTTTCTTTCGTGATCGTGTTGCACACACTTTTTTCTCATCTTGCTTCTTCCTTTCCTCGGTTTGCCTTCGCACTTCTACATCAGTAACAAGGGCACCATGCATAGAGATTTTGTCTTTTTGTCTGTGGTGGTGCAATGTTTGGACGGCCACGAGACTTTATAACTGCATCAAACATTGATTCATCATCTTTATTCATTAGCATTATTGAATAACGCATTCCTGGTGGGGCATACTTTTGCAGAGCTCTCATAAGTGATTTCGCATTGTCTGGTACACAGTAGCCAATGCCGTTTGCATCACTTTCTGCACTCTGGGGGCTGCCATTCCACAAAGCTCTTCTTGCAGGCGTTTTCACTCCATCCTCAGAAGCAGTTGATGCAGAGCTTGGTGTTGATGTTGATGCAGAGCTAGGTGTTGTCCGTACAGAACCTGGCAGTGGTGTTGCTTCTTCTGGCTGTGTAGGTTTTTCTTGAGAGGTGGATGGCTCTGAAGAAGGTGGTGCGTGTACTTCTCTATACTGTTCATCAAGCTTAGGTAGTCTGTCACTGTTAACTGGTGACCCAGCTGACCTCCACTGTTCATGTTCATATGTCTTCAGTTTCACCTTGTCAAGCCGCTGGATTTTGTACTTAGCAGAGTCGCCTCAAATCCTTCCTTAATGTTTCTTGCACTCAGACCATTTCTCCAGATTCCTGCAACCAGATTAACAAAGTTTGCTCAATGCAGCAGCTGTCGTGCTCCTGTCTGGTGCATATGTTCTGTCAGAGCCTTTTCATAGTAGGACTTCAGAGGTCCAAAACAAGCTACATCCAATGTATGAAGGACATCTGTAGTATGTGCAGGAAATGTTCTCCTTTATTGCAAGTTCAATAGTTGGGGCAGAGGTGTGGGTCAAATGACCATCAAACAAGAGCAATAATGGACGAATATGTTTTGTTCATAATGTTAATATAACATAATACAGCTAATCATAATGTAACATAATATATTTTTAATATAATGTAATATATAAGCCATAAATATAAATTAGTAGAGAAAACAAGGAAATAAAAACATGTCTGGGGTAGATAAAAACAACAGGGGTAAAAAAGACAAAGTACAAAAATGCAATTGAAAATCCTCACAGCTACCTGAAAATAAGTGAAGTTATGCTCACAAATGTATTGAAGATGTGAAAACTAAAAATGGCACCTGAAGACTAATTTGGGGGGCAAAAAAAAAAAAAAGCTTTAACTGGCTTATTCTTGGATGAAAAAAAAAACTTTATCTGTCCCACAGTAGATTTCTTACAAATTTATTATACTGCATTGTGTTGGCTTATCTACTGCCAATATACACACACAAAATGGTATGTTTCATTTAAAAAATAAAGTGTGTAATGGAAAAGTTGTATTAGTGACTTGAAAACTTTTTTGCAGTGATTTTCACCTTCTTTACTTGAACTGTCAATCTTCACTGACCAATTCCAGACCGGTTGCGAATTTTACCACTGATGGATAGATCACAAGCAGGCCTATCTATTCATATCAACTGCATGTCAGTACGAAGTAAAGGGAAAAAATGGGGGCATTTTTTTTTTTTTTTTTACCCAAAAACAAGGAATTTTCTTTTTACCCCACTTGACTATTCACTAATTTAAATATGTATATTTTGAACTCCTAAAAAATTGTATAACAAATTTAATAAATGTCGTACATAATAAAAAGAGTCCAGTGTGCTGGCATCATGAATAACAACCAAGAAACATCAGAAAGTTTGCAATGGAAAATACACAGCAAACTGTTTTTTTATGGAATTCTTTGGTTGCTATTCACTGATACTGAAAATAGAATGTGGTTAAAAATATCCAAGAAATATTTCGGTTATCCCTCTTATTTAGAAAACAAAATGCTTGAGTGTGCCCTTCCACTGTATAAGTAAGCGTGCAGAATGCCTCACAGAATGAGCAGCAACACTTCAGACCCAGGTATCAGAATGAGGGGTGGCTTCAGGTGGGCAGTACATGTAAAGACCTTAGGTTTGTTATGTTAGGAAAAATGCAAATTACTTTAAAATTTGTCATTTGTTCCTACACGAATACAAACCATCAGTCTTTGGTTACAGAAGACTAATTTTTTTGGTAGGAGGATTCTGAGTAAGCTTCAGAACTGACTGGTGGTTGGTTCACCTCACCTGGGTCTTTATTTCTGGTCATGTAGAGCAAAGGAGCAAGTCCCATGCCTCTGACATGTTTAACATGCGTGTGTTCAACTGCCAGACTTCTAGACATTTCAAAATAATGGGTATTTGAGAAGCATCAATGATTTGTAAAAGGTTTGGATGAATCTGTAGTGTCGGAGAGAATAAAGCTAAAGAAAATTAATGGGTTTATTTGTTTTCAGAGTAGGCTGGAATACATCCGTTAAATTCTTGTACAAGGTGGTTAGGCAGTAACTACCACCTGGTAGGCGGGTAGGCCTGCCTATCCGGATGTAAACACTCCACTTTGCCTTTTGGACCAGTTTTCACATTGAGGGGTGGCATAAGGTGGGCATTAATGTAAAGGACCTCAGGTTTGTGCAGTTAGGAAAAATACAATTTACTTTAAAAAACTGTGATTTCTTCCTACACGATATACAAACCCTCGGTCCTTTACATTACGAAGACTCACTGATTGGTGAGAGGAATGTGAGACTCCAGAACTGACTGGAGTTCTGCACACCTAGGCTATTCCTCCTGGTCGTAAGGAGGAACAGTGATTCATCCAAAAATGCGCTTGGAAGAATATTTAGTGTCAGGAGCATTAATGCAAAGCTCTAGGAAGGGTTTGCATTATTGCCAGTCTCCTTTCTATGATTCTGATAAGAAAATCAACTCGATGTGCAAGCTTACCGGATCAACCCCCCGACCAGCAAGTGTAAGTTTGAGTCCTATCCTCAAATTGAAGGAAGAGGAGTAGAAGGACAAGGAGGGGAAGGTGGGGAGGCCAGTCACTCTCGCATCCTTCTTACCTCTAGAACCGCACACCCCAAGCGAGATGCAGCGTGTCCTCTTGCAGGAGCTGGGTAAGTAAACACAAGGAAAAGATATTCCAAGGACCTGTAGGCAGACCTGAAGGTAGAAGGATATAAATGTGATCATAATGAGACTGAACCTGTCTTCCGGTCCGACATATTCTTTGGAGTGATGAAACGTACACAGCCACTAGCACTGCTCGCTCTCCGAGAGAGCAAACAGTGGACGTATCCAACTGTAGAGAAGTTTCTTGTGATCTCATAAGATTCGGAGGAAAACGTGTCATAGACACTTCTGTATACGAAGTCAGTAGTGGATAAAGGTATCGACACTCAATGAAGGGTGTCGATCCTTCGCAGGTGCAGCAACATACCAATAGGACAAAGTAATGATTGATCTGGATCAACCAATACAAAGTCCACAGAGCAGATCATGAAGGATTCGGACTTGTCAACAAAAGCCAAATGATTGCGCATCCAAGACGTAGTAACGACATGACACCCCCCTTTTGAAGGGGGATGTTGAGAGCGAACCATGAAAATCACCTATCTTGTTCGCCAACGATGTTGAGAGACGAGATGGTGATTCTAGTGAGGCATATGCACATTAGACAAGTGCCAAATGCCTTCTAGAGACCGAGGTCTCTGTGATGGTAAAACAGAAGTTTCTTATCAGTAGTTGAATCTAAGCCAAGGAGAAACAATACTAATTAGTGAATGACTAAAGTGAATGTGGACCTATGTCTTCACAGTAAACTCTCACGATTCCGATCATAGAAAAAGTCCCGTTGATAACACCAACCAGTGAAGATGGCACTAATTCCTGCTGTTTTATACAGGACTGAAAAAGTTATTTCACTATTTCATTGGTGTTCAGCAAGAAAATCGGAGCTTGCAATGAAGACGGAGTCTTTTCAGTAATGAAAACATAGGGATTATACTGCCTGAAGAACCACTTTTTGTGGGTTGGATCAGGCAGGAATTTTTTATTTAATTTGGATGCAGAGCTAGTTGAGCGGGGAGCAGGTGAAGTCTTCTGTTATTTGTTTTCAACTCGTGGTGAACAAAGAATAATTGAACACCTTATGAATTAGAAAAAGTATATTAGAAGATAAAACTCAAATTGTCTGAAGAAAATCATTCTGCGTCATCACAGCGGCTGATGGGGCAGATGCGATGGAACAGAAGACTAGGCTTCAGACTTCTGTTATACCGTGGGGTAACAGAAAGATGATAACAAGTCTAATGAGATATATCTGTCTGAAAATTCTCGCAACGGCAAATGTGGACCATGAGACATGGGCCTTATACGAGAATTCCGAGCCAACCAGAGACCAAAGTCTGTGATTCCCAGGCAGAGAGATTCGTATTGGTAGTTAGTCCTCGACAGAGGAGTAAAAACACTAAAACAAACAGAATCTCAGAAAGAGAGCAGTATTATGCCACTCGCTCAACTCCTTATACTGCGTTGCTGGGTAGTGCATTCCATGATGGAATGCATTCAGCGAAAACCATTGAGCGCAAAAAAGATACACTCCATCATCTGCATTTCAACCGAAATAGGAGAGAAGAAAACCCTCTTGTTCGGTAATAATGCAAATGCTGTGGTGTTGTTGGGAAACAATACCACTAGTTATCTCAAAATCAAAACCTGAAACTCTTGGGAGCCCCGAAAGGCTGTCCTGACTTTCAGGTTAATTAAGAGAAAGTACTATTCATCTCGGTCAACTACCAGAAGTATTAACTTACAGATATGCACCTATAACTCGGACGATGCAACCGATAACAGAAGCATGTCGCGAGAGACATATACTAGTATATTCATAAGTTCCTGTAAATTGTGCTCCAGCCTAATTCTTCTTCATTCGAGAGACAAGAATAAGGACTGGAAGCAGACTTCCATTCTCTAATGAAGAGAGTGAAGGTGAAGTTGTCCCGAAGGGAGACTTCTACGGTGATAACAGGATACCAAAGACTACTATTTCAAGCCAAACTGGTTGTTCCCAAAAGAGTAGCACTAGAGAGGCATTCAGTCCTCTTGGTGCAATGCATCCTAAACAGATTGACGTGTGTTCGGTAAGATCCTAAGACTGAACCAAAAACATAGTCTCTTGGATTCAAACTCTGAGGAGTAGATTCCATAGAATTCCTCTTATTTTCTTGTTCATTCCAGTGTGACAAGGAAGTAAAGGGGAAAAAAAAGAGGAGGATTGACTGTTCTTGCCCGCTCTTCTCTGAACTTGTGATGTTCTCACTCTGTTAAACGAAGCATTCATTTCCTGCAACCATTCGTTTGCGCAAATGCAAGTGAAAGTTGACCAGAGTTAAATGCAGTAAAAGCTGATGAGAACTTACCATGTCTTGCTACAAATCTATCTTCTCCGTGATCGAACCTCATGAAAAGAACTACACAGAGGACCTCCTCCTATCTCCTTCAGATGACTTGTCCTGAAGAACAGCAATATCGATCTTGGCACCTAAAGAATAGCTATTCCTGGCTTTCACAGGTGAGTCTGAGCCACCAACGTGGCTCGGTCCTTTCTCTTGCCCTGCGCCACTAATTTGATGGAGAGAAGACTACCTACCACTAACCTGTGAATATACGACCTCCCTTGGAGGTTGTACACTCGGAGAGACACATACATGAGTACCCAAAGCAGCCCTGGTTCCATGAGCAGCGCCCTTGGAACCAGAGACAAGAGAACAAACCTGGGTTTGAACTCCTGGGGCTCCCGAGACATGGAGACAGCCAATTGCTCACTCCCCAAGGAAAGGATGCAGGCCCTTAGAATTCTCAAGGCGAGACTTCTTAGTGGGTGGAGAATTACCTTCCTCTTCTTAGGTCGTGGAAGCCTTCAAAGAGGGAGATTAGGAGGCGTCAGATGACGAAGATGAAAGACAAATACCCGAGTGAAAAACTTGCTATAACATGGGAAGGGAGGGTGCTATGTCATGTCAAAGGAAGCACACTGATCAAGAGCAGAGAGTTCATTCATTAGATTGGCAGAGCTGTCTGGTTGAGTCGTGTCGAGTGAGCTGAGCAGATCACCACTAAATAATTATGAGTGGTAATTGTCAACAAAGAAATATCACTTCTTCCCAAATAACTCTTCTCCTTCGAGGTAGAATCTCCAAGAAGAATAAAAAGGGATTCTGTGTCTGCTGTCCTACGTGTTCGGACCCTAAGGTCCAATACACGAGGACAGTACTTGACCATTCACCTAGAAGGTGTTGCATGCAGTTCCAAGCGATGCATAAATCCAAACCAGATGGAAGAGTGAACTCTTCTTGTGGCAGGATCACAAGCAAGCAAATCTCCCCACAGTTACTTTAGTTGTACTGACTATCAAACTTTCCCTCTGCCACACTTTCCTCTTCATGTTACTATTTACATGCAGGACAATTGGCTTACCGAACACAGAACACACAAAACACAAACACATGTACTCAACTCAGACTTTAGATACTCAGGGCTAGGCGCTGTACCATCTGCTGGATATAAGCTAGTCGAGACACAACCAACACTGACTTTCACTACCCAAGACAGACAAGCACCAAAACTGTACAATAATTAAAAAAACAACACCCAATCACCACGCAAACAAATACCAACAGCTCAAAAATAACACGATAAATCATACGACAACTCCAGCCCAGCATAACAAGCCACCACCACCAACACAGTCTCCAACAGACAACTCATGAAACCACCAAAATGCAAAATCAAGTACAACAAACCTCTTCAGCTCAACAATCACCAGACACATGCACAACCATACAACATCAATATCAACCAAGAAAACACCAAAGAACACTGGCTACTTCTGAATCTGACCATCTTTTCTGACTAACTAACTCTCCACAACCCTCGTAACGGAAGCTCCCACTGATATACTTGGCAATCGCTACAACAGACAATACCAATTCGCTTACGCCTGCCATCAAACCACTTCCATTTATCCTTCCACCAATTTTGCTCTCTCTCTCTCTCTCTCTCCCTCTCTCTCTCTCTCTTTTTTCATGCAACCCCCCAAAAATTGTCAAATTTAAACTACCATCTTACTCCTCCATATTACCTCCCCCATTACATTTGACAATGTCTCCTTACACTTGCAACACACACACTAAATTCTTTCTGCAAAATCCAAGGATGCTTGCATGCAGTTCCCCTGTATCTTGTTTGAGGACCCTCATACAATTTCTCAGTTGCATTGCCATTCGCTTCTTCTAAAACACTTTCATTCAAATTCTCATTATCTCCCTCACTACTATCCTCCCAAATCTCATTCACTACTCCATCGACATCTTCTAGCTCTGGTCCCAATATCTCCCGTATTTCTGCTAACAAACCACTCAGTTCATCCTTACTTCTGTCAAACTCTTGCAATGACTTATCCATCCTATCAACTACCTCTTTAATTCTCGGTTTCCTTCCCACTGAGGTCTCACTTATTCCTGATAACTAAAACCCATATACTCTACAAGTATCATTCATTCCCTCAAAGCCATTCGCATTACACGCTATATCAACTGTTTGCACCCCAACACGAACACCCTTATCATGCAGTTCACACTTCTTCCTTCCATTCCCTTTCTCTACACTCTTCTGCTTTCTTCCATACTCCGCCAACACTAACTGCCAATCTCCCTGACCCATTTGTTCACTTACACTCAGCTCATACTTACTCACTTTAAACCACTCACTCATCAGCACACTAGAGAACCCACCAAATTGAATCCCCTTAACACCTAGCTTCTCAAATTTCCAGCCTGACTCATCCTCTTTCACCTACACACATTCGCCACAGGACCTTCCATTCCACATTCAGTACACTTCACACGCTATTCTTTACACATCCTAGCATAATGGCCATTCTTTCCGCAATTACCACAAGCCTCAGTCACACGGGCACCCTGACATCCAATCGCTATATGCCCTACCTGCCCACACCTGTAACACTCAATATTTTTATCTTTCTTACATTCACTCACTATATGACCCTAAGATCCTTCCAGGAATGAGTTCCCCGACACTGAATCCTATGGAGAACACTCTGAAGGATCCATCCTATCCACCTCACCCATCCCAGTGCAGCCATAGGAAGTAGAGGGAATAGGTGATGAAGATTGGATGCTCTCAATCACCTTGCTAGCAGAACTAGCAGGAGAAGCGAGTCA
Organism: Macrobrachium nipponense; assembly: GCF_015104395.2. Classification (NCBI taxonomy): domain Eukaryota; kingdom Metazoa; phylum Arthropoda; class Malacostraca; order Decapoda; family Palaemonidae; genus Macrobrachium; species Macrobrachium nipponense. Next base: position 11,812,055 of record NC_087222.1, read on the forward strand.
CAGGCAGCCATCAACCTGTGGTGATGGCCGTGACGCAAATCTAGGAAAGCATTATCATCCTAGAGAAACGCTTTCCCAAGGAGGGTTACCAAACTCTCGCACGGCAGGAGAAACATAAGCCACCACTGAAAACGGTCAGTCACATGAACATGACCGAGGTCTTGGTGGAGTTGAGCATGCACCTGACTGGAGAGGGCCGGTACCATTCTCCGACACGTCCAAGCCCTCGTCGAGGCCGAAACCTCTCAAGAGGACTGAGTGGGGTACCCCCTACCAGTCTCACTGCATGCATGGTCCCACAGGACCGTCACGTTAACCCTGAGTACTGAGCAATCACCATGAGAGCGATCACCGGCAAGGCGTGAGTCACCTGAGCGACTCGTTCCTTCCTTCCACTTCATGCCCGCGTCGTGACTGTGAGCGGACAAAGCGTCACCAACCCTGGATGCATGCATTCCGAAGATTTACATGCACTCGGGAAACTCGTGAACGAGTGCCCGACATGGAACTAGTCTTAGGGACAGAACCTCTAGACTAGTAGCAGAAGTGCGAACAGTTTGTGCCTCTACAGCTCCCAACATGCTAGGCCCTGGGGACAGTATGACGGTTCCTGTTCCCAAAGGAACGGGAGAGCTAGCGGAAGAAAAACTGAGGAGGCAGACCTTTATAAGTCCCGTGACGAGACTTCTTAGGGGAGAAGACTACCTTCTCCTTCTTTGGCAGGGAGCCTTAGAAGTCCAAGGGGTGGAGGCTGATGAAAAATATGATGATTCTGAAGAGGAAGATGACGACACTTGACGAGGTCTCTTCATCTTCGACTTCTCCAAATTCTGCAAGATTTCTTCTACAGGATGAGGTATATTTACCAGCAGGAATAGAGTTAATAATCGCAGGGCAGTGGCGAAGGCTTTGTCCTGTGATGAAACTCCAGGATATCAGTGGTAAATGAATATGATTTCCAGCAGAGGAACAGTACACACACTCAAGGACCAATATCACAGGTACAATTCCAAGGTTAGGATAACTAACAGGAAGAGATATCCAACCATCTACTGCTGTAATCACTATCACCACTGTTAGCCTGTAAAAGAAAGAAAATATGATTTAAAGTAATGAGGATACTCCTCTCACATCCAAGGGCACCGTCCTCCAAAATGAGAGGAAATCCTTTAAACACCAACACCACATGCCCCCTCTTCTATCTTCGTCTGATAGCTAATGAAAGGATGAAGAAGAAGAGGAATTACCAGAAGAAACAAAGGACAAACCTCCAAAGTTCCCTTTGGTAAATTCCAAAGTGTAAGCGTAAATTTCAGATGAATACATGTCTCATCCTTACGTTAAAGGGTGAAAATATGTACTAATAAAGATGTTGGTGTACCTTTACCGCCGACCCTTAACACAAAGTAGAAAGGCAGCTATAAAGGCTACCACAAAAAGTGGCTTTGCATATTAATCATTAAGTCAATTAATAAAAATATTAATATCACAGTATATACATATTTACTCAAATTAAAAAATTAAAGATCCCCGGGAAAATGATTAACAGCTAGTCAGCAAGAGCTCACAAATATACGTTGTCATCGGAAGACGGGCAAAAGCAACGTGGAGTGTTTACATTTAGGCAGGCAGGCCTACCCACCTACCAGACGGTAGTCACTGCCTAACCCCCTTGTTCAAGAATTTCACTAATTCCAGCCTACGCTGAAAGTAATTACTTATGTAAAGGGCCGAGGTTTTGTATATCGTGCAGGTAACATGTTGTACTAAGTTAGATTAGGTTAGGTTTGTTAATTAGTATGCTAACCTATATGTCAGTGTTCCTTTAAGGGGGTCCAGGGGGGCAATGTCCCCCCCAGACAGGTAACTCGTTGTACTAGATTAGGTTGGTTAGGTTAGTCACCTTCCCAGCCAGGCAACATGTTGTGCTAGGTTAGGTTGGTTATGAATATTCTTGAAACTTGATCATATTTCATTCCTTATTCACTATGATAACCTCCGACTTCTATTTGATAATTAATACTTAAATAACAAATGTGTAAATTTGTGTATATATATATTATATATATTTTTTTGTATGAATGATTAACTACAGGCAGTCTCCAGGTTACGACGGGGTTCTATTCTTGAGACGCGTTGTAACCCGAAAATCGTTGTAAGCCGGAACATCGTCAAAAATCCTAAGGAAAAACTTACTTTTAATGCTTTGGGTGCATTCAAAACTACGTAAACTGCATTCTTATTGCATTTTGCATAAAAAAACCTTCATATATTGATTATTTTGCATTTTTGGTGTCATATTTCTTCTGCCAGATCAGCGTTATAGGCGTCATAGCCCTGGAACATGCGTCGTTACCTTGGAAATAATTTCTGATGAATATAATTGAAAAGCGCCTTAACCTCGGAACGTCATAAGCCGAACCCGTCATAACCCGGGGACTGCCTGTATTATGTAAAATACGTGTCCCTGCAGTAAAATTTCATTACAATATTTTCTTTATTAATAATACGTGATATCTTTGGTTTCATATAGAAATAAAACAAACTACGTTTTTATCATTTTACTTGACAATTCTTGTCAAGTTCAATTAACCCCCCAACTGGCCTCTCTGATTTCCCAAATCCATTACAAGACCATGTTCGTGTTTTTTTCGCCAATGAGAACCGTATGGATTTACCCCTCCACCTCATCCTTCCTACCCTGTTTCGTACAATTCCCCATCTCTCGATTTCCCAGACAAATACCTCCCTGTGTATTTCACCTCACTCATCAACCTAGCAAGATTGCAGAATCCATCCTTGGAACCTCTCGCTCCTCCGAGCCTATTACTAACCAGACTTTGTCTCGTACATGTAAAAAATAGCTTCCTAAGTTACAAGGACTTTTCTGTCTATTACTCTGGCCATTATGAAAGGTTAATTACATTCTGTCAAGATCACGGCCTGTTGCCCTCATTGTGGCAAGGAGTGTAGACTTGACCTACAGAGGAAGTGGTTCAGATAACTTATTTACCACATGTTGATTTTTACCACTAATCGCAATATATGTTTCAAAACTAAAGTAGGTTAAACATTTCCTTACACAGCTATATATGCCATTAGATATGTACGTTCAGTGTATGTTTTACTTTCACGTGCAACAGGTCTTACAAGCCTTACCAGAAGAGGGCCAGGAAGAGATGCAGCAGGACTTTGCTTGCAGTTATAAAGGACTACATTGTACTGGGGATCACTGTTGTATCTGATTGCTGGAAATCTTATGATTGCCTGGAGGACAAAGGCTACGTACTCTTGACCATCAACCACTCCATGAACTTTGTGGACCCTGTAACCAGTGCCCACACAAATACTATTGAAAGGAGGTGGAGGGAACTTCGTGAGACAATGCCTAGGTACAGACTTAGGAGGTACAACTTCTTCTTCCTTGTGGAAGGAGAGACGGGCCCTGTTCCCGAAAGAGCAGGAGGACCGCCAGAAGATCCCGTGGGATAGGCCCTTAGAAGTTCCCGAAGGAGCCTTCTTAGGTGGGAAACCCAGGTTACCAGCTGGTTGCTGCAAGAGCCACCGCTGGCCTGGCGAGAGTCACCTGACCAGCTCTCACCAGCCTTCTACTCCGTGCCGCGGTATTGGTGCCGAGCGAACTCTGGCGCCAGAACTTTGGCTGCACGGTCTCCCGCGGGAGACCGTACACTCGGAATCTCTCGCGAACGAGAGACCGAGCCGGAACCTGGCGTAGCGGCAGCACAGCTAACACCAGGCGAGAAAGTACCGGTGGTAGCCGGTACCCCTCTGGTCCCTGTCTTCTTCTTCCTTGCAGAAGGGGAGACGGGCCCTGTTCCCGAAGGAGCAGGAGGACCAGCAGAAGGACCCCCCATCCCACTGGAGTGGGACGGGCCCTTAGAAGTTCCCGAAGGAGCCTTCTTAGGGGGGGAGGAGGCAGCTTTCTTCTTCTTCGGCTTGGTAGCCTTAGAAGTCGAAGGGGAAGAGGACGAAGAAGACGACGAAGACACCTCCTCTTTTTCTTCTTCTTCGTCAGCTCACGCAGGACAGATGTCAGATCCTCCATCCAAGACGGAGCCGGGGCAATTTCCGAAGCAACACGGCCCGGCTGCACCTGTTTGGAAGGACCTGAGTCTGGGGCAGCAGCACCGTGGACAGGAACGACGTGGGCAGGAGCGGAAACAGCAGGAGCGGCGAGAGCGGCTGGGCCAGCAGCAGGAACAGTGGTAGTGGCAGGTAAGTCAGGTAACCCAGGAGGCTTAGTTTCACCCATCGACATCCTGGGTACCGGTGGCAGGTCCAGGGGAGAGCTTTTCGGGCAGCAGAAGTCTGACGTCGGCAGCACAACAAACCCAGGTGGAGGCGGCACACCCCTCCTCGGTACGGCAGCGATCGGCCCTTGCATGGCGGCTGTCGGCGTCACCGTCATCACATGCGGTGTATACACAAGGTGAGGAGGGGCGGCGTACCCTGGGGTAGAGATTGTTGTTGTTGTGGTGGTCACCGCTCCATGGGTGACCGCCCCCGACCCCGCCAGACGCTGAATCAACCCCTGGACACTAGGCACGCCCTGCAGACCCAAGGACGTCCACACCTGTCCAAGGTCACTCGTTCTGCATAAGCAACAAAAGGGTGATTAGTGGGGGGGGGGGGGGTACCCTCGCGTCCCCGCGCGGGGGAGGGGGGGGTGGGGGTGGGGGTCGAGGGGGGCTAGCCCCACCCCAAACGAATGGGAGACCCCGAATACAATTGTACGTCGGAGCACTGAGAGCCCTCCTCCACGCTCGACAGTTCGGACGAGGAGAAGGACCCGGATACTCCTCCCCCTCGAAGGGGAAGGTGCCATTCATGGGAGCTGAGCGGGGGGGCAGGAAAGAAGACGAAGAATCGGTTACCAAGGGAGTCGTGGGAGAGCTTTCCGACGACTTCTTGGCAGGCCTTCGCTTCCCCTGCCCCCGCACAGCATCTATTGCACCTACACTAATAACGTTATGGCACGAGAGCAAACGTGCCCTCTGCACTGAGCGCAAAGTATAAAGATTAATTCCCGGTATGAGCAGGAACTAATCCATAATGAATATTGATGCAATGAAATAATATATAAAAGTGAAACAGAATACTGCCTTTGCAATTCACTTTCACACAACATAAAAGGGGAAGGATCAATTCCCAGGTAAGAGCGGAAACATTGAACTGAAATGAATATTGATGCAATCAAAAATAAAATATGAAAATGAAAAAAAATACTGCACTTGCGATTTCACTTTCACACAAAATAAAAGGGGAAGGATCAATTCCTGGGTAAGAGCGGAAAACTTGATCCCTAATCAAATAATATATGAAAATGAAAAAGAATACTGCTCTTGCGTTCACTTTCATACAATTTGAAGGGCTCGTGCCGCGAGCATTCGCGCCCTCGGCCCCGAGTGCACAGGGCAAAATATAAATGAAAAAGAGTACTGTACTTACAAGTTTCACTTTCACAATTTCACCCAGAAATAAACAACTCGGCACGAGCGCGCTCCCGCCCTCGGCACCGAGAACATTATTCATGAGGATCAACTTCAGGAAAAGAGCGGAAACCGCCGCATCTACGGTGACCCATAATTTATTTAATTATTGAAAATGAAAAGAGTACTTACAATTTCATTTTCAAACCAAACAAACCAGTAGTGGAAAACACAATATAAACAAAGCATACGATGATGAAGCGGGCAGAGAGTGAAGACGAACACGTCCTCCACACACGCGGCCGAAAGCAAAAGTGATTCTTCACCTCCAAGGCGCGCGCACTGTCGGACAAGCAGATAACTACCGTTCTCCCTTGTTTGAAGCTTACGACCGTTCCAGCTGCCGCTAGCTACTTCCTATTGTTAAAGGACCGAGGGTTTGTATTACGTATCGGAACAAAAAAATAATTTAGTTCACAACGAGACATATTCAACCCATACTTCGACTTAAAAATACATTGTGAAACAAAAAATGACCTTGTTCCATATAGGTAAAGTATCTAGATATTCATTTATGCTAACTAGAAGCAAGAAAAAATTCGCTCAGATCCGAGTTAAATATGGTAAAATAAAATCGTATTCGCCATCAGCTGATTTTCAAACCAAAACAATGACCACTATGTTAGTATTTTATAATACAGTACTATGAGAATACATACAATATTATTGGATACAGTGAAGTAATATATATCTTTTAAAAAGATTCAAGTAAAAGATGCATATGCCTTACATTTGTATTTTATAATTATATGTAGCCATCAGCAGCCTTACACTGTTCAATTATGACAATGTCGGACCGAATCTGATTTGCGTTTCATGTTCAATTTCTTTTTATGCTGAATCATCATATGATCAGATTCTCTTTTAATATTAAATTTCTTTTCATACTGAATCATCATACAATCAGAATGTATGAACCTCCAGAATTAACTAATATTAATAATTACTTTACTGTACTTGTAGTATATAGTATACTGTAGACTGGGCTACTGTACTATGTGTATACAATATACCATAGTATATGCTAGGCAAACTCTTGTTAATGTTATTCAATTTCTCTTTGCACTGAATTATCATTAAGTCAATCTGCATTGAACGTAGACAAGTATACCACATATGTATAGAGTATACTGTGTAGTGTAGGCTAGGGTACCATATAGGGTAAACAACTGACTGGACTAGCCAAACCACTGACTACCACGTTTCAAACCACCCTCCAAAAAAAGTACTTTAACGCGTCCTGACACCGGAGATGGTCATCAGTCATGAGTTGTTGGTGGTGAGAGGAGAAACTCGATACCTCTACTCTCCTTTCAAAGTAAGTATTTTCTCCAAAGTTAGAAATTAAGGCCATATTTTAAGATTAAACAGAGGATAATGAAAAGTCTGGCCATACACAGTGCACACTACCTCCATGACGCTTTCAAAATTTTTACTTACAACTCGGAGTATTTAGAAGATTGACGCCATCTCAATGGTTGCAGAGTTGCTTGTGTCAATAAACTTCCCATTCCATGTGCTAAATCCGCACACCACTCATACCCACAGATTCTGGTGCACTTTCTTCACAATAATCGTAAAGAACGACTTCCAACTACTACTTTTTTTAAGGAAACTACAATTTTTGGTAGAAGAAAAAGAAGTGTACACTAGATAATTACTTAAATAAATAGTTAAATGGCAGTAGAAGGTCATGAATTACATAAATATTTTTACATATTCATTATTATTATTTGAAAATATTCGTTGTTGAAAAATTAACAAATTCCTGACTCAAATATCAATAGTTTTGCTTGTGAATACTACCGACGGCATTCTTCGCACTCTTCAATTGTTTATCAGTGTTGCCAATTGGTATATGTTTACCCTTCAAACTTGGGAAGACTTACACAAAACCGGGGAAATGAATTACATTAGCGTATCTATTTGTAGTATATATACATACATATTAGAGCAATTTTATCATTATTGCAATACTAAGACAACTAGAATTTATGGAAATATTTGTAAATGCATCAGCGTATTCAAAACTCCACTAGATTGGCAATGATGAGTCATTTCGATGTCGTCTGCTTGTATGTACTTCAGAAATATCTGTAATTTTTCTGGGTTAATTTGGTTGCAAAAAAGGGATAACAGACATGAATTAAATAACATTTAGAAATAACAAAGTAAAGTTAAACTAAATAATGAGTAAAGTAAACAATTAAAGGAATAAAGCTTTGCACCTCATAAATTGTGTACTCGTGCGCTACCCGTAACTATGTTTGTGGAGTGAGCGCTTAGGAACCAGGAACAGCAACGTAGTTCAAGTGCAATTTGGTGTGAATTAAGACTAAAACATGTATAATTACAATCAAATAAGCACTGTGGAGTTTCAGTTGTGATGGTAGTAAGGAGAAAAGCACCAATTACAAAGTAAAAATGAATTTCAGTTCAATCCATGACCCAGGGAATAAGAAGTTTCATACTTTCACTGATATAGGCAACAAAATTTTGTTTTATTGTGATGATTACAACTGCAATCTTGAGTAAGATCAATAAACGTTACATATATATGCTAACATTCTTCAAATGAGTGCTGGGAAGGCTGGGAAAGATGGTGGCTTGGCTGTGGTTACGAACGGCACGTCATGCGGTTACCGCCATATTGGATTTCAAAACTGCCTTGTAAACATATTTTACGAAGACTTCACGTGCTTATTTTAGTTTGTATGGCGCTTTCATATATCACATTATGTTGACGCAACTTCAATCTTTTGAATGGTATGCTTAAAGATGTAATTGTATTCATGTTTCACCAATTAAATATAGAGTGAATAAGGCTGAGCCATGTGATGACGATGGCTCCACTGCAGTGTTTCCCCCTAAGTAAGGACGGTACTGATTACCCATGTAGGTTAGGCTACATTCAAGATGCCATTTTTCCAACAATCGATGGTTTTTTTGGAGAATACCTGTAAAAAGAAACGACAAAAAACCGGTGAAAGACACAATTTACACCAGTCATTTTATAGCATAAATCCTCCTCTACTCTCTTCTTTTAACCAATTGAAAAAATAAACTAGGACATAGGGCTATAGCCTAGCCTAGGCTATAGGGTTATAGATTAAATTGCCATACCTAAACTTTCGTTAGATCTAGGGTACTTATCCACGGCGGCCTAGACTATGGCAGTTGCGGTTTTTCTATGCAGTTTCACCTACTGAACAAGAATTTTAAGTAATACTTATTCGGACGACTGAAATTAACCCCCCAGGGGCCAGTACTAAACACGGCGAAATACATTGGACGGCCCCCAATCCCTAGTGGATGTCGTATCTGTGGTTACGTTCCTTGCAGTCTGTGCAGACTGCTTCTGTAGAAATACCAAACTTTTCGTGAAATCATTAATAAATCATACAGTATCACTGAACCAGACACTGTCAGCATAAAGTAGGTCAGGATACAGGATACAGGCATCCTGTAGCCTACAGTAATGAGATCCTACAGAAACTTAGGTATAGCCTAATCTTAACATTAGCCTTTGAGTGAATCTTTGAGATATCATAATAAAAAACAGTAATTCATTTCATTTGACAGTCTTAGGTTAAGACCCCATAGAAGGCTAAGGTCTTTAGGGTAACCTAGGAGTATTAAGATGACTCTAGAAGTTAGTGATGCAACCTATAAACATCTATAACTCACCGAAGCAAAGTTCGTCCATCCAATACTTACTTACTTACTTATGATTGACTGATTGATTGATTGATTGATTGATGCTCTAGGGCTAAGCCCAAGACACCACTTACACTCTTCATTCCTGGCTCTCATGGTCCTTTTAGACCCACACTATTACACTATTTATCAGTTATATTTGCAATTGATCAACTACTGCTTAATTATGAATTGTCTCGATGATTAAAACGGCAACTATTATAGAAGATAAAAGACGTTTGAATTGAAGTTAGGCAGCTAAGCTACTGAGGAAGTCAATGGCGTCAGTTTGTTGACATTTTGGGCGTCTTTTATTTGACAGTGTTTAAGTTTGTGATTCTGGTTTAGAAGTGGTTTCGCTTGTTTTCATTCATTCTATAATAAGTTAATTGGTGGACAATTGTAAGCATTCGTTGGGAATAAAAACTAAAATTTTGATAATTTACTAATGAACTGGATAATTTAATGGTAATTATTAAGGCAAATAATGAATTCAGGTTATGGCGGTTTTTTTTCGTTTTGGGTGTCGTCTCCTCTGGACTTCTCGTTCATGGTTTATGTTGAATTATGTTTTGATTCAAACCTAATTGATGAAAAGGGAAAATTTAGATGTAATCATTGGAGAAATAATAAAAAATATAGATAATTTATTCAATTAAGAGTTTTAAGATAAATGATGATAAGTACTATCTCGAATTTTCTTCGACGACTAGTTAGGGACAGCGTGAGGACCAGATATTAAGACAGGTAGCTGGGTACTACTGATGATTTATTTATGTTGTTGTTGTTTAAGATTAAGCTGGCTTTATGCCAGCACAAGCTCTTGCTCAAGAGCAGCCCGTAGTGATTTATTTACAGACGAACGGGGTTGACATAGACTGGTGCGGACGGATAAGTAGTACAGACTCGCAACGGGAGCAGAAATGACTCTGAGACAGTAGATTAATGTTTTCTTACAAACATACATTTAAAGATAATAAGGTGTACAAATAATGGAATTACATGTGTTATTCATCAGCGGAAAGGCCGCGGAATGCTCTATAGAATGGTAAAAGGAACAATCCTTACAAATATTCCCCCCCCCCACAACACAATGATTATGGAATAATTATTGGATGAAAAATATCTTGGAGGCAGGAGGCGACCCTGTGTCCTTGTGACACTTGTTGTGGGGTGTAATCATATATATATATATATATATATATATATATATATATATATATATATATAATATATATATATATAAATATATACATATACACACACACATAAATATATATAATATATATATATATATATATATAGATATATATATATATATATATATATATATATATGTGTGTGTGTGTGTGTGTGTGTGTGTGTGTGTGTATGACTCGTAAAAATGTTCTGTTACAACAGAATTCCATCTAATAAAAGGAGCCCATAAAAACACCAAAATATAGAGAGAAAAGTACTATATTTCAGAGACTGCTGTCTCCCTCTTCTGGTATTTATACAAAGAGATCCATCCTCAGGTAAGCCAATTTAGGTCACCCCTGCTGATAATCTTCCTTTAATCTTCTTAAGCGTTGGTTGAATAAAAATCTTGTCAATGAAATCTGAATCCCATGCTCCATTTAAGATGTTCATTACCTGCCTCTCTTTTATTAAGGCCATTCCATCATTTGACTCTTGTACCGGCAGTTGCTGCTATAAATTATATGTGACAAATTCCAGTTTATTCTATGGTTATGTTCATTATATGGTTGAAATGTCCAGCTTTTACAAAAAAAAATCTGGTCACATTATGATATCCTCCCTTGAAAGAGCCATAATCCAGCGACTTGAAGTATTGGTACAACCATATGCCATACAAGTTGGCATAATTGACGCTATTTGAATGACAAATCACCTAAAACACGAGGCTAATACCGAGGACAAATACTCTACAATACGCGTGCTTTGCTGCATTTGTTATTCAGGCGACCGCTACACTACGTCATCAGTACTATTCCACCAGATGGCAACATAGTCGAATCCTGGCTAAATGGCACTATCCATTGAAGTAACTCGGCGCTAATTTCAAATTAGATTGTAAAAAAATGGGATTACGTATATATATATATATATATATATATATAATATATATATATATATAGATCTAATTATATAATATATTATATATATATATATCTATATATATATATATATATATATATATATATCTATATATATATATATATATATATACAGTACATATATATATACACACACATACTAGCATCGTACCTTCGGTGACTTTCTCGGCCTTTTATTCTGTCGACATCAGCAGCTGCAAAGGACCGAGCTTTATACACTTTACAGTCTATAATATTCTTTTAATTCACTTCATTGGGTATCGTAGCAGCCGGAGAAGACGACAGGAGTTACCAGCTAGTGAAATGGCAAAATTAAACAAAAGTGGGACGAAATTCACAAAAGTAAAAAAAAAGTGGGACTTTTGCTAACTTTAAAGAAAGCGGGACTCTGGTCACATTAGGATATCAACATCAAAACATTTCAACCTACGACGCAAACCATTGTCTGTTCGGACCATTTCTTGCCAACAGATTTAAAAGATGACGTTAGGAACAGGTTATTATATATGGCTATGAAATCCATATATGTTTTAGGAACTTAATTTCCCTCTGGACAGACCACGGTACCGACGAAGATAGGGCGGCTATCTACCGCTATCTACAAAGGGTGCCTCCACTCGTATGCATTTGAATTGAAATTTATTCTTGTCAATCGCCATGTGTGTGGTGTGATGGGGTGAACGGCAGTTTTCTAAACATGTGTGTATGTGTCCATGAACTGATGAGCCACACAAATGGCGGCGCCAATGGTGCAGTAGAAAATTGGTTGTAAAAAGTAAGAAAACGCCCCTTTCAAAACTATTTTACACCAAGGATACTTAAATAGAATAATACTACATAACGAACAGCTAAAATGCAATCAGAAGTTCCCCTTTAAAGTTATTTCATATCTGAGCTGCTTTTCATTGTCCCAGAAGAGCCCTTGGTATTTTAGTTTTTTATTTATGAACTGATTCATTTTTACAAGGATTAATCTTTGGAAATCTGCTGCATCTAGTTATCTTAAAATTTCTAATGACTAGTGTTAATGAACATTGCTATTAGGTCTTGGCAGTGGTGTATTACGTGAGTAGAATTGAAGGCTGCTGTTTAGTCAGTGACCGTCACCTTCAATATGAAGTCAGTTTGTCCAGAGCAAAGTCGCCACTCTTCCATAGATCTTCCTTTCAGCAACTCCTCAGAGAATTTTGATTGAATGCACATCCAGTTCTTGACCTCCATTCAGAAGCCAGGCTTTTCTTGTCAATATACAGGAAAATTGTTCTGTATTTATCAAGAGTTTTTTGTGTTTTCATGTTATAGTTGTGTTTTGAGGTCTGGGATTTTTTAACAACTTGTCTGTTAAGCTACTTGTCCTTTTCCTTGTGGTAGGAGAAGAACATTAACTTTGCATGCATGGAATGGATTAGAATCGCCATCATTTTGGTATGTATTATGTTGTCATTGTTCATACACGGAACAAACCTGGAGTCTTAACATTAGGATATCTCTTCTGGCGCCAGCTGGAAACCAGTAAAAAATTTAATCAAAATTTATTTCTCAAGTTTGTGTTTAGTTTTATCAAACTTTTTGAATTGTGGTTTAAATATGTATTGAAAAATGCGGAGTTTGAATGGCACAGGATTTGATCAGTTCGTTTATGTGACTGGACAAATTGAGAGACATTCTGGTCCATTCATTGAAGAAAGCAACTGGGTCAGTATTGGAAAATAGTTTGTATAATTACCAAATAATGTTATTCATGAGTGAAACTCTGTTGTGTGATTTTATTTTTAGTTTTATGTTAACAAATCATGATAGGCAGAACGATGAGAGGCTGTAGAATTCATGAACTTTAGTGGCAAGCAACTGGTTCTGTGCTTCATCCCATTCACTTCCAGAATGTGGAATTCATCTTGCGTCTTCTGTTTTGTGAATGAATTATACTCTATGCCTCATTTTGGACATGGCTTTATAACCTCTTAATGGACATCAGTCCGTTAACTCAATCTACCTGTGTGTTCTGGTTAGTCTGCTATAGGGTTTTATATCAAAATATTTGTTTTGATTTCATTTAGTACCTTATCTATTTATACTTTAGTTCCTGAGAGCAGCTAGATGTACAGTACTGCCACCTTGTTTAAATACCTGACTCTCTTGTTGGACCTTAATGATTTCGTAATGGTAAGGAATAAGTTGACTATTTTATGATGTAAAAGTTTCATGGTGGAGCAAAAAATTGTATTAATTCTGTCTTCTTTATTTAACTTTTCTTTTTAACTACAAGCTAAGGTGAAATTTGTTTTAGGTTTGTGTTTCTTGGTTTATTGTTGACGGAAGTAGAAAGTGGGTGCTGGAGATGAGGAAATGTAAGTAGTATTTCTTGAAGGCAGGACTTTAAGCTTTATGTAATTGTTCTGCTGCACTTGACATAGCTACATTCCCAAACATTTGCCTCAGTGTTTGTGAAATTATTTTGCAGTGTCTTGTGCACTTTCACCGTGAATTTTTGCAGTCATCTATGCCCCAGTATCATAGTTTTTTTTTATATTGTTACCTTTCCTTCCATATCTGCAACTTTTCTGACTAACTTCTTTCCTGTTTGAAACACAAACATTTTTGGTCATCTCTGCCTATTTTCAGTTCTTATATGATCTGATCTTCCCAGCTTACTCCAGTCAGTGAACCTGAGCATTTTTTAGTTATGTCTCTCCCAAATCTGCTCTGTATTCTTTGCCTGTCATGTTGAATAGTATATGCTGCACTTTACATGCATCGCAGGCTTTCCTGTTTCCTAAGGGAGTAACAGTTACCTTTCATTAGTCACTTGTTCTTACTCGACTTCATCCAGGATGTTGCCAAGGAAATGGAAATGTTCTACCTCCTCCAAGGCCTTCTGTTCAGTTACAACAGTTTGCTCCTACTCAGGCCAGCCCTATAAGAGTAGTCTGGTTTAACAAAATAATAATAATATACCATCTCCATCATCTCTCTCATAGTATTGTACATTCCTTTGCAATTCCTGCGTCACCATCTGTTCCATTCTATTCGTAGTGTTGTTTTATATCTTTTCCTCTTCTGTTGCATCTGCATAGACACATTCCTGTTCCTTGGCTTTACTTTTTTTCCTTCTGTCACCAGAAGCCTAGATTCACTTTGGTTTTCGATTCTATTATCTATTCTTCTATTCCATATTTCTGGAGCCTCCCTTTTTGCATTTATTTGGAACATTACTGTCTTTCCTGTAAAATTCTGTGCCTACTTTCTTGTTTTGATACTGTGTCAAATTCAGTTTTAATACCCATGTAGTTATGATAACCTCCTTTTTAGCATAGGACTTCTCCTGTAGTTTGTTTAGTACAGAGACTGCTGCCTCTGTTATGGGTTTCCCTGGCATGAAACTGCAACTACCAACTGTTGATTTTGACAGTAGTTGCAGACGTTTTTTTTAATTGCAATGTCTCCAATACTTTCACAGCATGTCTTAATGATTTCATTCCTTCATACCATTTTCATACTTGTTTTATTGTTGTGTGGTATATAATATTCTTCTACCACTGTTGTTTGATATTTCCTGAATATTTTTTTTTTATCATATACAGGCAGTCCCCAGGTTACGGCAGGGGTTCCGTTCCCGGCAGGGCGCTGTAAGCCGAAAATCGCCTTAACCTGCACTGTAAGGCAGGTTAACAGAGCCACGAGGCAAGCGCCTTAAGTCTGGAACGACTTAACCCGAACCTGATGTAACCCGTGGACTGTGTGTATTCAATGATTAGCTTCCAGCACCATTCTGAAGGTGGTTTTAGGAAATGACGCATTACTATAACTGATAGTCATGGAGGAGCCTTTCCAGTTTTTATCATCTTAAGACTATCTGTTTTCATCATTCCTCCTCATTCATTGCTCTATTCCAGACATTTCCTTTTTGTTTCTGAGCCCTGCAGGGGGTTAGTACTGTCAGTGCACCTCACACAGTGCACTGTAGGCATTACTTAAGGTTCTTTGCAGCATCCCTTTGGTCTCTTAGCTGCAACACCTTTGATTCCTTTTATTGTACCTCCATTCAAACTATCTTTCTTGGAACTTGCTTTTCACCCTTTCCTAAGAATTATGGTTTCACAGTGTAACTGTGAGGCTTTCCTCCTGTTACCCCTTCAAAACCTTTTTGCTCTCAATTTCCTTTTCATACCTGAATGACCCCATCATAGATCCAAGCTCCTGGCCTGTGGACTAAACTTTATACTATTCCATTCCGCTTTTGTCCCTCAGGAGTGTTGAGATTCTGATTACAGTCTCCTAAAAGGAGGGTGTTGAACAAAGCCAAAGTTTTTTTTATATTTCAGAATGATGCCCAACTTTACATTTTGTAATCATAAGAGGCTGAGGTCTGCATAATAACTTCAGCATGAGTAGACAGTGTTCATCCTGACAGGAAAACCTTTGGAATCATAGCCACTCTTTTAGGGTGGGAGGAAATATTCCAGGAGATGTAACATATTAGGTGGTGAAATAATTTGCATAATGTTATCTTTTTTATCGAGAACGACGGTCATATTAAAGAGAATTTATCTCCAAGGAATTTTATTTCTTTATCCCCTTTGATGTAGATCATGTTTTAGTTATTTCACAATAGCATTCACTTAATTATATGGTTCTGTGAGTGTACAAAGTGTCTTTTTTGAAACGAGAGAAAATTTTCGAATGGACATTGTTTTTGAGATAACAGTTCAGGTTGATCATAACTGTACATGTATCCTATATTGTGCAATAGCTTTCAGATTAAGAGCCAACCACATTATATTACCTAAGTAAAGAACTGCTTGTGCAGACTGATATCTTACATTTATTTTTATTTTCAGCATAAAATGGTTTTCTGTATCTTTCCTTTTACCATTTGTTCTCATTATACAGTTGAAATATTGAAAGACTTTATGCCAGATGTATTTTGTTATCTAAGGTATCTACTGATGCCAACTATTACAATCAGTAGAGTTCGGGGTTCACCCCTCTCTTAATACTTTCTGGACTAGAATTTAACCTTTGCTTCTTTTCAATCCTCTATTCCATTCTTTTATCTTTTGAATATTTCTCTTCAACTTCTTCCTCTGAGTCTACTTTTCATGCTGTATATAGCAGCTCTCTTGATCCCCTTCTGCAGTGCTTCGTAGTTTGCTGTGATTATTGTGATCAACAAGATTTATCTCAAATTCTTCGGATATGCCTGCCGCCGCTGCCTTCACACTAGAGTAATGTTTAGTTCCCTCTGCCCTTCCAAATGGTTTTGACTTGATACTATGCCACGTGGATTCTCAAGATTCCCGAGTATTTGGTATAGTCTCCTCCTCCTTCATTTTTCGTGGCAGTTTTCTTGTTGTTGCCTCATTGTCAAGACAGCCTCTTTTGTTGAATGGTTAGAACATTTGGTATATGATAAATTTAATCGATATTATTTTGACTGAACCTAGCTTTAAATAATCTAATATCAAAAGCATTAAAGTTACGTTCTAAAAAGTTGCCGCTGACCACTTTGTGCAATAATTTTGTAGATAATATTTGTAACTTCTATTTACAAGCCTTATAAGCTTATTTATGACTATTTAATTCCTAATTATGATGAGTCTTATTTCATTGCTCTTAAACTTCTCTATTTCTCTTTTGGTCGAATTGGGCTACTTTCTCAGTTGGAGCCCTTGGACTTGTAGCAGTCTGCTTTTCCATAATGAGGTTGCAGCTTGGTTTGGAACAATAAGGGTATTAAAGTTATGAAGCTCTGTTCTCACACTTCAGGTCCTGTACCTCCCAGTGTCAGGTTTGCATATATTTACGTCAGCCAGAATATTGCTTGTTATTCATAACAGTGGTGACCTTTACACTTTTTATCCTCCAAAGACCCATTTCACCTCTTCACTATTGCTTCATCTGTCCTGCCAGCATCCTCTACTTTGTTTTCATTCTCTTCTTCATTCAGAATATTTTCGAAATAGTCCTTCGGTCATTCTAGTATCAGTATTTATTTCTTCATTTTCATCCTTTATATATGTAATTTGCATCATTCCTCGGCCACTTTTTTTCCCTGAATACACCCATTCTTACATCTGCTTTTGAGGTTCTAATTCCTCTTCGTAGCACATTTCACCTGATTTTTAGCCTAGCTTCTCCTTCAAGAAATGCCAGTCCTCTCCCCTACCTGTCATCTGCCTGAACTCGAAGGCAGATTCCTCTTCCATTGTCTTTTGCATGTAGCGATTCAACCTCCGTGTCTCTCTTTAAATCCCTTTCCCATGTCACACTTGTGATGCTGCTGCCTTTTGCATGATGTCATTCACTAGTTTCAACCGAGTTGAAACTCTTCTTAGCTCCCCAAGGTTTGGCCTCTCATGGGTTCTAAGGTCTCTGGTTATGATCCATCCAAGACCTAGTCAACAGTGCTTACTGTATATACTTTAATAAATTCCCTTGGCTTCTTCCTGCTTATTGTCCAACTTCTCTGACTTCACCATGATCCAGTTTTTGCTCCCTACTAAGACAGTTCACTTCTTGTGTTATTGGTAAATTTTATTTTGAAGTACTCTCATAAATTCTGAAGGAGTAGCCAAGCCAAAGCATAATTGATTTTCCCAAATACTTCTTTTTTAAAGTAGGTGTCTTGACTGTGGAGAATATGGGTTTTCATTTGGTTACAGTGGATTTTTATGTATTTGTAGTAACAAGTAGTAGTATTTTTATTTGTATTACATAGCTTGCTTAATGTAATGAGTAACATTTTAAGAGATGATTAATGTAAATGTTCTGTAGTTTTTTATTCATATTAAAGTTTTCTAATAAAATCAACTAGGTATGGTAATTTTTTATTTATATCAAATGTTCAATAAAATGAACATGGTGAGGTAATTGTTTCATGTAGATTTTTACAATGGAATCAGGTAAGTATAATTATGTAAATAGAGTATGCAATATGAAAGTGAAAATGATTTTGTGCAGGTTACTTAACATGTCAGCATTTTGGAGTGATATAACTGAAATATACTGTTCTGAAATTATTATTCTCTCCAGTATTATGTAAAGAGGCATACATAAATATTTATTTACAGTGTACCACTTCATTATTTTCCATACCTATAATGTAAAGGTTTTGGGTCTGTTTAACGTCTGAATCAGTAACCTCAAGGTATGTAGCATCTGAAACAATCCCCACTGATGAGGCTGCTTTATAAAAGCCAAAATGATGTTGGTGCTCTCATAGAGCCCAGAAAACAGCTGGATGTTTTTGAGGTTAGAATGTTTCGGATTCAATCCCTGGACTCTGTTTATAACAAAGAACAGAATCTTTCTTGGTTGATGTAAAGTGGTGACTCCAGTTGTGTCCACCATAACCTGGTAACTATGCAAAGTACAATCAAGATATAAATATAAATTATGATAACAGTAATACTAATGGCCAATTATTAAATAATTAAATTTTAAAAACATTTGCAGTTTTAGTTAGTAGGAGTTTATTATTATTTTTGTTTTTTTTTTTTTTTTTTTTTTTTTTTTTAAGAAAAATGTAGTAATATGTGATGTCATTACCAATAATGCCATCATCATTGGTAATACAAATGCCCATCTATTTGAATGTCTACAGCTTCAAGGCAGTTTCTGGTTGGCAAAACAGCTAAGCATTTTTACTGAAGAAGTAAGACTAGAGTTTCCCAGGTCATTGGGACTCTCCAGAACAGAATAAAATATAGAAATTAGACCAGAAGCCAAGCGCTGGGACTTACTAGATTATTTAGCCCTGACAGGGAAATTGACAGTTAAAAAAAAAGTTTGAAATGTATAACAGGAGGAACATCTCGAAGTTGCACCGTGAAACAATTGTTAGAAGAGTGTGGCAAGTAAGATCACCAGAACAGAAAGAAAGGTCTGGCTTAATCAAATTACTTTGATTAGTTGAACTCTTGACTCGTATTCTGGCTGTCAGGTTTGAAGTTTTGACTGCAATAGAGAGTTGCTTGTGAGAAATCAAAAAAGTGGCAACCGAAACTGGAGAATGATACCAGTTATGAAAACTGGCTCCTTGAGATATGTAGTAGGTACTTTCTTCTGGAGTTTACTCGTAAGTCGTAAGTTAGAGATGTTTCATTGCAATCTCAGTCATAAAGTTTCTTAGGACAACAGGCAAAAGGGTTGAATTCTTGGACGTGAATTTCTTTTGGTGTTTTATTGATCAGAGATGGAATAATTGGTTGGGTTGATCTTGGCGACTGAATAATGTTGAGGAAGTCATTCAGACTAGGACTCTCTGTCTGGCTTTTAGGAGGATGTGGTCAGTGATGATTTTATTGCCGCAGAACCTCCATGCATACGTTAGTTATTATGTCGTCCTCTTAAAAGCACTTTAGTCTTGAATTGTGTGAATTATATTGAAACCCAACAGAAAAAACTTCTCTACAATAATTGCCATTCAACTTAACAAGATGGCCATAATATGGCTTTGTAATAGTTACCTTATTCCAATGCTTGACCTTCCACACAGATTTGTTCATGAAGACCAACTAGACCGGTGACACTAGTGGTTAAATGAAGGTTAGGACAGTGAAACTAAAGTCTCAACATTTAGTTATTCCGTAAATTAGCATATCAATATCCACTAGCGATTATATTTACCACCGACAATGTTCATTCATTACTGAAGTTCTGAAACAAAGTGACAAGGGTTGCCTTTGTCACCCGTACGGGCAACGGATAATAAGTAGCTTTAAATGTTATAAGTGTAATAACCCCAAGAACTTAAAATCTCTGACGAGATAAAACTTGGTTTCATCTAGACATTCGGATCAGGTCTCCAGAGGTCTAGAATTATTTATGGCTTATTACTGCATATCGAGCTGCTGTCAATATGCCTTCAACCATACCTTCAGTTATTTGGGATAATAGTGGGTACTTGGACTAGGTATTGATAACCTCCCCCTCAACTCAAGTGTCAAGATAATAGTTTAGATGTTTTCCCCACACTTCATTATGCAGAAACCAAGCATCAAGATAACCTCAGTCTTCGAGAGATCTTCAGGTAAAAGAAGAAGTCTGCCCTGATGAATTGATCGGAGTAATACAAAGACTGTGTGATCAGCCGCCAGACTTCTGGGCTTTTTCAAATGAAGGAAGAAACGTAACCCCACTCAAAATCAAGTTAGGATGAAGCTGAAAGTTAAAAGACAGTAAGGTAAATATAAGAAGTGGGTTTGTCTTATTGTCAGGGACATCCCCTTGCTAGAGAAAGGTTGTTTCTAAACTCTACAAAGGTAAAGAGAATGGTTGCTCCATTCAAAACTTCCTTGCAGGGTGGGTCGACAGTTCCAGCATGTGGCGGCTGGATCCACTCTCTGCCCCGAAGCAGAAGGATGAAGGAGCAGAGAAGAGAAGCCAGTCACTCCCTCATTCATTCTCCCGTCTCCACAACTGCACATCTAAGGTGAGATGCAACCTTGTTCCGATAAAAGAGCCAGGTTAGCTACACAATTTGTTGAGCAGCCACCACAGGTCCAAAGGAGTAGTCAGCACAGTCATTTCTTTTAGAGGTTAACTGCTAGCTACAGAAACAGTTTAGGCTTGCAGTTTGAATTAAGAGGTAGCTACTAGAGAGGTAGTCAGTTTTAAACTTCTCCCTCATACCAGGATGTTTGTTGGTTTTGTAATATTCTGTTTTTATTCAGACTTTTTAAACTGATTCGATTTATCAAAGAAAATAGTCCTGCAAAGTGAATAGTATAGTCATCTATACAGTTCGCCAAAGGGCAGTGTGATGGTAATTGCTTCATAGAAAAGGAAGATAAAGGAAAGGAGAACGCATTTTCGAGAAGTTCGGCAGTAAGGAGGTTTTCTTCGCCCCGGACCCGTGTTGGAGGCGTCTTTTCCTCGCGGCTGTTCTGGAATCGTCGGGCGTGGTTGTTGGGTGGCAAAACGAGCCAATGTTTCGTGAGAAACGCCGCGATTTCTGATGCAATACCTCGTCTAGATTCATCTAAGAAGTTCTAGAAATCCCTAGAGTCGGTGACGTTCGCCGTAGGCTCCGCCCCCAGAGTGCCGTATAAATACGACGAACGAACTTTGGAGAGCAGCGATCGTAGAAGGAAGATATCGTAAAAGAGAGAGATCACCAGTTAGTAAGAGCCACAGATCAGATTATCAGTGAGAGATCAGAAGCAGTGATCGTCAGAGAGAGACTAGAGACAAAGGAACCGACGAAGTATCAATCAAACGAAGAGTTGTTCGAGAGTTGGTTGGATATTGGTCTAGTCGTCTTCAGGAGTGGACGGCCGTGTTTTCTCGACGTCGAGCAGACTTCAGAGAAGAAAAGGTCCTGCTACAGGTTTTGGGGAGTTCCTGCCTTTCAAGTAGACTAGTTTCTGCAATACGGAGTCAAGAGGACGACTGCAATTGCCGCTCTACATTTAAGAAGCCAGTGCGTCGAATTGCCAAATTGACTAGCAAGTATTTGAATTGCCTCACTGTTCCCCCAGTTCATGCAGTGTAAGATTCTATCCTTTTGTGTAAATAGGAGATACCATTCTGCATTTACCTTTGTTAGTAAGCTTGTAAATAAACCTTTGTTGTGTTAGTGTTTCTTTCTATATTCGTATCCCCAGTTTCAACTGTTGGTGTTGAAATATTTTTTTTTTTATTTCATATCGAACCTGAAGTGGACCTCTCTCAGAGGCCGTAACATTGTGTTGACCTTTAACCAGGATATTTGCGACACCGTGACATTGTCTTTCTGAGATCTCAGATCCGTAACAGGCAGCTGTTATGTGAATGAAGTTTGGTGCATTGGGACCACCAGGAAAGATGCACTTCAGTTGGGAAGAGGTGCACTGGGACCAGATACTCGGTGCATTCAGACCACATCATGGTGCATTCATTCACTTTTGGCAGTGTACAATATTATTCTGTTTATTTAATTTAGTTTTAATGGGGTCAAATGAAAAATTTTTGCTGTATAAACTATTTTTATTATTTATCAATATTTTCAAAAGTTTATACAATGAAATGAAATAAAAAAAAAGAAGTTTAATCTAATAAGAATAACACTTTATTTTAGTAATTTACATAACTATTCTAGTCTCAACACTTCAGACTGGTTAACCTAAAGCAAAATACGACACAGTCCACTGTAATATTTAGTGAGCGAATACAAGGTGTTAGGATTTACTTACAAATGCTGTAGCACATTATTTGTAGAAGATTAAAACCAGGAAAATATAAAAAATAATCAAAACTGCACCTAAATTTCATTGAAGTTTAATGAAGATATCAGTCCTTTCTATTTCCACTAAGAATAACATTTCATGGAAATATTCAAGCTTACAACTACATATACAAGTGCATATATACACAATGCTGAAT
>NC_087222.1:11835244-11868606 GCF_015104395.2 Macrobrachium nipponense
ACCCAGTAATTATGTTTTGCTAACATTTCCACTGTGTGGCAGCCTAAATCAAATTTAAGGATGGCTCACTGTAGGTTAGACCGTGCCATCCCCCAACGGGAATACTAGGAACGACTTAGATAATTACTTCATTCTGTTTTATGCATAATGTCCATCATATAATTACTGGGTAAGTATTTACAAAACCTTATTTCATCCCAAAAATATAAATTTTTGTATATGTGACTAACCCAGCAATTATATGCAGTCCCTGGTTATTGGCGGAGTAGTTTAATGGCAATCCAGTTTTATGGTTCTTATAGCGTCATAAAATCAGTGATTTATGGTGCCATAATGGGCCAAGTTTCGGTTATCGGTGCCATAATGTGCTAATAATAGTATTATGGCGTCATAACAAACCTAACAGAGGTGCCATTAACCGAAACTTGGTGCCATAAGTGCCATAAATCCCATAAATCACCGAGTTTCGGTTAAAGGTGGTTTTTTATTATCAGCAGCCCGCCGAGACCAGACCATTGCCGATAACCAGGGGCTGCCTGTACTTCTGACTCCACACTAAATGGAGGTGAGATCATGGACATATTCTACTCCAAATATTATGTCATGTAATGAATTTGAAATAGAAAAGTTGTTGCATTGAAAAAACAATGCTTATCATTCTATCAGAGAGCTATGCAGATGAACACTGCCTCTGGTTAGTGGTCATCTTAACTCATAGTGAAGTGGTGGTAGTGCCATGGGTCACCTCCTACTTTGGAGGAACTTTGCAGCAAGGGGAATGCTCCTATGGCTAGCAAAGTATAATACGTGTCCACCCTTGCCCCACGTGCAACACTGAAATAAAACAACCAGAAAACACTGAAACTACACTGAAATAAAGTCATGACCCATCCACTGAGAGTGGTGGGTGCTCAGGTACACTGACCCCTAGCTCTGCAAACTCAACACCTTACTGAAAAGGAGAAGAGATAATAGGAGAATATCCTATGCCTCCTTCTGCAATGCCATATCAGTCACTAAAAATTGTCTCGAGGTATTGAAAATTTCTATATTTTTAAACTTATAAAAAATATGATAAGAAGCGAAGATCGCTTACGCCTCCCATAGCTTGATAGGAGAATAGCAAAAAACCTCTTAAAACTAAGGAGGAAGAGGCTCTTCTTATATACTTAGCTTTGCTTCAAAGTAGACCAAAAACACTCCACAACACTAAGTGTATCTCAAACATGAAGCCCATACAAAGAGGAAGACGAAGACTACGTCCACTGTGTCAACAAACAGGGATGTACTACCTGACGAATCTCTTCTTGTCACTGCGAGGGTTAGTTCAGAGAGGAACTTCTCTTTACCCTGGAAGCAGAGCTATCAGGGCATTCAGTCTTTAACATTCACTCCAATTTGGCATCAACAACTAGTAGTTGAACATTTTATGAATTAGAACCAAATATATAAAAGACAAAAAACTGCTGTGCTTGTCTGAAAAATCATTCTGAATCATTCCAGTTGCCTATGTGTCAATTGCAATGAAGCAGAAGACTTGGAGACTTCTGTTATACCATATGGTAAACAGAAAGATGAAAATGAATCTTATGAGACACATCTCTGTCTGATGATTCTCACAATGGTAAATGATTAGCACAAA
The DNA here is from genome assembly GCF_015104395.2 of Macrobrachium nipponense. Taxonomy (NCBI): domain Eukaryota; kingdom Metazoa; phylum Arthropoda; class Malacostraca; order Decapoda; family Palaemonidae; genus Macrobrachium; species Macrobrachium nipponense. The sequence goes on from NC_087222.1 coordinate 11,836,887, forward strand.
ACAGGAACCATAAGCAAGATTCCAAAGCCAACCAGAGACAAGTTTCTGATGGCTGTGCAGAGAGATTCAAATTAACAGTTAACCCTCGACACAGAGAAACAATACTAAGACGAACAATATCTCAGTGAAAAGGCAATGCTCTATCTCTCACTCGACTCCGTAGGCTGAGTTACCTGGTAGTGCTTCCCTCTTTAAATGTGTTCATCTTATAGAGCCATCAAGTGTCTAACAGCCTACCTTGTGGTGTTGTTGCCAAACAATACCACAAGATGTCTCAATTCAAAACTGGAAACTCTTGGGAGGCTTGAAAGACTGTCCTGAGCTTCAGGTTATCATAATTTTTAAAAAGTAAATTGTAATTTCCCTAACCATACAAACCTGGGGTCCTTTACATTAGGAATTACTTTCAGTTTAGGCTGGAAAATGGTCGTTCAAACAAGGTGACTAGGCAGTTAACTACTGTCTGCTAGATATAGATATTCCAATTTGCTTTAGGCCCAGGAAGTAGAATGAGGGGTGGCATGAGGTAAGCCTATATGTAAAGGACCTCAGGTTCGTATAGTTAGGAAGAATGCAATTTAATTTTAAAAATTGTGGTTTGTTCCTACACGATATACAAACCCTCAGTCCTTTACATTAGGAAGACTCATTGATTGGTGGAAGGAATCTGAGTGAGCCTCTATGAACAGACTGGTGTTCACCCAACCTATGGTCCCTTTCCTGCTCATCAGAGCAAGGAAAGGACCCAGTTTCTGTTCAACTGATTGGAGTATGAGGACTGCGAGATCAATGATCAGACTTCTGGAACATTTCATATGAAGGAGGAAACGTAACCTCATATGAAAAAGCAATCAAAAACTTTATTGTCAGAGACATTTAGGCGAATACAAGAATTGGGTTTGTCTAATGCCAGACCCCCTTTCCCCCTTTGCTAGAGAAAGGGAAGGATATATATGCTTTTATAATCTAATCAAAGAATATAGAAAGGTTACTCTATCATATAGAGGCAGTTCCCAGTTATCGGCAGGGGTTCTGTTCTCGGCAGGATGTTGATAAGCGAAAATCGCCATTAACTGAAACTCGGCAATTTATGACGCTTGTGGTGGCGAGTTTCGGTTAATGGCGCCGATAACCAGTTAAAGGTGCCTCTAAGTTATGGCTCCATAACTCTATTATTGGCACCTTATGGCACTGTTAACCAAAACTTGGCTCATTATGGCGCCATAAATCGCTGATTTTATGGTGCTAGACAAACTTGTGATGAACGTGACTCTCTGCCCGAAGGAAGAAAGGAAGGAAAAGAGGAAAGAAGAGAGCCAGTCACTCTCACATTCGCACTTTTATTCATACCAATCACAAAAGGCAAGATACAACCTTGTACTGTTAAAGGAACTGGGTAATCTACACAACTTGTTAAGCAGCCACCATGGGTCCTAAAGAAAAAGTGTCCAAGAACTTTTGGGCTATATCCCAAAGGTAGGAAGCAATGAAAGTCGTCTGATTAGACCACACCCCTGCTTTCAGTAATTGAGGAACCGACAGGTTCTTGTGGAACGCAAGGGAAGGGCCAATACCCCTGATTTCGTGAGCACTCAGGCGAAAGGTACTGGTGTCGTTCTTTCCTACGGAGGAATACACTTTCTTGATCATTTCACGAAGCCAGAAAGAAATAGTGCTCTTGGTCACCTCAGTGCGAACAAAGAGGCATCGATACTCAGGTCGGAGATGTCAAGTTCTCTTCAAATAGCGCTGTAGCACTTTAACAGGACAAAGCAGCATCTCATCAGGGTCATTAACATATAAGTCCTCTAGAGAGGGGATCGTAAATGACTCGAACCTAGTGTCAAGGACCGAAGGATTCTGAGTCTTCACTACAAAGTCCCGAGGTGAAATCGAGCATAACCAATCCCTATCCCTCGAGTGTTTCACATTGAAAGAAAAACCATGTAGTACTCCTACTCCCTTCATCAATGCCAGGGCAAGCAAAAAGACTGTCTTGAGGGTCAGATAATTTTCTGACAACTCTCTATGAGGCTCATAAGAAGGATGAGTCAAGCTCTGAAGGACAAGAGTCACATCCAACTCAGGGGGCCTGAGTTCCCTGGGTGGGCAAGACCTCTCGAAGCTTCTCATGAGCAAAGATATCTCCAAAGAGGAGCAGATATCTAGACCCCTCAGTTTCAAGACTAGGCCGAAGGCAGACCTGTAACATTTAACTGCAGATACAGAGAGAAGCTTCTCTTGGTGAAGAAAGACTAGAAAGTCCATGACCTTCTGAAGAGAAGCTCTGATCAGAGTGAGATCCAGTCTATGAAACCAACCACAGAAGACGGCCCACTTTCCTGGTACAGGCAGTCCCCGGTAATCGGCAGGGGTTGCATTCTTGGCGGGGTGCTGATAAAGGATATATACTTCTGTAGTCTATTCAGAGAATATAAAAAGGATACTCTGCATATAGTCTTACCTGACTCAGCCACCAGTTCCAGCATGTAATGGACATAACTCTCTGCCCAAAGGAAGAGAGTAGAATGAAGGGAGGAGGAGAGCCAGTCACTCCCACCATTCACACCCACATTCATACCATACAACAAAAGGCAAGATGCAGCCTTTTCCTGTTAAGAGTAGGGTAAGCTACACAACTTGAGCAGCCACCACGGTCCCAAGAAAAAAAAGTGTCAAGGACTTATCCTGAAGGTAGAAAGAGGGGTGAAAGTGGTCTGATTAGACCAAAACCCCCACTTCCAGTACTGGAAGGGTCATGCAGAATGCGAAGGAAGAACCAATACCTCTTGACTTCGTGAGCTCTCAGACGAAAGGTACTTGTGTCCATACCTTCAGCGGAATATGTTTCCCTGATTGCTTCATGAAGCCAGAAAGAAATAGTGTTTTTGGGACACTTCTTTCTGGTCACCTCAGTGTGAACGAGACTCGTCAAAACTTGCCTGGAATGTACTTAGCTGACAGCTCTACCGAGCGAGCTGCTGCTCACTCGTGCACCTGCACTGCCAACTGGTGAAGAGGGAGAGATACATGACCCCCTGCTTCTTGAAACATGCCATCATGGTTGTTGTCGCATCAAGACCACAGAGTTCCCATCACTGATCTGAATTCTTGGAGAGCTACTAAGCTACCTTGAGTTCCAAGATGTTGATGTGAAGGCGGGTTTGTCATAAATGGTTCCCCACTCCAGCAGTCAGCAACTGCTCCAGGTACGCTCCCAACCCTTGGACGATGTATCTGAGAACAGAAGCATGTCTGGAGGGGGGAGTGTGCAACTCCATCCTATTAAGAGGTTCCTGTCATCCAGTCACCAGGCTAAATTCTCTCTCACTTCCTAGACAGTGAAATGAGAAAGGTTTTAGGGTCTCAAGCCAGTGACCAAAACTCCTTCAGTCTCCACTGAAGAGACTGAAGGTGAAGCCACACGAGAGGGACCAGCTTCGCCAAAGACAACAGGTGACCGATCATGACTAGCCATTGCCGAGCTGGCTGGCTGAACGCCTGAAGTTGCTGATATGAGTCTGTGGGGAAGAACTCATGCTGCCTACCATATCGATCAGCATGCCCAGGTACTTTATCCCCTGCGTAGGAATGAGATCCGACTTCTCAAAATTTATCATAATCCCCAGATCGGGACAAAAATTGAGAACCATGGATGTAGGTTTGAAGACAGACCAGAGTTGGTGGGAGGTGGCCTAAACTTGAAGGAGAGTAGACATCTCTCCCAAAGGATAATTACTATCCAGGTCTCGGCTCCATATCGCTGCCATGTTGCCTGATGGCTCGATAGGCACTCCCCCACCAAAGGCAGCAGCTGGAGGGAATGGTGCCCCTAGCATTTCCCTTCTTCTTCTTTCCCTTACCTCCCCTGCCCTGGAGGAAGGAAGGCTGGAAGGAGAGCAACTGTGATCATTTCGAGGAGACAGAAGAAGGCTGGGTATTTCTTTGTGCTCCCTTAGGAGAAATAGGCTTCTTAGAGGCGGAGGAAGAGCTAGCTTGACTCAGTGGTCTAGATGCAGTTGTATGCGAAGTCCCTGAGGTCTTCATAACTGCCTGGTGGATGAGATGGTCTATGTTTCTCCACCACAGCATCTACCAACTCTCTAGGGAAGAGAACAGCAGAACCCAGCAACAGTCCATTCTTAAATTCCAAAGGCAACCCTAGACCAACGGACCTGTGATGTGATGTAGGACTGCAATCCCTCCTCCTCAACACAGGTTCACCCACAGGTTGACAGTCTGGTGGGCTAGGTAGGAAAATGGCCTACCTCCAGACTGACAAAGTCTCCCCAAGGTCGAGTCTTCTCTGGGAACAATAGTTCCTGAGGAAGCTGCAACCCTGGATACTGTGAGACCACAGATCCAACCAAGAGACTGCCTGAAAAGCTGCCATAGCAGTAGCTTCCAGGTTCCCTGCCTCTTGCTGCAAGAACCTGCCGGAAAGGTGATGCAGCGAAAGGCCTGGACCTAGACGAGACCTCTTGGGTAGTGGGGGGAGACCAACTTCTCCTTCTTCAGCAGGAGTAGGCACAGGTACATCTACCAAAGCAGGAAGAGGGGCAGAAGCAGGCAGGGGTACAGGAACTGAGGGAGCACCAACGCCTAGAGGGAGGTCTAAAGGTGACAGTGCTCAAGGGGCCCCAGAGATAAAAGTGGCTGGAGGAGAAAACACAAAGTATCCCAGTGGGAGGGGCATGGACATGTCCTGCCTCAGAATATGGGGATGTGTCTCCATTACCACAGAGGGAGTCACACTGGTGGGGTGATGGGAATAAACTAAGTGAGGAGGAGCTACATAGCTTGGCACTGACAAGGTAGGTGTTGTCACCACCACAGTCACATGAGTCACAGGGGCCGATGAGAAATGGGAGACAAGGCCCCATACAGATGGTATTCCTGGAAGGCCCAACTCCACCCATGCCTTATGCAAATCCCTAGAACATGGAGCCACCACGCCTGAAAGTCTGGTTAGTGAAGGGAGACTCTCCTCATTCCAAAGGGGAAGGATCCCCTTTGGAGCGAGCACTATTGTCATCCACTCCGCTCCCATCTTCTTTGCCTGATGAATCAGATGAAGGAGAGGAAATCAGCCACCAAGGGAGTTCTTAGGGGCGTATAACCCTCTGACAAAGCCTTGGCAGCCTTCCCCCAAGATCGCTTCCTTCCTTCATACCTCCCCCACTGCTCGAACGACTAGGACACACACACACACACATACATTACAAGATAAGTTTCTAGTACACTCACTCCCTTGACATTTAGCGCAAAGGGCGTGAGGGTCCACATCAACTGTGGAGAAAAAACTCTCACATTTCTTACACCACCTAAAAGACATACTCCCTGGGAGAAGGACTTTTCAGGCTTCAGTAAATCTTTAGATTCCAATGCAAGCACAAGTATACACCAAATAAAACACAAAGATGAGGAAAGATCTCACCGCAGGTGAAAAAGGTAAACAACAGTGGTCAGGCAGAGGTGAAACACACGTCCTCACTTGACAGCAGCCAAAGCAAATTCGAATGTTTACACCCAATTAACTGCCTAATCACCTTGTTTGAAACTTCAACAGCTGTTTTCCAGCCTATGCTGGAAGTTATTCCTAATGTAAAGAACCTCAGGTTAGTATATTGGGTATGAACAATCCTGATGTAAAGGACTGAGGGTTTGTATATAATGTAGGAAGAACGAAAGGCTTTCATAACTTTATTTCTCATTTTTAATAAAAAATTTTTTTTACGTCACTCTAGATTACTACGTGGCATAGAAACGGAACCACCATTTGAAACTGCTGGACTGTCTGTATAAACAATACAACAACTACACTCATACATACCCAAGAATTCACAAACAAATATCACAAGTTTTGAAAGAAAATTGTATTTTTTCCTAACTAATATATGTAATAAATACATTAATTATAACAGATAATTCCATATCTGTAAATAGAACCCACGACCTAAGGGGTCATTGGTGAATTAGGAGCGTCCTACGTGACAATCCGAATCTAGATCACGCTGTGCAATGCTTGCAGTAGCCTGGTTTGCATTTGGGTATATCATCAGTTTATGTATCTTGTCAACTGATCACAACACCTTCCATGGGAAGCGGTGAACCTGTTAACCCGCACCGGAAAAGGAAACTCATGACTTCCGAGCGGCGGACTACGTATTCATTTTATGTGTAAATCGCTGAGATAGCTAGTGTTTCGCTATCGACAAAAATGCCTTGTAATATTAGTTCTTTGCTAGTTACGAAACGGCAGCGGTCATCTGACCAAACCATCTCTCTAGTGATGGAGTCGAGAAATAAAGCTGTTTAAGATTTCTTTTTAACTCTCCGTTTGAATCATCTCCCTTATTCTAAAGAAGAACCAACTAGATATCACGTCTACGAGATGAGAAGCAAAACCACAATGCTTACGAATAACAGTCGTAAGAAAAGACACAACAATCTTTGCCTAAAGGGCCGCGGAAAATAAGAATTGGTGGCAAGCGACAATCACATCACAAGAACCATATACGTCTACCGAGAATTTACTCATCGAATCCCAGCTATAAATCAATAATAAACATGAGGAAACGGATCTCAATCAACATGCAACTGTAAACATCCTATGATACGAAGATATGTCATTCATCGAGACGAATTCGAGCATCAACATCGACGTTTAAGTGAACGACTATCATCACATATCTACAAGAATCAAAAACCGGACGAGAAGCAGCATCGAACATCAACGGAAAGGAAGAAACCAACATAGGAAACAACGCGCGATCACAAGCAAGGACGTGGAGATAAGGCCAAGAGGTAGCAACGCGGGAGAGAGAGGGAGACAGGCTTGTGACGTCATCACGCATCGACATCTTCCTGCGACGAGAGAGAGAGGGAGAGAGTCTGTGACGTCATCACGACATCGACATCTTCCTGCGATGCGAGAGAGAGAGAGAGGCTGTGACGTCAGCGGAACGTCAACATTCTTTTCACATATATACCAGAGCTAAGTACATCCTTTATCCATTCAGGTTTTTTTTCAGTGAAGTGTTGTACATCAAGAGTCGATCATCCAGTATTCCTGGGGTGAGTTATTCAGTAAGTAATTCATTCATTACAGGAATCAATCAATTCAACTACGAGTTCTCGCCCGCAGATTCTTTTCCTCGTTGTTGCTAATCACTTTTCTTCAGGAGTTCTCCGGGAAATATCTTTATCAAATTATCTGTATTAATATTATCTTTTTTGGGGGATTTTCCTATTATTTGCAACACATTTTTTACATTATATTGCATATGCGTTTACGTAGTGGTCGTGTGTACTCTTATAGATATTTGGATAGGATCGCAAGAAATCGTAGTGACAAGAAAAAAGTAAAAGTTAACATGGCAACTACTGTGGCTGGTTCTCCCGCACCGGGTAACCCCAATGTTGTGACTCTCGTCAGTGCTAGGTCAGCAATTGTCTCTTTTCAAGGTCGGGTCAATGGGATCCTGCCTCAAAACGTTGAGGCATGGATCTCATCTGTAGATGCTCATTTAAATGCAAAAGGCATCACAGACCCATCTGTACCACAATTACAGGAAGCCAAAAGCTTCATAGACTTTGCTAAAGGAGACGCAAGTGCATATCTGAGAGGTGTTTCTTTTCAAGAGGCGGTTACATGGGACGAGTTCAAAGTTAGGTTACGTGTTGTATATGGCGGTGAAGAGGCTTTAGACGTAGTGCTGGCTTTAAGGAACATCCTTAACCAAGCCTCTATGACTCAGCTTAATGTTGTAGAGCAGGCGGCGCTAATTGCCGACCGGCTAAATGAATATCAAGTAAATTTAAGTAACTCCGCGTGGGTTACAAGTTCCAGAATCGCTGTGAAAGATTTTATATGCCTGATTTACCTCGCGTGTATGACAGTCATGTTGCCTGAAGCTTTAGTGTGGTGTTTTGACAAAAAGCTGCAGCCCAACAGTACGGAACTAGATGTGTATAAACAGATCAAAAAACACATGTCTAAATGTACTGACCTTGATCCCTCGCTTACTCAAGTTTTTGCAAAAAATGAGAATAAACCACAACAAGTAAACGTGGTCAATAATAATCAAGCTGCAGGGATGGTTTGTTATAACTGTAAAAGCCAAGGTCACATGATTTCAGACTGTTGGATGCGTTTTGTTCAATACACAACAGTTTCCACTCATCATATAATCGTTGCTTCTCGCGGAATCAACACAGCAATCCTAAAAAACACGCAAACAGTTGCCAATGAAAACAAAAGGAAGTGGGTCCTCAGTACTTTAAAAAGAAACAAGCGAACAGTAATGCTGCTCAACAGCAGAAACAAAACAAATCGTGCTTCAAGTAACTCTGTTCCTGGGCCGTCTAGCTAGAACTTGCAAGGTCAGACGAATTTTCCGAGAGTGCAAAATAAAGCAAATACCACATAGTAAGCTCCAGGGGGGGAGAGGACGATGTTGGGTCATTCATATCAACATCTTTTGTATCAAATAATCAATTTAATCATTTATCAGATCATTGTGAGGCAATCAATTTTCCTATGAAGCACACGGCCAAATCCAAAAAAATCTGTGCAGGTTTCCCGTAGATTTGCAACAAATTCACGCAATAATATAAGTCAAGATGAGTTACGCCCAACCTTACCATGCAGTGAATTTGGAATTTACCATAAGTCATTTACCTTATTCTTTGATTCTGGTAGTCACGAAATATCATGGAGATTTGTGGACTCATCATTTTGCTTTTTTTTAAATTTTTTTTAACTTTTCCTATAGAGAAGTCCGGAGTAAGACTCTCGGGTATAGGAAATAATGAATTAAATGTGGTAGGAGTAACTCATGGTTCGGGGGGTACAAGGTCGGTAAGCGCACGTTTTTCTGATACCTTTGTCGTTGTACAAAACATTGATATGTATCCCGCTGTAATTATAGGATACCCGTCTATGGGCACTCAAAACCATTACCTTAGCCCCTGCAAAACACGGAGTGCATATCAAGGAAATTTCTATAAGTCTTCTAATACCCTAAAATCAGTTTTAGATAATAAGGAGACAGAAAACTAGAGTAGTAACATACATTGAAGAACGAATCACTTGTCTCATGAACCAAGAAATAATCCATTGCGACCTAACAGAATTCTCGCTCACCCGTAATATCAGCTTGCACGCAAACTCTTGAGCCGAACGTAATTCGAACATATTAGTGTGTAAAGAAAACCTTGCCGGATCTGAAATGTAATCCTTTCCGACACCCTGAAAACACACGGATTATCCGTCACACAAGCCATTTATACAGTCGGCTCACAACAACAATGTAACATCGAAGTCTGTAATCATTTGAATACCACTTTAGTAATCCACAAAAATCAACATATCTTGGATGTGGAAGTTTATAAAACATCGTATTCTTACCGTAGCTGAGATCAATCACTCAATCAGTTGACGGTTGAATCCCTTTTGCAATCTATAAAAATAAAATCAATAAAGATATCAAGAAGAAGAAATTCAGCAGAAATTTTTGAATCTTTTAACTGAATATCATGATGTTTTTTCCACTACGGATGGATCCTTAGGAAAAACGGATGTCATCGAGCATCAAATAAGGTTAAAAGACAAACAGAAAGTTATCTAAGTACCTTCGTACAGACTTCCTATGAAATTCCAGAATGAGATAAATGAGGGAGTAGGTAAAATGCTAATAGAAGGAGTCATTAGGAAATCAAACAGCCCTTATAATTTTCCGTTAATAGTTGTACCGAAGAAAAAGATCGAACTTGGCGGATTTGCGTTAGACTTCCGTCACTTAAATGAGGAAAACAATCCCTGACCGATTCCCAGTGCCATGTACTGACGATATTCTATCTTTACTAGGTCAGAACAAATATTTTACCAGTTTGGACTTACTCAAAGGTTTCCACCAGATTCCGTTGGAAAAAGAAGTATCCCATACACTGCCTTCAGCACAGCCAGGGACATTATGATTTTTGCGTATGCCATTTGTTTACGTTGTGCTCCCATAACTTTTACTGGAATGATCAACATTGTGTTTTGGAGGACTTGTTAGGAGATATTGTACTTAGTTGTCATTAATTTCTAAATTATTTAAAGTTTTTAGATTTTTAATGTTAAGTATAGAAGTGTTGTATTCTTTCTTTATTAGCTTTTTGTCTCCTCACCGGTGGTTATCTTGGTGTTTATTATTGGCTAACGGACTGTTTATATTTTCAAGTTGTGTTGGTTACGTGGCGGCGCTCCCTTCGTTATTCGAGGGAAGGAGGTTTACGCTTGGAGGAGTTTGCCTCAGTGTGTTTCTGAGCCTCCAACCTTGAAGGGTACGATTATTGCTGTTGGAACTATATTTATTCCTCGCCACATTGCAGAGATACGTTTTGAAGCTGTATAGCTTATTGGATATCCTTACTCTGCAACAAGGACCTTTTATTCTGCATTTTTGGTGTACTGCCCTTGGTTCAGGTCATTAAAAAGCCAAGGGGACCTCTCTGTCCCAAGGTAAGAATAATTTATACCTATATTTTATTTATCGAGATCACGACCTGTGATCCTCTGCTGACGTCATTAGTGGAGCTTGTGAAAGCCTTCCAACACCATAGTTTCGGATCAATTTTCCCTGCCACCCAGATTAAGCCTCCAGACGTGGAGTTTATTGTCCTCTAAGAGGAGACCTATAAAGTCGTTTGAGGAACTTGTTAGGGATGTTTAGATTGTATTTGTTAGGATATTCTTACTTTTCGCTTGCCTCCTCCTTTCTGGACCCTCACAACCCTTTTAAGTATGTATGTGTTGATGACCATTTCTTTAATCGTGTAATTGTTTTTTTTTTTTCTTTGCAGGGGAGATTTAAGAGTGAGTGTTTCTCATTAATTATTGTATTGTTGAGGTTCAGGTGTTATTTCTATCTGAAACTTGTGTATTAAAATTAAGTATATTTTTGTAGTATTTTCTTTTGTCCACCTTGAATTGACTTTGGCACTTCTTATTGAACAAGTTGGATACTATTCCACCTTTTAGTGGACTTAGTTATGGTATTTTGGTTTGAAGGTGAATAATATTTGATAAAAGTTTAGTGTGTGGTGGTGGTCAAGCCAACCATCACAAGTGGCGACCGTGTTGACAGGATCTTTCGTTCCTAAGTATTCACCGGTGTATGTGCAAAGTTAATCTTGGGGATTATTTTCAGGCAGCATATTTTCACCTCCTTCGTGGTGTCTTGTGTAAATTTAGTATTTTGTGTGAAATAATAGTGGTCATTATGGTTGTTAATGTATTAGAACTCCTTAGCGGAGAGGGGTGGCAAGAGAGGCTTGCAGAGTTGAATAGGGAGGACTTGAAATTGTAGCGCAGCATTTTTTAATTGGAATATGAAGTGTCTATAAGAAAGGGTGTATTGCTATTGCAAATTTATGAATATGGTAAAACTGTAAAGGCAGGTGGGGTAACAAGAAGTGAAACCTGATAAAGGACTGTTGTCTGTAGAAATTTTGGATAGGCAAATTGCTCTGAGGCAGATGGAGTTTGAAATAGAAAAGTTTAAGGCAGAGGAAAGAGAAAAAGAGAGGCAGCATGAGATTGCCATGAAGGACACAGGTTCCTCATCTTCCCCTCCCCCTTCCCCAATAGGTCAGTAACGCCTGCTATTAATTTAGCACAGCTCTCAAATTTGTGCCTAAATTTGAGGAAAACAATGTAGCAGAGTTTTTTTGTATCGTTTGAGAGGATTGCAGCAAGGTTGGAGTGGCCCCAAGAGTATTGGACCACTCTTATACAAATTGGTTGGAAGAGCTCCAGAGGGGTGTATGTAAACTCCTGGAGGAGGATCTGTCATCAGATTATGAGAGTGTGAAAACTATTGTCTTGAAGGCTTATGAGTTAGTCCCTGAAGCCTATAGGCAACGCTTCAGGAACTTAGAAAAAAGTAAGGAACAAACTTTTGTTGAATTTGCAAGGTCGAAGGAACAATATGCTAGTGATTGGCTCAAGTCCAAGGAAGTGGTAGATTTTGAGAAATTGAAGGAATTAATGTTGGTGGAGGAGTTTAAGAGGTGTGTCCCAGATAAACTGAAGGTCCACCTCGAAGAGTTAAAACTCGAGACCGTTCAGGAGGTAGCCATCGCTAGTGATGAATATTATTTGTCTCATAAGAGTGAGTTAGGGGGAGTAACGACAAATGTGAAGTCTAGTTGGGTTAAAGTGGGTAGGAATAATAATTCTAACAATAATAATGCTAGGATGTTTACTAGAAATAATTATAGAGGTAATAATCAGGGTAATGCTAATACTAATATTAATTTTTCTCCTCAGAGGTAATAGACCTAATATATACAATCCAGAGAAATTGAAGACATTGACGTGCTTCTTTTGCAATAAGAAGGGGCACGTAAAGAGCTTGTGTTATGCATTTAGAAAATCGCAAAATGCTAATGGTTGGCCAGTGATGGGTGTGGAAAAGAGAGAGAGAGAGAACCTATCCTAACAAGGTCCACTGATCAATGACTACATGGCTGTTTTGATAAGTATTTGTCCTTAGGTAGTGTCTCATCCCCAAATTCGTCCGAGAAAAGACGAGTACGTATTTTGCGTGATACTGGAGCAGCTCAGTCTTTGATCCTTATGGAGGCATTGCCGTGTAATTTTGTTCCTGAAAGTGAGGAATTCGTGTTTTTATTGTATGGTTTTCCTGATACGGTAAAGTCTTATGCTATTGAAAATTTTAATTTAGTTTGCCCTTCCTTTGCAGGGAATTTGAAATTGGCCATTGTTGATAAATTTCCGGTTAAAGATGTTGATGTTGTGATAGGGAATGATGTTGCTCTTAAGAATAATACCTATCCCATATTGATAAATCCTGATAGTGATGGTAGCAGCAGTTACTCGTTCTAGTGGTAACATTGTTGACGCTGCAGAGTCAACAATTGATCTAGATTTAAGTAGTTTAGAACGTAGTGATAGCGTAGTTGTAGATCTTGGGATTTGAAGGACAAATGAATTGGACTACTGAAGAGCTTATCAAAAGCTCAGAAAAAGGATTTTTGGGATCTCCCTATTGAGTCAGGTGAGGTTTCTGATATAACTGGTCCCAAATTTAAGATAATTAATAATATTTTATATAGGTTGAGTAGGCCTATGGAAGCTGATAATATTGATTATGAAATTTTGAAACAGATAATGGTTCCATTTGTTTACAGGAATGAGTTGATATCATTGGCGCATGAAAGTGATTTGGCCGGACATTTTGGCATTCATAAGACTTCCGGCAAGTTGCTAATGAATTATTATTGGCCGAAGTTGAAGGCGGACGTAAAGAAATTTGTCAATAGCTGTGATGTCTGTCAGAAGGTCGGTAAACCCAATCAGCTTATTCCAAAAGCGCCTCTATGTCCTATTCCAGTGGTTTCCGAACCTTTCAAGGAGGTCATTATTGATGTTGTTGGACCATTACCAAGGACTCGTAGTGGAAAGGAATATGTTTTGACTATCATGGATAGAATGTCTCGATATCCCGAGGCAATACCACTACGTACTATAAAAAGTGTTGATGTACTAATTGACTTTTTCACCAGGTTTGGGATGCCTAAAATAATTCAGTCTGATTGTGGTTCTAATTTTGTTAGCAGGTATTTCAGAGATAAAATGGCAGAGTTAAATATAAAACATGTGACCTCTTCTCCATATCATCCAGAAAGTCAGGGAGCTCTGGAGAGATTTCATCAAACCCTGAAATCTATGGTAAAGAAGTATTGTTTGGTCAATGGTTCTGAATGGGATAAGGAATTACCTTATCTGTTGTTTGCTTTTCGTTCTGTCCCAAGTCAGTCTTTAGGTTTTTCGCCTTTCAGCCTTGTGTTTGGCCATTGTGTTCGAGGTCCTCTCGATGTTGTTCGAGAGTCCTGGGAGGGAGACGTCCCTGAGGTCAATTTATTAGATTATGTGTCTAATCTAGGTGATAAGTTAACCAAGGCTTGGAAATTTGCAGGTGAAAATTTATTGTGTAGCCAAAAAAGAATGAAATACTTTTTTGACAGAAGGTCTAAAGCACGTGACTTTGTGGTAGGCGACAAAGTTTTAGTTTTGTTACCCATTCCAGGAAATCCATTGAAAGCTTCTTTTTCAGGTCCTTGGAAAATTTTGAAAAAAATTAGTGAAGTTAATTATTTAGTAGAGACTCCCGAGAGAAGGAAACCTTTTCAGCTTTGTCACGTAAATATGTTGAGGCTTATAAGGAACGGGAGAAAGTCTCATTACCCGTGGCAACCATAGGGAATGCTGTAGTTTCCGAGAAACGATAACCATTTTTCTTTTTCAGAGGGTGAAAGTATTGATGATAATTGTTTTAATGGAAGTGAATGGCGTTCGAATAATAAGAATTCTTTGACAAATTTTTCTGTAATGGTTTCTCATTTAAGTAATGAAGAACAAAGGTCTTTAAAGAAATTGGTATTTAATTATAAGGAATTATTTTCGGATGTACCGGGAAGGACTTCTGTCCTTGAGCATGACGTGGACGTAGGTAGCGCCACTCCTGTGAAACGATCTCCTTACAGGTTGAATCCCTTCAAAAATGAGGTTGTAGCGAAGGAAGTTGATTATATGCTAAAACATGACCTAATTGAACCTAGTCAAAGTCCTTGGTCATCACCTGTTGTATATGGGAAAGAAACCCGACGGAGATTTCAGGTTATGTTTTGATTACCGTAAATTGAATGAATTGTCTAAGTCTGATTGTTAGCCATTACCTCGAATTGAGGATTGTATTGATCGTGGGTATGGGCCAAATAGGCATTAGTAAATTCGATTTGCTGAAAGGTTATTGGTAGGCTCCTCCTTTCGAAGCGGGCAAGGCGCCTTGTCTGCTTTCGTAACACCACAGGGACTGTTTCAAGTTAAAGTGGATTGCCAGTTTGGTATTGAAGAACGAGGGCTGGAGCCACCTTTCAGAGGTTAATGAATACTTTAGTCTATGGTTTAGAAGGGTGTGTTGTTTATATTGATGATATTGTTATTTATAGTGATGATTGGGAAACACATTTAAAACGTATTAGGGCACTGTTTGAGGTTTGAAGAAAGCCGGTTTAGTAATTAATTTAAAGAAAAGTGAATTCGCAAAGGCAGGGTTGTATATTTGGGTCATGAAGTTGGTAATTGTAAAGTTGCTCCTAAGAAAGCAAATATCGAATGTATTGAAAAAATGTTAGTCCCAAAAAAAAAACCCTAAGTGCAGGAGGGATGTTCAGATAATTCCTTGGGTTGGGTGGCTACTACCGAAGGTTTGTTAGAAATTTTTCTGAACACATTTCGCCGATCCTTTGACTAATCTTCTTAAGAAAGAAGATAGCTTTTGTCTGGACTGATGAAACACAAAGGGCATTTGATAATTTGAAAAGAGTACTAATTAATTTCCTGTCTTGAGGGCTCCTAATTTTGACCTTCCTTTTCTCTTGCCACGGATGCAAGTGACGTTGGTGTAGGAGCTGTGTTGTTGCAGAATGACGAACAGGGAGTTTCTCATCCTGTCGCATTCTTTTAAAAAAAGTTGTCCTCCGCCCAACGTTAGAGGTATTCCACTGTGGAGAAAGAGCTCTGCTTTAGTATTTGCTATTAACCATTTTCAGGTTTATCTATCCTCCACAGATACACCTATTAAGGTCTTGACGGATAATAATCCCCTGACCTTCATCAGCGGATACAAGAATAAAAATCAACGATTGATGAGGTGGAGTCATGCTGCAAGAGTGGAATTTAGAATTTTCCCACATCCCAGGAAAAGATAATATTGTTGCCGATTTTCTCTCTCGCAGCGGTTGAATAGTGGTTATTGGCAGAGGGCTATGCAGTTATTAAAGGTAGTATCTGTATCGTTCTAGTTATGGTGTGTGTGCTGTTGAAGTGGGCACGTAGTGAGTAGAAACAAATGTATATTCAAGATTTATTAAGTCATGGTTTCTTTACATAGGACGATAATATTTTAGGTGTAGTATACGGGATATTTAAGGTTAAAAGGTGAGGGTGATCACTGGTATTTGCTAATGGTTGATTAATTAGGTGGTCTAAGGTTTTGAGGTGTCAGGTACGATAAGGCACTAATCCGGTTATTCTGTATTTTCAGGCTAATAATTACGCTTCATCGATTTTGTGTTTGTTTGCACAGGGGAGTCTTGTGGTGGTCTTCTCTGTGTCGTTAGGTGTGTGTATGTATTGGACACTATGGTGATAAGTGTGATATAACACTGAAATAGACAGTGGTTTTTGAGCCCAACATTTATTGATAGTGAGTGAAGTGTATCCCTGAAATTGGACAGTGTATTGAGTGTGGAAAATGTTATTGCCTTTGGACTATATAAACAGAATCTGGTTGTTAGAGCAATGACTCGCTCTTAAGTAGTAATGGTGTGAGTGATGTGAAACTCTTAGGTTGGGTATTTATTTATCGAATGGTGATGTTGAGAGTTTATGGTTTTGGGAAACTTTTCCTGTGAATAGTATTAAGCTTATGATGTTGTTGGTATTTGTTATATGCTGCTATCCTTATATACTGCTATCCTTGTGAGCTGCTATCCTTGGTACTTGCCACCCACTTTCCTTTTGTTTAGGTCATATTTTTGATGAGAATATTTTGCTCTTTGCAGTTTGTTTAATGACTATTTTTGAAAGTTATTTTATTATTTCAGTATGTGATAACATATATATTGTAGTTAGATGTTAACGTACTTTATATAAAAAAAAAAAAAAATTTGGAAAAATTTTTTTTTGGTCGGGTGAGGAGGTGTAACTTAGCTGTCATTAATTTCTAAATTATTTAAGTTTTTAGATTTTTAATGTTAAGTATAGAAGTGTTGTATTCTTTCTTTATTAGCTTTCTGTCTCCTCACCGGTGGTTATCTTGGTGTTTATTATTGGCTAACGGACTGTTTTATATTTTCAAGTTGTGTTGGTTACGTGGCGGCGCTCCTTCGTTATCCGAGGGATGGAGGTTTACGCTTGGGATTGGAGTTTGCCATCAGGTGTGTTTCTGAGCCTCCAACCTTGAAGGGTACGATTATTGCTGTTGGAACTATATTTATTCCTCGCCACATTGCAGAGATACGTTTTGAAGCTGTATAGCTTATTGGATATCCTTACTCTGCAACAAGGACCTTTTATTCTGCATTTTGTGTACTGCCCTTGGTTCAGTAAAAGCCAAGGGGACCTCTCTGTCCCAAGGTAATAATATTTATACCTATATTTATTTATCGAGATCACGACCTGTGATCCTCTGCTGACGTCATTAGTGGAGCTTGTGAAAGCCTTCCAACACCATAGTTTCGGATCAATTTTCCCTGCCACCCAGATTAAGCCTCCAGACGTGGAGTTTATTGTCCTCTAAGAGGAGACCTATAAAGTCGTTTGAGGAACTTGTTAGGGATATTTAGATTGTATTTGTTAGGATATTCTTACTTTTTGCTTGCCTCCTCCTTTCTGGACCCTCTCCCCTTTTAGTATGTATGTGTTGATGACCTTTCTTTAATCGTGTAATTGTTTTCTTTTGCAGGGAGTTTAAGAGTGAGTGTTTCTCATTAATTATTGTATTGTTGAAGTTCAGGTGTTATTTCTATCTGAAACTTGTGTATTAAAATTAAGTATATTTTTGTAGTATTTTCTTTGTCCCCTTGAATTGACTTTGCACTCTTATTGAAGTTGGATACTATTCCACCTTTTGTGGACTTAGTATGGTATTTTGGTGAATACTATTTGATAAAAGTTTAGTGTTTTGTGTGGTGGTCAAGCCAACCATCACAATATCCTACATGCCTATATGGACGACCTTGTAATCTTTTCTAATACCTTAGAAAAACATCTACGTAAATTAGAGTTAGTGCTACAAAGACTAAGGCAGCATAACCTAAGTAGTCCATGATAAGGTATCGGCTATTCGTAACTTTCCGATACCTACTAACGTCAAGGGAATACAGCAATTTCTAGGATGTAGTGGTTACTACAGGCGTTTTATACGCAACTACTCAATCATAGCCGCTCCCCTAACCGATCTTATAAAGAAGGGCGTAGATTTCATATGGTCTGAGAAACATCAACAGGCGTTCGATAAATTGAAAGATGAACTGTGTAGTTCTCCTATCTTGAAATTTCCTGACTTCGGTAAGGAATTCTTTATAGCAACAGACGCCTCAGACCTAGGAGTAGGTGGGGTATTGCTTCAACAATATGACAAACAGTTTTTCCCTACAGCTTTTTGTTCACGTAAACTGAGACCTTCCGAAAGTAAATATGCAGTAATAGACAAGGAAGGGCTCGCTATTGTTAATTCACTAGTGCATTTTAAGTTCATAATATACGGTTATCCAGTCAAGGTTCTCACTGATCATAAGCCCCTAACCGACTTCTTTAAAGGCTTTAGTCACAGCCCCAAACGAACTCGGTGGCATATGATCATCCAAGACTTTGGCACGAGGATCGGGTATTTACCTGGGAAAGCAAACATCATTGCTGATGCATTATCACGCAACCCCTCGTCATCTTGTACGGAGCCATTAGCTGAATTAATAGATATATCAATATCCACGCCTATTGTTAAAAACTATATCTGACAGGAAGATCTGGGCTGGAGTGCTGAACTATTACAGACGGAACAAAGAAAAGATCAGCAATTAGAAAAAATCATAAACGCGTTAAACGGATATCCTAAGGAAAAGGAATATATAAAGTATACACAGCAGAATTATATAATCAAAGATAATATCCTGTGTAGATTCGTGACGAGGAAAACCCGCAACACACCACAGCTGAATAACGACCAGGTGGTGGTACCGATTTCACTCATACCCACTGTCTTAAATTGGTTGCATGCAAATCCATTGCATGGACACCCGGGTTTCTCCATCATGTCACAGAAAGCCAAATCCTTATTTTGATGGCATACGTGCTTACAGATATCAAAAAAGCACATAGCTAATTGTCGCACTTGTCAAGAATACAAAGGGCACACGAAGACACCTGTCACCCTAGGGGCTTATCCCGTGCCCAATCAACCCTTTGAAAGAGTACACTTAGATTTATTAACAGGGTTTTACGAGTCAGACAGAGGAAATAAGCACCTCCAAGTAATCATAGATGCCTTGAGTCGATATACAGAACTGATAGCGCTTAAAACAAAACCGCAGTCGAGTGCGCTAGGATGTTTTACGAGTGCTACATTTGTAAACATGGAATTCCACACATGATCATATCCGACTCTGGCGGAGAATTCAATAATCACTTCCTTAACTCCTTGTGTGAATTCCTTTGCATAAAGAAAATCAATACCATGATCTACCACCCAGAGGTCTAACGGGCTAGTGGAAGAGCAAATCGTAAGGTTTTTTTTTAAACATTTTAAGGGTCACCTTAGGGGGGATGGACCCCAACTGGGACATTGCCATACCTGCGGTACTAAGCACTCTTAATCACTCATATCATGTATCTATTAAAATGTTCGCCGCACGAGGCACTGTACGGTACCCCAGCTAGAACGCCTTTCCATGTATTAACCGCCTACAACCAATTTATCAAATCCTCTAAAGGATGTATGGAGCAAGCATAAGTCGATATAATATACTTCGTAAGAATCTAGAGAATCACAAATTATAATGAAAAGAAAATCATGATAAAATAGCTAAGCCAAATAGAACATATGCCGTGGGCGATAAGGTATACATACAAGTATAGTACGTAAAGGTTTAAACTACAAACTGACACCTAAGTTTGAAGGCCCGTTTAACATTTTAGAAATATTAACGGCCTATAGATTTAGGGTTCAAAACGTATCCCAACCACTGATATGAGAATCGTTCCATTGGTACATATCAGAAATTAAAAAAGAAGGGTAGATGAAAGTGAGGGGAATTTTTTGTACTCTGAAATTGTATAATGACTTATATATATATATATATATATAGATATCTATATATATATATATATATATATATATATATATATAGTATATATCATATATATATCATATTTGTATGTAAACATATTCTTTAACATGAGTTATTACATATATTTCACTCATTGCAGGTTTCCAAAATGAATCTGTTATTGTTAGGAGTGATTATTGTTCGTTCAGACATCTTTTGCCGTGTGGGAAGAGCGCTAAAACAAAAGAATTAGATTTTACTTATGGCACTATTATAGAAAGAACAGAAGACGTTTTCATTACCGCAAGCAATATAGTCATAGAAGTCAATATGCAGGCGATATTTCTGCCTGAGGATGACGTCCTTAACCTAAAGAGTGACCTGTGAGGTTTGCTGTTTCGTTAAGGAAATGCACCAACGTTCATTTTCATGCTAACTCAGAGGTTTCGCTAGCTCAAAACCCTCAGCGTCATGGAAATGTTTATCTACGACTTGCAGAATAAAACCGCCGAGGCAGAAGAACTTGCTCGAGACCTGCTGATGTGGTCTGTGCGGCACAATACTCTCGAACGTCGCAACCCGCTTATATTTGCTGGATTAAACATCTTGGGATCAGTTTCAAGTTTAGGCTTAGGAATTTCGAATCGCCTTAAGATAAATAATCAAAATAAGAGAATTGAGTTTTTGCAACATAAAACCGAATTAGCTTTGTCCGAACTGCGTAGCCAGTTATCCTCAATCAATCAAATAATGAGTTTGGTGAACGAACATTCTAGTAATATTGATCAGATTATGTAAGTACAACACTTGCTGGCTACGTTAGCTTATTATAGTTCGAAAATAGATCATATCCGTACCAAAATATCACATTTTATTGAGAAATCAAAGGACTATGTAGAAGCTATTACCCTAGCAACAAAGGGTGTGTTATCCCCACACCTTATGCCTATTAAAGATCTGACTTTAACTTTGGAGAACGGACGGGAGAAACTAGGTTATATTCCTTTATTAGACGCCATAAAATAGTTTTATTATAGCTTAATATCGGTAAGCGTTGAAAATTACAGGATTATGATAACCATTCCCTTTGATTCTTCCGATGCCTGGCAATCATACAAAATAGCACCGTTCCCAACTTTCATGACGAATAACTCAAGTCCAGTAATATCCAATTTGACGGGACATGTATTGATTTCCCCTGATACGAAATCATATTCAGTTATCAAAGACTTAGATAAATTCACTCACTGTTCAGAAGCCATGAATAATAAAGTTTGTACAGCTGACTCTTTTGAATTCCATCCTATATCAATGGATTCGTGTGAGTTAGGCATAGTGCTAAACGGTTCTCTCTCCCATACACGCGAAGGTTGTCTGAAGAAACTTTATCCCTTTGACAGTAATAAGTTCAATTACAGACTGAACAACGGCTCGTGGATCCGATACGACAAGGAAGGTTTTCAAGTGGCATGTCCGGACGGGACCACAGCCCATTCCCAGGTCTTTGTCACAGCCGACGGTTGTACCGGGACATCTACGAACTACACGGTCAGAGGAGTCCACACTATAATACATGAGAGGACCTATTTTGCCAACTATATGTGGGCGACTACAATTATCCCATCACTACCTCTCCCATACAACGCGCAGGTAGCTCATCATTTGACGCAACTTGCTGAGATGGACCACACGTCGCCGACTTATGCAGGAGGAGAAAATCTTCGTTTCTACGTGCTGCTAACCGTGTTTTGTGTTACGGCAATGATTATTATCGCCGTTAACATCTTTGCTTGGCGTAGGTTGAGGCGAACACAGACGGATATTCAAAGGAACGTTCTGCCGCGTCCAGACGACACTCCTGTTGCCTTAAAAGCGTTTACTTTCAGAGCCATCTGAAACTGGCCATTTCACCTGGTTCCGAGGAAAATTGTCTGGAATTGTGTTGTGTGTGAAAAGCGGTCTGTATGCTGGCAATATGTAGGACAAGAGACTCCAAGCCTTTGCATTTTGAACAGTTAAAAGTAAATTTCGGGCACCTAATAAGATATTGTAGCCCTATATATTAAAATACATAAGAGTATCTTTTGGGCACCTAATAAAATATTGAAGCCCTATATATTAAACTGTTGGTGCGTGTACGTACCAGGAATCTATATCTGTGCACAATTATACAATTATATGTTATCTTTATAGCTTTACAAAGGGTAACAAGTACTCTTGAACAGTTATCCATGATCATGTTATGTATCTTTACAGAGTAACCACTACTCTTAATCGGGTTACCTATTACTATAATCTTCATGTATACATGTTAACCTTTTAATTTTTTTCTGGTACCTAATAATCATTATTTACATTATATGCCATATATATATATATATCAAACATGGATCTATATTTTCCATGCATTTTTCTTTATTTATGAATATGTCCAAAAAGTGAATGTAACAGAACCTTTTATGCACTTAATCACTTGTTTATGATTATGTCTAAATATATGTTACGGGCACACTCCTAAGAAACCATGTTAAGTAAGTAACTTTTGTTGTTCAAGGCTTGAATGGTAGCTGTCCGAGCCTAATGTAATAAATACATTAATTATAACAGATAATTCCATATCTGTAAATAGAACCCACGACCTAAGGGGTCATTGGTGAATTAGGAGCGTCCTACGTGACAATCCGAATCTAGATCACGCTGTGCAATACTTGCAGTAGCCTGGTTTGCATTTGGGTATATCATCAGTTTATGTATCTTGTCAACTGATCACAACACCTTCCATGGGAAGCGGTTGACCTGTTAACCCTCACCGGAAACTCATGACTTCCGAGCCGGCGGACTACGTATTCATTTTATGTGTAAATCGCTGAGATAGCTAGTGTTTCGCTATCGACACGATGCCTTGTAATATTAGTTCTTTGCTAGTTACGAAACGGAGCGGTCATCTGACCAAACCATCTCTCTAGTGATGGAGTTGAGAAATAAAGCTGTTTAAGATTTTAACTTCCTCCGTTTGAATCATCTCCCTTATTCTAAAGAAGAACCAACTAGATATCACGTCTACGAGATGAGAAGCAGAACCACAATGCTTACGAATAACAGTCGTAAGAAAAGACACACAATCTTTCGCTAAAGCGGAAGATAAGATATAAACCTGAGGTCCTTTACATAAGGAATCACTTTCAGCATAGGCTGGAATACAGCCGTTATATTCTTGAACAAGGTGGTTAGGCAGTAACTACCTTGTGGTAGGTGGGTAGGCCCCAACAGATGTCAACACTCCACTTTGCCTTTCGGCCCAGGTTTCAGATAGAGGGGTGGCATGAGGTGGGCAATAATCAAAAGGACCTCTGGCTTGTAGTTAGGAAAAATACAATTTACTTTCAAAAACTGTGATTTGTTCCTACACGACATACAAACCCTCGGTCCTTTACATATGGAAGACTCACTGATTGGTAGGAGGAATATGAGTGAACCTCTAGAACTGACTGGAGTTCTGCACACCTGGGTTATTGCTCCAGGTCGTAAGAGCGAGGAGGAGTGCCCTGCCTCTGACAACTTGATCGGAGAATAGGAGCTGCATGATCAAGAGTCAGACTTCTGGGCCTTTTCGAAATGAGTGAGGAGTAGTAACTCATCCAAAAATGGATTGGGAAGAATATTTAGAGTTAGAGGCATTAATGCAAAGTTCTGGAAACGGTTTGCATTACTGCCAGTCTCTTTCCTCCCCTTGCTAGATGAAGGAGCGGGATTCCTTTTATAATTCTGATGAGAAAAATAGAAGGGAAGCTCGATGTGCAAGCTTAATGCATCAATCGCCTGACCAGTAAGTGCAAGTTCGAGTCCTATCTTCAACCTAAAGGAAGAGGAGTAGAAGACGAGGAGGGGAAGGTGGAGAGACCAGTCATCCTTGCATCCTTCTTATCTCTAGAACCACACACAATAGGCAAGATGCAACTTGTCCTCTTGAAGGAGCTGGGTAAGCAATCACAACTTGTGAGCATCTATCTTCCGGTCCAGTATATTCTTCAGAGTGATGAAATGTACACAGCCACTGGCCCTGCTCGCTTTCTGAGAGAGCGAACAGTGAACACATGCAACTGCAGAGGAGTTTCTCACTATCTTGTAGAACTCGGAGGAAAAAGTGTCATTAGACACTTCTGCATTGGAAGTCAAAATGGATAAAGGTATCGACACTCAAGGGTGTCAATCCTACGTAAGCACAGCAAAACACCAATAGGACAAAGTAATGACTGATCTGGATCAACCAATACAAAGTCAAAAGTACATGAGATTATGATTGATTGATTGTGTCTATTAAACCTGGCGTCACAACGTCTAGGTAATTGACACTGAAATACATCAAATAGAAAAAATCAAATTTTAAATAAATTTCATATAAAAATATCTATAAATATTTGTATATAAAAATTTTGTTTGTATATATAAGTTCTTACATAGACAATCTATGTATGATTTAAAAATTTGGCTGAGGAGGCCCGCCTCCCATAAATTTATATAACTGCTCTATATTACAATCATTTCCAAGGAATTGTAGCTAGGATAAAATTGCCTACTCTTTCACGCACCCAAGACAGGGAACCTATGTCTCAAAGTACCGAATCTGTGACATTCAATCAGCAAATGTTTCACAGTCAAGGGCACAGTACAGTTCGCACAAAACGGAGGATTTTCACGAGACATCAAGAACCCAACATCGTTTCTTGTCTCCTTGGCATATACGGATATGACCAGGGAGACACTGATGACGTGATACTGGGCATTTTTTGATTAGTTAAAATATCCTCTCAATGGGACTGCCAACATTTTTTTAATTCTCTGACCTAATAGAGGATATAAATCCCGATATAGTAGTAGGCATCTTGTAGGTTCTGGGGAGCTGACTGCAGACTTTTGCAGTTGGTCAGCTTTCATTCCCAGCCACCCCCCCAAACATGGGAAGCACCCAACAGAACTTATTTCTTTCCTTCCTTCTTTTCAGTAAAAGCAGCATTCCCAATATCCAAAATCAGAGGGTTTAAAAGGTTTTGAAAGATTCCAGCGACTGAAGAACACTTCACAAATATATAATAAAATTATTTTTCATTCAAAATAAAAACTTCCTTTAAAACGCCTTTAAAACTGCATATAATTCGGCCATAAAAATTAATGCAACAAGTGATAACCTGCCACTTCTCTCTAAATCAGGGAAGGCTACTCCAAAGGCGATGCCAGCATCTGACTTTGAGCCATCCGTGAAAACTGCAGTGGAGTTACCATGTTGCAAGGAGTGTTCAAAAATATTGACGCATGGCCTCACTGGATAATTCTGTCTTGTTAAAATTAAAATATCTACAGACTTTTACCTCTAGGAAGTTCCAGGGGGGACTAAATGAATATTTTGCTGGTAAAATCTCGATCCTTGGCATATTTTATTCATAGACAATGACATTTACTCTAAAAGCGAAAGGATGAGGTTCCTTGGGGTGATTTTCATAAAACTGCATATGCCTTTCCTTTCTCATACAAATGCTGGTTAAGACTTAGGTAGCCTCTGGAATCTATACCAGCTCCGAAACAGTAGGCGCTTGTAATGAAGATCCAGTGGCACCTCATCAGCATCTACAAGCATGCTCTCAGTGGGAGATGATTTAAATGCTCCTGTACACAACCGAATTCCTCCATGATGAATTGAGTTGAGCATTTTAAGGATATTTGGCTTTGCAGAAGTGTACACCTCACACCCATACGTTAATTTTGTAAAGACCAAGGCTTTATGTAATCTCAATATCGGAGTTTGGTCTGCATCCCACGAAATGTGAGACAGGACTTTCAGCAAATTAATTGCTTTCAAGCATTTTGCCTTAATATATTTTAGATGTGGAATCCAGGTCAGCTTGCTATAAAAAATCAGACCAAGAAACCTTGTTTCACCAACACATGGAATTCTCTGCCTATGAATGAATAGATCTGGATCAGGGTGGATTCCCCTTATACGACAAAAGTGCATAGTTACTGTCTTACTGGCAGAAAATCTAAAACCATTAACCTCAGCCCACTTTACTATATTATCAATGCAGAGCTGAAGGCGGCATTCAGCCACTGCCATCCTTGATGCTGCAAAGGAAATCGATAGGTCATTGTCGAGGAATGCTGTGCTGCCATCTCTTGTATATATTTTCACTCCATGGACTAAAGAAGTTATTTCTTTATTTGGTTGTCCTTGTTTTTGTCGAGGAACGCTGTGCTGCCATCTCTTGTATATCTTTTCACTCCATGGACTAAAGAAGTTATTTCTTTGTCTATTTGGTTGTCCTTGTTTGTTTTTGTTTTCTTAACATGGAGAGTCCCCGGCATTTCTCTGATCACTACCTGACACATAGTCACCCGTAACAGTAAGTACTGAAAAGACTCCTTTATATAAATTGTTCTATGTATTAGAGTATTATATAATGTCGTGTGTTAAAGTGATTCAGTGTTTATAAGTGTATACTGTATAACTAATGAAGATTGTTTGTGTATTGGAAATGTCATATGTTAACCTGTGAGTGTTTAAAGTTTATAGAGTATACAAGGTTTGCATTAAGTTTTTACTTCATTGTGCATTTTCTGCAGTCAAGAACATAATTATATTATATCAACAGTTATATAGCTGTAAATATGTTTATATTTTGCAGAACTCCTTAGACCTTGGTCAGTCGTCTTCATTCTTGGTCCTAGACCCTAGACTCTTGGTCCTTGGATCTTATTTCATCCTTAGAGACTCATGATTCTTCGTTAGATTGTAATCACGTGCAGTACTTTTCCTGATCCTGATTATACTCGCAAGATCTTCAATAGACCTTTATATTATTATAGAAGTTCCTGGTGTTTATACATGAAAGTTTGTTTTTAATTTTGTATGGTTTCAGTTTGTAAATATATTTTAAAGTTAATAGAATTTTTCATGTTAGTTACCTTTATATTAGAAATTAAACAAGGAAACTTAAAAATGAACAATCATATATATTTTTAAAAGAACCAGAGTTCATGGAATATTGAATATATAAAAACCATAACTCGACAGTCATCAACAGAAAGGGTATATGTTATATCTGGGGGAATTATTTTAGAAACCCCATTGATTACCAAGGCGAACAAGGTTACACTTAAAACACTTCCCTTGGTACTCCTTCTTCTTGATTGAATACATCTGACACTGTTCCTCCAACCTGATCCTGAAATAGCCTATTTAAAAAAAAAAACCTTAATAAGGAGTGGCAAATTGCCTCTCAGGTTACATTCATAAAGGACCCTCAAAATGCCATATCTCCATGTTGTATCATAAGCCTTCTCTAGATCAAAGAAACAGTGATGTGATGCTGCTGGTCGGCAAAAGAAGGATTTGGACTCGTCAACAGATGCCAAATGATTGCGCATCCGAGACGGAATCACATGACACCCACCTTTTTGAAAGGTAATGTTAAGAACAAACCATGTAAATAGTCTATCTTCGTCGCCAACAATACTGAGAGATGAGATGATGGTAAGACAGAGAAGTTTCTCATCAGTAGTTGAATCTCAACTAAGAAGAAACTATACTACTTAGTGAATGACTAAAGTGAATGTGGACCTACATCTTCATAGTTTAATCTCAGAAAAGTGAACTCTCACAATTCTGATCACAGAAAAAGACCTGTCGATAACACCAACCAGTGAAGATGGCTCTAATCCCTGCTGTTTTACAGAGGACTGAAAAAGTTGGCGAGAAAGTCGGTGCTTGCAATGAGGGTAGAGAGTCTTTCAGTAATGAAAACACAGGGATCGTACTGCCTGAAGAACTGCTTCTTGTGGGTTGGATCAGGGAGGAAATTTTCTGTCTACTCTGGAAGCAGAGCTAGTCGGCAGGGAACAGGCAAAATCTTCCATCATACATTTTCATTTGGGGGTGAGCAAAGAATAATTGGACACCTTACAAATTAGAAAAATGTGTATTAGAAGACAAAACTCAAAACTGTCTGGAGAATATCATTGTGTGTCAAATATGGAGTATGAGACATGGACCTTATGCGAGAATTTGGAGCCAACCAGAGACATAATCCATGTGATGGTCAGGCAGAGAGATTCGAGTTGGTAGTTATCCTCAATAGAGGAGAAACAATACTAAAATGAACAGAATCTCAGTAAGACGGCAGTACTCTGCCCCTTGCTCGACTAATACTGAGTTGTCTGGTAGTGCATTCCATATTGGAATGCATTCGGCTTAGAACCATCAAGTGCAATAAAGATACACTAGATCATCGGCATTTTAACCGAAATGGATGGAAAGGAAGAAACTCCCTTCTTCTGTGATAATGCAAATATTGTGGTGTTGTTGGCAAAGAATACCACTAGCCAATCTCAAAATCGAAACCGGAAACTCCTGGGAGGCCCAAAAGGCTGTCCTGAGTTTCAGATTAATTAAGAGAAGGGAATGTTCGTCTTGGTCACATACCAGAAAAATTAACTTACATATACGCCTGTTACTCGGACGATGCAACTGATAACAGAAGCCGGTCATGAGGAGAATATACTAGTATATTTGTTGGTTCCTGTAAATTGTACTCCAGTCTAATTCATCTTCATATGAATGACAAGAATAAGGTTTGGAAGCAGGCCTCCGTCATTCTCATTAGGTTCCTCTTATTCCCTTGTTCATCCCAATATAACAAAGGAAGTAATGGGGATAAGAGAGAGGAAGGTTGACTGTTCATGCCCACTCTTCTCTGAACTTGCGACATTTTCACTCTGTCAAATGAAGCATTCATTTCCTACTACAACTATTTCATTTGCGCGAGCGCACATGAAAGTTGAGCGGAGTTAAATGCAGTAAAAGCTGGTGAGAACTTGCCACATCTTGCTACACATCGATCTTCTCCATGATCGAACCTCAAAGAGGGCTACACAGAAAACCTCCTCCTATCTCCCCCAGATGCCTTGTCCCTGGGGACAGCAACATCAATCTTGGCACCTGAAGAATAGCCATCCCTGGCTTTCACGGGTTGGTCCGAGCTACCAACATGGCTCAGTCCCTTCTCTCGCCATGCACCACTGCCATGACAGAGAGAAGAAAACCTATCACTGACTGTGGGTGTACAACCCCCTTTGAAGATTGTACACTTGGAGAGACTCGTACATGAGTACCCAACACAGCCCCGGTTCCATGAGCAGTGCCCTTGGACCCAGAGACAGGGAAAAGAACCTTTAATCTAGGGATTGGGTCCCGATTCCCACACTGGAAGGAGCAGGTGAGCCAAAGAGGACAGCCAACTGCTTCCTCCCGAGGGAAGGATGCAGGCCCTTAGAAGTCTTGAGGAAAGACTTCTCTGGGGACAGAGGAAACTAGTTACTTCCTCTTCTTAGGCCGTGGAAGCCTTCAAAGAGGGAAGCAAGGAGGCGTCAGATGATGAATATGATAATGACCTCTGTGAAAACTCGCTGCAACACAGGAAAGGAAGGTGCTATGTCATGGCATGGGAAAGCACTGATCAAGAGCAGAGTTCGGCTCAACAGACAACAGATCTGGGTGATCGAGCCGAGTCGAGTGAGGTCAGCAGATCACCACTACATAATTATAAAGTGAAATCGTCAGCAAAGAACTATCACTTCTTCCAATGAGCTGTTTTTCCTTCGAGGCTGAAGCTCCAAGAAGAAGAAATAAGAGGGATTCTGTGTCTGCTGTTTGGATCCTAAGTCTAAGACACGAGGACAGTACTTGACCATTCACCTAGGTGTTGCATGCAGTACCAAGCTCTGCATAACACCAAGAGAGACTGAAGGGCAAACTTATCTGTACTTTTGCAAGACCATAAGTGGTCGAGCCTTGTCTCGAGACTCCCAATTTTTGTAATAACAATTATCAGGGAAGTCTGTCTCGCTTGAGTATTTAGAAATACATAAAACCATAACACTCTGAAAATGCCAGAAACACTTGGAGAGTGCTGGAAATTCCAAAGAATTTAAGGGCTCAGCAAGACCTCCGAACTCCATCAAACAATCATCAAGGAGGGGTCCCTGATTGTGGGTCCCTCTCATTTCCTGTAGAAATCGAGGAAGAACAGGCATACAAACCAGTCCTATATGCTAACATTTAAATTCTGCACGGAAGAAATTGTGGCCTGACCCTGAGACCGCTGTGTTGGAAGAGATTGTCTCTAGGAAAGTCCATGGAGCTGGAGCTAGATGAGGCAGATGTCAACGACCTTGTCGAGGAGCATCAAGAAGAACTCATGACTGAGGAGTTGATCGAGCTACAGACGATGCAACATTCGGAGGTGTTGCAAGAGATCAGTTCAAACTGGAGGATGTTATTTCTTCAAGGGAGATTAAGGAAGTGTTAGCTAAGTGGCTGGATGCTTCTGACTTCATTGAAAAGAAACACCCTGATAAATTGTCTACTGGTTGTCCTTCAGCTCTTTTTAATGACACTTGCCTTACTCATTTCTGCAACATTTTGAAAGGGAGGCAGAAACAAAGCTCCTTAGATAGGCTTTTGCTTAAAAGGCCTGCAGCAATTGAAAGTGAAAGTGAGGCAAAATAGTGGAGTTCCACATCTGGCGAAAATTGAAGTTTCACTTCACATTCACGCAAAAGTTGATTTCATGGTATCAAATTAAAGCTTGGGATCTGAGATACATTTTTTATCTGAGTGGACAACACACAAACCTCTCAGGGGTATGTTTAAGCACATGGATCCATGGACGGGGTTAGATGACTGATGTGAACATTGTAAAAGTTCATGGCCTTTGCACCTGTAGTGCAAAATAAACATTTTTAGATGCCAAAAGTAAAAATTTTTTTTATTAACAATAAATACAATAATTACTTTCTAGCAGATAAACATTTTATTTCCTTGACAAATTTTATCTATTTCAGTACCAAATTATTGATTTCACACATTTTTTCGGATAGAATAAGTATCCCAAAATATCACTATCCTGAAATATCTGTATAAGCTACATACAGTAGTGCCTCAGGTTACGAAATTAATCCGTTCCGAAGCGGCCTTCATAAAAAAAAAAAACCTGATTTTTTTTGTTTTTTTGTAACTAGAACTATGTTTTACACGTAAATTGCCTAATTCGTTCCAAGCACTACAAAAACACCACAGTAAATTTTCTAAACCTAAATTGACCAATAAACAATGAAATACAACAATTTGGACCATTCAAAACCTAACATAACCATGACTGTACCTGTAAATAAAGTGTATTATTGTACAGGGTACAAGAAATACTGTACGTACATGTGCGTACGTATGTAGCAAAATGTGGAACCTCACCTTTTGAGTGAGGCGATGTCCAAAAGTGACGACAGAGAAGGAGGACAAATGGCAAAAAACATGAACACTTAACTTTATGAAACACATAAAAAAATGGCAGAAAACATTAACACTAAACTTTACAAAAAACACATTAACAAATGGCAGAAAAAATTAACACTTCTTGATTATCTCCATCTTCGTTCTCCATAGAAAGCATCCTCTTCTTTCAGTGAACTTCAGCATCATTCTTGGGACCTATGACTAATAAGTTAAGTAATCAAGTTCACACACAACACAATAAAGTAACTTACACTACAACAAAAGCGAAATCACTAACACAAATGTATGTTAACAAATGAAATATATGTGAATGAGCAAATTCCAGTGTTTACAATAACGCTTCCGCAAAATATGGTCAAGGAACGTCTTTACATAGAGGCATGATGGGACAGATGCTGACCAATAGGAGAGCAGGATCTTATGGCGGTGACTAGCATCAGGAACCAGTGGGAGAGTGGGAGGATGTGTGAAAGT
>NC_087222.1:11869106-11946734 GCF_015104395.2 Macrobrachium nipponense
CTCCCCTGACGCCCAAGAATGATGCTACCATCCTCAGTCCAGCACTTCTCGCAAGAAGACCCTTGCTGCTCCAGACCTGCAGCTTGATCGCCACGTGGGTTGGTGATTGCCTTACAGTCCTCCCAGCCTACTGGTTTCTGCTGGTAGGCAGGGTAGGAGCACTCGTAAAGGCTCCCCCTTGATGCACGAGACCGACACTTGTCCTTGGTCCAGTGCTTCTCTGCAAGGAGACCGATGATCCAGACTGCTGCTCGATCACCCACCGTGGTCGGCAAATCGCCTCGCCACCCTCCCAGCCTACTGGTTAAATGTAAGGATGCTTCGGTATCTGGACGATTTGATAGTCCAAGCCGACCCTCAAGAGAAATGTCTCCGGTCGAGGGAGATAGTTCTGTCTCTTTTATGAGTTGGGCATTCGTGTCACTTTGACAAGTCCAATCTAATCCCCTTGCCAGATCATGACTTATCTGGGGATTGTTTTGAATTCCAGATTTTGAGGGCTTCCTCCCTCTCAGAAACGGATAGACAGGCTTCTAAGTCTGGCTGAAGAATTTCTTTCCTCCATAATGCAGCCAGTTTCTCTTTGGAGGACCCTCCTGTGCCATTTGTCATCCCTCATCCACTGGTTCCCAGAGGTAGTCTTAGAATGAGGTCCCTTCAGTCGTCACTTCGCCTGTTCATGGGATTTTCAGTCCCGGGGAGACAAGATAGTCACCATCCTCTCCACAAATGTCAGAAGGTATCTCTGTTGGTGGATGTTTCAAGTTCACTGCCTCAAGTCAGGGACTCTCTTCTTTTCAGTTTCTGCCGGCCCTAATGTTTTGATCAGACGCTTGGATCAAGGTTGGGGCGCGCACCTGGGTTCTGAAGCTGTCAGAGGAAGAGAGGATCATGTCAATAGTTGGAGGGTACTAAGGGCAGTGTACCTAGGCCTTCTTCATTTCTGGGGCTCAACAGTTTGGAGTCTGTTGTAGCGATCTTCGGTCGACAACACCACAGCAAGTCTAGTACTTAAGTAACAAGGTGGAACACAGTCAGACCCTTCTCCCTCAAGAAGCCCGATCAATCTGTGTTGGGGCAGAATACAGGAGGATAACGTTGGTCCTCAGTTTATCCTGGGCCATCACAACATCTTAACAGACACATTGTCGAGAACACCCCCCGAACGAAGTTTGCAGGTCAGAATGGACACTATGCCCAGGAAGTCCTTCAACAAAAGCCTCAGAAAAGAAGTGGCCGTCACAGTCGATCTGTTTTGACACCTCGACTGAACTTTTTGGTGCCAGATCTTCTTCCCCCCTTACCAGGACTCCTCAGAGTGCCAGGACAGATGCTCTTTTTGCAGGATGGGAGGGCAGTCCTCCACAACGTTGATGGCAACCAAGCATCTGGGATCTCACCTTGATCGCCTTCCTGGCCCACAGAAGGATGTGGTTTCCCGACTACTGAAGCGCTGTGGAGCCTCCCATTCATCTGACAGAGAGACCCAGATCTTCTCAGACAACCTCATTTTCATCGGTTCCATCAGATGGCTCCACATGTTCATCTTCATGCCTGGAGACTGTCAGGAGATTCTCCAAGCAGGAAGGGTTTTCCTCCAGAGTGGCTCGACAGTTGGCTCTTGTCAGACGGCAGTCAACTAGAGTAAATTATCAGGGTAAAAAATGGTCTGTTTTCAGACATTGGTGTAGGTCTCAAGGGCATTCAATTTCAAGAACTTCCTTACCAAATATAGAGGAGATTTTAGTTCATTGATATCATGACAGGGGCCTGTCACCTTCGTGCATTGAGGGTTATAGGTCGATGCTTTCGTATGTTTTTAAGGCGAGGCTCCCTGAAATCTCTTCTTATGTCATTAGAGACTCAATTCGATCTTTTTTCCCATCTCAACCCAGTCCGCAGTGTTCTCCTCCGACATGGGACGTTAATAAAGTCCTTCAAGCCTTAAGGTTCCCTCCGCCTCTGAATATGGCCGATTTTAGGGACCTCTCTTCTAAGACATTTTTCCTTGTCTTGCTGGTAACAGACAAGGGGGTGCATGAATTGCAAGCACTATTTTCTGGTCGCAAAGACTGAATCATCTGATAATCCCATTCCCCGATCTTTTCGTTCTGAAGTCGCTGGTCGACTTTGTCAGTAATTTGAATGAAGAATTAGTTCTTTGCCCTGTTAGGGTGTTCTCATGGTATTTACATCGCATGAAGGACATTCAGGGTCGTCCCCATCATCTGTTTGTTTCACCCCAAAATGTCAAGAGACCTATGTCAAAGAATAGTGTATCCTTTTTCCTCAGAGATCTTATTGTTAAAACTGGCGGTTCAGCTGCCTTTGAAGACCAGCACTGAGAGCACACAGTATTAGAGCAGTTGCTACATCAGTAGCTTTTATGAAGAATGTCTCTGTAGCCAAGGTGCTTGAGGCAGCGACTTGGCGTTTTAATTCTGTTTTTGCCTCTTTTTACTTGAGGGATATATCTCTAGTTCTAGGTGACCTTCGTTCTTTGGGCCCGTTGGTGATGGCAGGACAGGTCGTCAGACAGGAGAATTAGGTAATCTTCCTGTTTTACGTTTGGTTGCTACCTGTATCTTATTTTTGTTGTATATGTATTTTTTGTTTTTGCATTATAACTTTTGGGGCAGTTTTTGGTTTAGTTATGATGGGAATTAGGTAGTTTGGTATTTATAGGTGTTGTTGATGACATAAGGACTGGTTGCTTGACAACTCACACTGCTTCCATTATCAGTCTGACATTGGACCAGCCACTGGGTTGTTGGCACTGGCAACTACGCTTCTCCCAAAGTTGATGCTGACTTAGGACTAGCCACTGGTTCGTCTGTCTTGACGACTCTCGCTTCTTCCATTGTCTTTTTGGACAGGGAATTAGTCGGTGGATCGTCTGCTGTCATCCGGTGACTCGCTCACCATCTACTTTTTGTCTCACCTGTTTTCTCGGAGTCAGACACTCACACGAGATCAGGGGACATTTAGTAGCTTTGAGTTTCTTGTTGATGAAATCGGTTGCGTTTATACACCCTCTGATGATTGTGTAACGTGAGACCAGTTTGGACTGTCAGGCACTCATCCTCCAGGACTGAGTCGCCTTTTGTTCTGCACTCGTTTCTCTTGGCACCAGAAAGCTTGAGCCAGCAGTTGCTCATGAGCCGACATCACTGCCGGCGATGTTGGGTTGTATTGATACACCCCCAATGTTCGCTTAGCTGTGAATCGCCCAGGCAGTCCAGACACTCATCCTTCGGGAAAGAGTTGCCAATACCCGCTCCTCTCTCTTGGCGCCAGACATTCGTGAGAGAGCAGGTGTCGTTGGTGGTGTTAGTGCTTGATGAAGTCATCAGGGTGCAGCCTTGCTGCCCTCGATGTTGTCTGACTTGTCACCTGGTTGGTCACCTGACTTTTGTACAGATGGACTGACTATGCACTTACTCCTTGTCCTTTACTACCACAGTTTGGCGGCATTATGGTAGGAGACTTTGAGTTCTTAGTATCTTAAACTTTGGGTCGAGTTTTTAAAAACTCGGCATATAATATATATTTCTTTGTTGTTTTATGTCCCGTTATTAACTTTTTTTTTCTTCCTTTTCCATTAATTGGAATAGGTTGGTTCCTCCTATTCTGCCCGAAAGGGAAATTTTATTCAGATTCCCTTCTCCTTTTCAATGTGGTTAATCGGGCTAGATAAATTATATTAAGGTAATGTTTATTAATATGGAATTTTTATGATAAAATTAATAATAATACTTACCTGTATAATTTATCTAGTCCCACCCATCCTACCCCACGATCTGCCTATCACAGCTGATTTTCAAGGGAAGGTTTTCTAACTGTCAATGGCAGTGTTGCCAACTGGCAGACAGAATAGGAGGTAACTGGGTTGCCAATGTGGTAAATTTTGGTGTGGTTTTTGGGGATTTAGGGCTAGATAAATTATACAGGTAAGTATTATTAATATCAATTTTAGTATAAAAATTCCATGTTCATGTCACTAAGACCGCTCCTGCCCTAACTGGCCTGGAGATGGTTGTTCTTCCTGTAGAAAATGTCAGAGACGTGTTTGAGGAAGAATTCCTGTGAGAAGAACACTTTCTTTAAACTTATCCTCGCCAGTGTCTTGTGTTGCCTTTTCCCCTTTCAAGGCTCATCGGTCAAGGAAGAAGAAGGCTGCTTCTCCCCCCTGAAAAAGTTATTTCGTCGGGCTTCTAAGGGGTTACCTCCTTTCGGAGAGGCAGTGGGTTCTCTTGTCAGCTCTTAATGGCATTCAAGCTCAGGAACAGAATAACATACCTCACAGGGTCTTGCGTTTTCAGGAGCCATAGTTCTTAGAGACGGTTATTGCTCATGGCTTGACTTGCCCACTGAACCAGGACCCTGGTTATGTTCATGCAATCAGGTTGGTTAAGCTCAGCTCACTTGTCTTGGCTTGGCTTGGCTTATGTCACGCCAGCTTGGTGGGCTCGGCTTGTTCACTGCCTAGTTCCAAATCACAAATCACGTTTACGTGATCTGCTCGGCTCGCTCAACTTGGCTCAACCTGCTTGGATAAGGCGAATCGAGTACTCAGCTCTGTTTAAAAGAACTTTCCGCTCTCCTCAGGTTGGTGCTTTGCCATGGCATGAGCACCCTCCTTCCTGTGCTGTTGTCATCACAGGTTGATGATCGCCCATGGTCTATCTCTTTTGCTGGTTCTTCTAACAGGACAAGTAGGAATGCATTTTCTCCTTACCTGTTCTCTTGACTCTCTCGGTTGTTCTGAGAGGTGTAAGGTGGACAGAGAGAATTCTGATGAGTTTGTCTCTTTTTCGGAATTTGGCTACAAGGTTTGGCATCTCAAGGTCAATCCTCGAGTAGTCAAGGAGAGTTTCCTTGGGTCCTGTTGACTCTCCTTTCAAGGAGAGAAGATCAAGAGTTTCACACCCCAGAAAACCTGGGAGTGTTTTCTTTGGGATACGAATATCCATGATTTTTAATCACCAGAGATCTTTTTGCACATTGATCTTGGGGATAGGACTATAGCTTCCCCTGTGAATAATCCTCACTGCTCAAGGCCCTTTCTCTTTCAGGAGAGACAAGGTTTTCTTAGGGTCACTGCATTCCTTGTTTGTGAGGGTGTTCTTGACTAGATGAATACCTATCCTCCAAACAAGGAGTACATTCAGTTTTGAGACGCCCAGTCAAGCTCTATTCCCCTCTGCTGCCATGACAGGAGCGATTCTTTTTTACCTCGGAGAGGACCTGTGCTGACAGCAGATTGCCCTGTCTCTGCTTTGCCCGGACTCAGGTCTCAGGCTGTTTCTCTTTGCCATGAAGGGTATCTTCTCTTGCAACATAAGACAGTGAGCTGGATGATACTGCTATGGTTTCCCTTCAGGCAGTCTCCTATGATATTTCCTATGATATTTGTGATCCTTCACTCCTTGAAGCCCTTGTCTTCTCAGAGTCAATCATTCCTAGAGAGGACTCTGCCTTCTGGAGACCAGGCGGGGGGGTTGGGGTGGGGTGTTTCTTCCCTACCCTGCACTAGCCAGCAACCTGTGGGCAATTCTGGTGCTAAGAAAAGGGACATTGTCCTAATTCAGATCTCTAGTTTTGTAAGTCCCAAAGTCCTGCTCGACCCTTATGAATGGCAAGGAATGTGCCAGGGCATCTGCCTTGTCCTCCAGGCAATGACCAAGCCCTCAGGTCTCTGTATTTGCTTGGCCCGACCTTAGGGTCGGACCAGCTTCTCCTTGATCCTTAAGAAGTCTCAGGCTTTTAAGGGACAACCATGGAAATAGGGGGGGGGGGGCCAGTCTTCTTCTCTCTTAACAGGTGTTTTGCCGCTGGTGCTTGGAAGAAGGGTTGTCTGTCGAGTCTGGACTTCATAAAACAACATAGCTGAGACCCAGGTAGTAGGTATCCTTTCCTTCAAGAGAAGCACCTGCTATCCTTCTGGGTTTTCGACATCTCCATCTTAACTTCTGTGCCACATCCTCTCCCAATTCTCATTTTGGAAATAGGTCAGTCGGCTAAGAGCTAGTCGTCTTCAGGTGTCCTGTTTATCGCCGTAGAAGACTCCCCTTGGGACACCTTTGCCCTTCACTCTCTTCATTGTAGAATGAAGGAGGTCTGCTTCCAGTCCTTAATCCTTTTTTTCCTCTCACAATGATGTGAAGGAATAAGGCTGGTCTCAATCAACAGTACCTTTTGGCCTGCATATTCTCCTTGGGACATGCTTCTGTTATCAGATGCTCCAACTGAGTATGATAGGCTCATACCTGTAGGACTGTTGTTTTCAAGATGTGCTACCAGATGATAAAAATCTTCTTATAACACCTGAGATTCAGGTAGCCTTTGGGTCCCTCCCAAGAGTTTTCAAAGATTTGTTTTGAGGTACCCAGTGGGTGTTGTGAGAAACACCACCCACAGTATGTAGTAGCATTTATCACCAAATAGGAGGAGTCTCATTTCATTCTTGTTCAGAATAACATGCAGGTGTTCGAGGTGTAACTGTAGTGCACTTGATAGCTCTATCAGCCAAAAACCATTTCTGGATAAAAATGATTGGAGATGCTCGTCATAGTATTGTTTCCTCCTCCGTCGAGATTTAAGTACTGATGAGAAAACTTCTCTCTGTCTTACCATCACAGGGGAACAACCCCAGGTCTCTGGTAGTATTTGACTCTCATTTAGGGTTCCTGTCTCATGCTCCGCACACTCTCTTGCAAAATCATCAACAGATCTGTCTTGAAGACTTCCCCGTCATCTTTCTGTTCACTGCCTGGTACAACAGAATCTGTGGGTCTTCTGCTCCATTGCACCTGCCCATGGAGCACTACAATGACTCAGATGACTTTTTGGGGACAAACTTGCCAGTTTTTTTGTCTCCTCTCCATAAATTTTCTAATTGCAAGGGTTTCAATAGACACTTCACCCCAAATTAAACAAAACTGAATGACTGAAGCTATGCCTTTCACCCAACCTGGCTCTGCTTCCAGGTACTGAGAGGAGTTTCTTCCCTGACCCAATGTTCGGTGTCAGCAACACAAGAGGGGTTCCTCAGGCAGTACATTCCCGTGTCTTCACGACTAAGACCTATCCAGTTTCCCTTGCAAGCATAGGCTATCTCGTTGACTGTGGTGGGAGCACAAGCTTTAAAAAACAAGTGGGTAAATACCCCCCCCCCCCCCACATAAACCTAATCAATCCAGCTGCCAAACTCACCTCAATCACACTTTCCCTCTTTAAAACTTTCAGAATACGCAGGACAATTGACTATACCTACACAGAACAAAACGAAAAAAAGGAGCACATGTACTTACCCAACTCCAGATACTCCAGGCTTATCCTGTGCTGTCTGCTGGTCGAGGTCACTAGAAACACTAACAACCACAAGACAAAAACCAAGAACCACAACACCACAACCAAAAAACCACAACTATACACACAACAACAAAAAAAGGGACACAACCACAACCCAAGACCACTGCAACAAATAATCACACAACACAAAAACCAACAACACAAAAGGCAACACACACACACCCCCCAACTAACAAAACATCAAGGAATCACAACATCCCCCCACAACAACAACAACCCTCAACAACTCACAACCCACACCAAGAAACACAACAGCCCCCCCCCCCCCCACAACAACAACACAAACCCTCAACCACACAATCACATACAACCCTCAGGAACTCAAAAGCACAACAAATCCAACAATACAGGCACAACCACTCCAAAGCAAACAACACCAAACTAACAACAAATCAGTCAAACAAATCAATAACACACAAAACTCAACTGACTTCCAGTGACTTTAGTATACTGCTCCGACACTACTACTGTCACCAGCTCTCACCAAAGACTGACTAAAAACACTCACTCAAAACACAGAACTCTGATCTCTGGAACTCCATAAACTCTTCCATAGAGCAGAACAGAAATAGCTGGATAATTCTTTCAGTTCTCCATAACATCCCAGAGATTGGAGCCCATTTTTGCTGGTTGGTGTCATTGGTGGGTCTTTTTCTTTGGTCAGAGCTGCCGAGAGTTGCTTCTCTCCTATTCACTTCTGAAAGACGTAGGTCTACATTCGTCCTAGTCTTTCACCTGAAAGTAGTAATGTTTCTCCTCAGTCGATATTCAACTGCTGATGAGAAACTTCTCTCTGTCTTGCTATTACAGGGACCTCGAGTCTCTTGTTAGCATTTGACTCGTTTAGAGTTCCTGTCTCCCAAGATGGCATCTCGTCCTGCAACAGCATGGTGAAGAAGATAGATGATTTGCATGATCTTCTTCAATATCACGGTGAACTTTTCACGAGTATTATTGACTCCACACAAGGAAGAATGTCTTAAGGACACATCTTTCTACTGGTTTTTGTGAGACATCTGGGAGGAGGTTCTCTGCAGCTAGAACAATGTCACCCTCATGCTTCCTCCATGAGAGATCATAAAACCAGTGGCTTAATCCATCTCTCGCATTCTGAAGGAATCTGTCAGTCTGGATACAGAAATGTGGTCTCATCGGACCCACATTTATGGCCATCTACATTCAGG
Source organism: Macrobrachium nipponense (assembly GCF_015104395.2). NCBI lineage: Eukaryota > Metazoa > Arthropoda > Malacostraca > Decapoda > Palaemonidae > Macrobrachium > Macrobrachium nipponense. The sequence goes on from NC_087222.1 coordinate 11,877,665, forward strand.
TATTTGCCCACAAATCCTTGGAACCTTTTTTCCTTAGACATGTGGTGGCTGCTTACAAGTGTTTTCTTACCAGCCCAATGAGGGTCAGATATTTTGAAAAAATGGTTTGGTTAAACAACTAAATGATAAGTGTTGTGAATAAAAATTTTTTAAGTTTTGGTTGTAGTTCATTGGAACTAAAACCGAGAATGGTATTATATCTCTCCATGATTTATGTACTATATTACATTGCAGAATTATTGTATTTCTTTTTCTTTTTTAAGTGGTGTACTGTATGTGACCCATTGAAATAAAGCTTTACAGTAGTTGTGTTCAATACATTGAAATGTTTAAGTGAAAGTAGGCATATTTTAAAATGACATGTTTTTTAGTTTATAGTGATGTGGAATTACCACACAGACAGGAATGGGACGAATTACATTTTTTCAACACGGTTTTGCCCTGCATTAGTCTAACATTTTTGAGTTTTAAAAGCTTTTAATGCTTAGTGTACATCTCATTGGTACTGTATTGTGTAAATAAAGAAACTTCTACGTGCTAAATGGAGATCACCTCTCTTTTGTCACAGATAACCTTTACTATTGTTACGGATGATCACTGATAATCGCTACAGAACAGTTTTTTCTTCAGTATCCTGTAATTTCCTCAGTAACATATTCTAGGTAAGTGATATAAAAAGTGAAGTCACTGCAGTAAGAGAGAATGTTCCCATGAATTGATATGTAGTATTTAATGTAGCTATATAGAACCTTTAGTCACTTAATGACATAAACGATGTTCAAAACCCCGAGTCTGTTAGTTATTCATAATGCACTGACTGACATTTGTTCCTACACATATATCACTTGATGTTCTTTACATAGGAATCACTAACAGGCGAAGCTGCACACGGGCTGATAGAATTCTTGAAGAAGGTGGTCTGGCAGTAAGTACCGTCCGGTAGGCAGGGAACCTGCCTGCCCAGATGTGAACATTCCAATTTTGTTTCAGCTGTCTTCAGATGAAGATGTGCTTTTCGTGAGATCTTGCTCAACTGCCATTATTAATTTCCCCAGTGGTATCTTTCTTTTTATTGTTTTTATATATTTTCAATATCCTATGTTTTGATATTAATACTGTTAATATGCAGACCCACTTTTGTGAGAGCCTTGCAAGCTGCCTGTCCCCTTCATGTATATAGGATCAGCAGCAAGGGCATATCAAACACCCTTACACTTTTTTTTCACCCATTTAATAGTAAGGAAAGCAGTATATAGTTAATATGAATTTGGGATTCATGCTTACGCTCCAGGAGAATTTACCGGGGGGAAACCTCAGAAGTTTTTTCTCTCCTGGTATTCTTCCTTCTCCTTGCCCTCTTTGCTCACTTGTCAGGTAAGGAAGAGGAGGTGTGTTATGGTGTGGATGCCCTTTGGTACGAGAGGAGTATCATTCTTTATTAATCAGTTTTCTGTTTTCTGCAGGCTGACAGTGACCATAGTAAATCACAGTAGTAGAGGGGTGGCTATCTCTTGTTTTGGTTATCCTAAAACCTCGACATGATAGCATGCTCTGGCACGGACTCTCGATGTGTGTATGATTCCCCTGCTGGTGAATCATATTAAAATGCTGCTGTTTTCTTGAAGTTTATCACTGGACAACATCTATGCCAGCTGCTGTGAATTATTTTGACCTCAACTTCTGATGATGTCTGTTCTTCATCCTGTAGGAGAAGTCTTGCTGAAGAACATCTCTTCCATTGCCTCCTTCCTTCCTTTTCTGAAGCTCAAGGAGGCCTCCTCTGGCCAAGAAGAGGAAATTGATGCTTCTCCTCCCCTAAGGAGTTCCTCCTGCAGGATTTCTAAGGGGACTGCCTCCTCCCGAGGAAGCGTAATGGGATCTTTTCATTGCTCTTCCCAACCTTCAGTTCAGACACAGGACAAGAGAAGGGACGAGAACATTCATGTGTCTCGTCCCCTTTCGTCGTATTATGTTGTGTCTGACTCTCGTTCGCAAGTCATTCCAAGTGCTCGGGCTTCTGTTAAACACGCGAGCATTCAAGCTGTTGATGGACCTTCCCGTTCAGGCACAGATGAGAGAAGGCACGAAACATTCGTGTGTCCTCATCCCTTTCGGCCCAACACAAGGGAGTGCTCATCAGTTCTTGGTAGTACTCCCACCTGGTGTTCTGATTCTATGGATTCCAAACACCTGGAGACAGTGTACTCCCTGGCTCTTTCTGTCTTTGGGAAGATTCCAATTTGCAGTCTCCATGGTCTCGCATTTTGGGTGGCTCAAGTGCATATCTGTTAAATCACACTCCTGATCCAGTCTTAAATTCTCGCATATAAAGCTGGTTTCTATGCCTGTTCCTCCTTGACTTCTATGGAAGTCAAAGAGGATCTCTCCTGATGATCGTCTGACGAGATTCTAAAGTTTCGCTGATTCCTTGAATTCCTTAGAATTTTTTGGTGCTCTCTAGGTGTTTTGTTTTCGGTGATTTCCAACACTCAGGTGTCAGGCATTATCGATGATTGTTATCACAAGGAATCTGGAATATCGGCGAGCGCTTGATTTCTTGGGAATTTTCATGTGCTCATTTAGTGCTTGGTTCATCTGTTTCCGAGCATCGGGTGAGACAAAACTCACCCGATTATTGTTTTACAAGACTTGGGAGCCTCTCCAAATGCCTAGTTCCCTTGGAAATGCTAGCAATTGCTGATTGCTTGTTTCTTTGCATATCCAGCTTTCAGGTGAGATAGTTTTCATGATGATTGTCCTTGGGATGAGTCGAGAATTTTGCCAAGCATGTTAATTCATATGAATTCTGGCCCTCGCCGATTGCTTGCTATTTACATCCCTCTACCAGTACAGGAGTTTGCTCTTTCAGTCTGGTTTGGGCTTATGCAGAGCATGAAAACTGCATGCCAACACCTACTTGTGCATGATCAAGTCCCATTCTTGTGCCAGGACCTTAGGGTCTGAAAACACGTAGGACCAGCAGGCTCAAATTCCCTCTATTCTTCTTCTTAGGGGGCTTTGGCCTCAAAGAGAAGAAAAGTCTATTGGGGGGAGGTGATAGTCTCTGCTGACAATTACCACTCAATCATGTGGTTGTGATCTGCTCAGCTCACTCAAACTCGGGCTCTGCCTGTCCGGGTCAGCCAAATGAACTCTCTGCCTTGATCAGGTTGGTTCTTTGCCATGGCATAACGCCCTCCTTTCCCATATTACGGTCTTCTGCAGTCCTGTGTCATCTCCTAGAGAATCAATATCCCCAGGAAGGGTCATCGTCTTCATCCTCATCGGTCTCATCTTCTACCTCCTCCTCCACCCTTTTTCCTCCTAGACTTAATATGTTGTACTTTGCTCTTCAGTGCAGTTTTCTTTTGAGTTTTCAGAAAACCTCATAGAAAAGCAGCAACTTGTTTCTCTTCATTGGTGCTGTGAGTGTTGTTATTAGAGTCTAGAAACATTTCACAAACTACACATTTATGAATTAAAACAATTTATGCAAAATACATGCCACGATATTAAAGAATGGTTACGGTTTTCAGACTTAGGCATAAACATATGAGAAGAAATGAGATAAAACCCACATGTGCCATTTACTTAAATGTTACTTTCTTAAGGTAGATCCGTTATAAGTGATCCATTATCTTCTGTTGACATAAAGTATATACATAGTATAGTGGAACCTCTATATACGAAAGTCCTTACATACGAAAAATCCAGGTTACGAAAGCAAAGACGAAGATTTTTTTGCTTCTGTGTACAAAAATAATTCAGGTTGTAAAAGGGTAAAGTCCAAGATTCGCCCGGGCTGCCGAGAACAATTTTGAAACTAGCATGCCGCCAACTCAGTAGACTCACCACCATCCTCCCACTTTCCCACTGGTTCCTGATGCTAGTCACTGCCATAAGATCCTGCTCTTCTATTGGTCAGCATCTGTCCAATCATGCCTCTATGTAAAGACGTTCCTTGACCATATTTTGCGGAAGCATTATTGTAAACACTGGAATTTGTTCATTCACATATATTTTGTTTGTTATATACATTGTGTTAGTGATTTTCGCTTTCGTTGTACTGTAAGTTACTTTATCGTGTGTGTGTGTACTTAATACTTACGTTATTAGTCATAGGTCCCCAAAGAATGATGCTGAAGTTCATTGAAAGAAGAGGATGCTTTCTATGGAGAACGAAGATGGAGATAATCAAGAAGTGTTAATGTTTTCTGCCATTTGTTAATGTGTTTCGTAAAGTTAAGTGTTCATGTTTCTTGCCATTTGTCCCCCTTCTCTGTCATCACTTTCGGACATCGCCTCACTCAAAAGGTGAGGTTCCATATTTTACTACATATGTACGCACATGTACGTACAGTATTTCTTGTACCCTGTACACTAATACACTTTATTTACAGGTACAGTCATGGTTATGTTAGGTTTTGAATGGTCCAAATTGTTGTATTTCATTGTTTATTGGTCAATTTAGCTTTATAAAATTTACTGTGGTGTTTTTGTAGTGCTTTGAAAGAATTAGGCAATTTACGTGTAAAATGTAGTTCTAGATACAAAAAATCAGGTTACGAAGGCCGCTTCGGAACGGATTAATTTCATAACCTGAGGCACTACTGTATGTAGCTTATACAGATATTTCAGGATAGTGATATTTTGGGATAATTATTTTATCCGAAAAAATGTGTGAAATCAATATATTTGGTACTGAAATAGATAAAATTTGTCAAGGAAATCAAATGTTTATATGCTAGAAAGTAATTATTGTATTTATTGTTAGTAAAAAAAAAATTTTTACTTTTGGCTCCTAAAATGTTTATTTTGCACTACAGGTGCAAAGGCCATGAACTTTTACAATGTTCACATCAGTCATCTAACCCCGTCCATGGATCCATGTGCTTAAACATACCCCTGAGAGGTGTGTGTTGTTGTCCACTCAGATAAAAAATGTTGCTCAGATCCCAAGCTTTAATTTGATACCATGAAATCAACTTTTGCATGAATGTGAAGTGAAACTTCAATTTTTGCCAGATGTGGAACTCCACTATTTTGCCTCACTTTCACTTTCAATTGCTGCAGGCCTTTTAAGCAAAAGCCTATCTAAGTAGCTTTGTTTCTGCCTCCCTTTCAAAATGTTGCAGAAATGAGTAAGGCAAGTGTCATTAAAAAGAGCTGAAGGACAACCAGTAGACAATTTATCAGGGTGTTTCTTTTCAATGAAGTCAGAAGCATCCAGCCACTTAAGCTAACACTTCCTTAATCTCCCTTGAAGAAATAACATACCTCCAGTTTGGGAACTGATCTCTTGTAACAAACCCATCCGTAATGGTTGCATAGTCTGTAGCTCGATCAACTCTCAGTCGTGAGTTCTTCTTGATGCTCCTCGACAAGGTCGTTGACATCTGCCTCATCTAGCTCCAGCTCCATGGACTTTCCTAGAGACAATCTCTTCCAACACAGCGGTCTCAGGGTCAGGCCACAATTTCTTCCGTGCAGAATTTAAATGTTAGCATATAGGACTGGTTTGTATGCCTGTTCTTCCTCGATTTCTACAGGAAACGAAGTGGGATCCCTCCTTGTATAAAATTTCATGTATAACACCAGGAACTTCTATAATAATATAAAGGTCTATTGAAGATCTTGCGAGTAATAAATCAGGAATCAGGAAAAGTACTGCACGTGATTACATCTGACGAAGAATCATGAGTCTCTAAGGATGAAATAAGATCCAAGGACCAAGAGTCTAGGGTCTAGGACCAGAAGAATGAAGACGACTGACCAAGGTCTAAGGAGTTCTGCAAAACATATAAAAACATATTTACAGCTATATAACTGTTGATATAATATAATGATGTTCTGACTGCATACAAAATGCACAATGAAGTAAACTTAATGCAACCTTGTTATACTCTATAAACTTAAACACTCACAGGTTAACATATGACATTTCAATACACAAACAATCTTCATTAGTTATACAGTATACACTTATAAACACTGAATCACTTTAACACACGACATTATATAATACTCTAATACATAGAACAAATTTATATAAAAGGAGCTTTTCAGTACTTACTGTTACGGGTGGCTAGGTGTCAGGTAGTGATCAGAGAAATGCCGGGAACTCTCCATGTTAAGAAAACAAAAACAAACAAGGGCAACCAAATAGACAAAGAAATAACTTCTTTAGTCCATGGAGTGAAAAGATATACAAGAGATGGCAGCACACTGTTCCTCGACAAAAACAAGGACAACCAAATAAAGAAATAACTTATTTAGTCCATGGAGTGAAAATATATACAAGAGATGGCAGCACAGCATTCCTCGACAATGACCTATCGATTTCCTTTGCAGCATCAAGGATGGCAGTGACTGAATGCCGCCTTCAGCTCTGCATTGATAATATAGTAAAAGTGGGCTGAGGTTAATGGTTTTAGATTTTCTGCCAGGTAAGACAGTAAAACTATGCACTTTTGTCGTATAAGGGGCCAACCCCCTGATCCAGATCTATTCATTCATAGGCAGAGAATTCCATGTGTTTTGGCTTGAAACAAAGGTTTCTTGGTTCTGGATTTTTTATAGCAAGCTGACCTGGATTCCACATCTGAAATATATTAAGGCAAAATGCTTGAAAGCAATGAATTTGCTGAAAGTCCTGTCTCACACTTCGTGGGATGCAGACCAAACTTCGATATTGAGATTACATAAAGCCTTGGTCTTTACAAAATTAACGTATGGGTGTGAGGTGTACACTTCTGCAAAGCCAAATATCCTTAAAATGCTCAACTCAATTCATCATGGAGGAATTCGGTTGTGTACAGGAGCATTTAATTCATCTCCCACTGAGAGCATGCTTGTAGATGCTGATGAGGTGCCACTGGATCTTCATTACAAGCGCCTACTGGTTCGGAGCTGGTATAGATTCCAGAGGCTACCTAAGTCTTAACCAGCATTTGTATGAGAAAGGAAAGGCATAGGCAGTTTTATGAAAATCACCCCCAAGGAACCTCATCCATTCGCTTTTAGAGTAAATATCATTGTCTGTGAATAAAATATGCCAAGGATCGAGATTTTACCAGCAAAATATTCATTTAGTCCCCCCTGGAACTTCCCAGAGGTAAAAGTCTGTAGATATTTTAATTTTAACAAGACAGAATTATCCAGTGAGGCCATGTGGTCAATATTTTTTAACACTCCTTGCAACATGGTAACTCCACTGCAGTTTTCACGGACGGCTCAAAGTCAGATGCTGGCATCGCCTTTGGAGTAGCCTTCCCTGATTTAGAGAGAAGTGGCAGGTTATCACTTGTTGCATTAATTTTTATGGACAGATTAATTTTTATGCAGAATTATATGCAGTTTTAAAGGCGTTAAAGGAAGTTTTTATTTGGAATGAAAATAATTTTATTATATATTGTGAAGTGTTCTTCAGGCGCTGGAATCTTTCAACCTTTTAAACCCTCTGATTTTGGATATATTGGAATGGCTGCTTTTACTGAAAAGAAGAAGGAAAGAAATAAAGTTCTGTTGGGTGCCTTCCCATGTTGGGGTGGCTGGGAATGAGAAAGCTGACCAACTTGCAAAGTCTGCAGTCAGCTCCCCAGAACCTACAAGATACCTACTACTATATCGGGATTTATATCCTCTATTAGGTCAGAGAATTAAAAAAATGTTGGCAGTCCCATTGAGAGGATATTTTAACTAATCAAAAAATGCGCAGTATCACATCATCAGTGTCTCCCTGGTCATATCCGTATATGCCAGGGAGACAAGAAACGATGTTGGGTTCTTGATGTCTCGTGAAAATCCTCCGTTTTGTGAGAACTGTACTGTGCCTTGACTGTGAAACATTTGCTGATTGAATGTCACAGATTCGGTAATTTGAGACATAGGTTCTTGTCTTGGGGTCGTGAAAGAGTAGGCAATTTTATCCTAGCTACAATTCTTGGAAAGGATTGTAATATAGAGCAGTTATATAAATTTATGGGGGAGGCAGGCCTCCTCAGCCAAATTTAAATCATACATAGATTGTCTATGTAAGAACTTATATATACAAACAGAATTTTTATATACAAATATTTATAGATATTTTTATATGAAATTTATTTAAAATTTAATTTTTTCTATTTGATATATTTCAGTGTCAATTACCTAGACGTTGTGACGCCAGGTTTAATAGACACAATCAATCAATCATAATCTCATGTACTTTTGACTTTGTATTGGTTGATCCAGATCGGTCATTACTTTGTCCTATTGGTGTTTTGCTGTGCTTACGTAGGATTGACACCCTTGAGTGTCGATACCTTTATCCATTTTGACTTCCAATGCAGAAGTGTCTAATGACTTTTTCCTCCGAGTTCTACAAGATAGTGAGAAACTCCTCTGCAGTTGGATGTGTTCACTGTTTGCTCTCTCAGAAAGCGAGCAGTGCCAGTGGCTGTGTACATTTCATCACTGAAGAATATACTGGTCTTTCTTCCTTGGTTCTGCCCACAGATCCTTGGAACCTTTTTACCCGGACCGGTGGTGGATGCTCACAAGTTGTGATTGCTTACCCAGCTCCTTCAAGAGGACAAGTTGCATCTTGCCTATTGTGTGCGGTTCTAGAGATAAGAAGGATGCAAGGATGACTGGTCTCTCCACCTTCCCCTCCTCGTCCTTCTACTCCTCTTCCTTTAGGTTGAGGATAGGACTCGAACTTACACTTACTGGTCAGGCGATTGATGCATGAAGCTTGCACATCGAGCTTCCTTTCTATTTTTCTCATCAGAATTATAAAAGCAATCCCGCTCCTTCATCTAGCAAGGGGAGGAAAGAGACTGGCAGTAATGCAAACCCTTTCCAGAACTTTGCATTAATGCCTCCAACTCTAAATATTCTTCCCATTACTTTTTTGGATGAGTTACTACTCCTCACTTATTTCGAAAAGGGCCAGAAGTCTGACTCTTGATTATGCAGCAACTATACACTGATCAATTTGTCAGAGGCAGGGCACTCCTCCTTGCTCTTACGACCAGGAGCAATAACCCAGGTGTGCAGAACTCCAGTCAGTTCTAGAGGTTCACTCATATTCCTCCCACCAATCAGTGAGTCTTCCATATGTAAAGGACCTAGGGTTTGTATGTCGTGTAGGAACAAATCACAGTTTTTGAAAGTAAATTGTATTTTTCCTAACTACAAGCCTGAGGGCCTTTTGATTATTGCCCACCTCATGCCACCCCTCTATCTGAAACCTGGGCCGAAAGGTATAGAGGAGTGTTGACATTTGGCAGAGCCTACCCACCTACCACAAGGTAGTTACTGCCTAACCACCTTGTTCAAGAATATAACGGCTGTATTCCAGCCTATGCTGAAAGTGATTCCTTATGTAAAGGACCTCAGGTTTATATCTTATCTTCCGCTTTAGCGAAAGATTGTGTGTCTTTTCTTACGACTGTTATTCGTAAGCATTGTGATTCTGCTTCTCATCTCGTAGACGTGATATCTAGTTGGTTCTTCTTTAGAATAAGGGAGATGATTCAAACAGAGGAAGTTGAAATCTTAAACAGCTTTATTTCTCAACTCCATCACTAGAGAGATGGTTTGGTCAGATGACCGCTCCGTTTTGTAACTAGCAAAGAACTAATATTACAAGGCATCGTGTCGATAGCGAAACACTAGTTATCTTCAGCGATTTACCAACATATAAAATGAATACGTTAGTCCGCTCCGGCTCGGAAGTCATGAGTTTCCGTCCGTGCGTGGGTTAACCAGGTCAACCGGGCCCCCTTTCCCATGGAAGGATGGTTGTGAGTCAAGTTACAAAGATACATAAACTGATGATATACCCAAATTCAAACCAGGCTACTGCAAGCATTGCACAGCGTGATCTAGATTCGGATTGTCACGTAGGACGCTCCTAATTCACCAATGACCCCTTAGGTCGTGGGTTCTATTTACAGATATGGAATTATCTGTTATAATTAATGTATTTATTACATTAGGCTCGGACAGCTACCATTCAAGCCTTGAACAACAAAAGTTACTTTAAACATGGTTTCTTAGGAGTGTGCCCGTAACATATATCTAGACATAATCATAAACAAGTGATTAAGTGCATAAAAGGTTCTGTTACATACACTTTTTGGACATATTCATAAATAAAGAAAAATGCATGGAAAATATAGATCCATGTTTGATATATATATGGCATATAATGTAAATAATGATTATTAGGTACCAGAAAAAAATTAAAAGGTTAACATGTATACATGAAGATTATAGTAATAGGTAACCCAATTAAGAGTAGTGGTTACTCTGTAAAGATACATAACATGATCATGGATAACTGTTCAAGAGTACTTGTTACCCTTTGTAAAGCTATAAAGATAACATATAATTGTATAATTGTGCACAGATATAGATTCCTGGTACGTACACGCACCAACAGTTTAATATAATACGGGCTTCAATTATTTTATTAGGTGCCCAAAAGATACTCTTATGTATTTAATATATAGGGCTACAATATCTTTATTAGGTGCCCAAAATTTACTTTTATCTGTTCAAATGCAAAGGCTTGGAGTCTTCTTGTCCTAACATATTGCCAGCATACAGACCGCTTTTCACACACAACACAATTCCAGACAATTTTCCTCGGAACCAGGTGAAATGGCCAGTTTCAGATGGCTCTGAAAGTAAACGCTTTTAACGCAACAGGAGTGTCGTCTGGACACGGCAGAACGTTCCTTTGAATATCCGTCTGTGTTCGCCTCAACCTACGCCAAGCAAAGATGTTAACGGCGATAATAATCAATGCCGTAACACAAAACACGGTTAGCAGCACGTAGAAACGAAGATTTTCTCCTCCTGCATAAGTCGGCGACGTGTGGTCCATCTCAGCCAGTTGCGTCAAACGATGAGCCACCCACGCGTTGTATGGGAGAGGTAGTGATGGGATAATTGTAGTCGCACACGTATAGTTGGCAAAATAGGTCCTCTCACGTATTATAGTGTGGACTCCTCTGACCGTGTAGTTCGTAGATGTCCCGGTACAACCGTCGGCTGCGACAAAGACCTGGGAATGGGCTGTGGTCCCGTCCGGACATGCCACTTGAAAACCTTCCTTGTCGTATCGGATCCACGAGCCGTTGTTCAGTCTGTAATTGAACTTATTACTGTCAAAGGGATAAAGTTTCTTCAGACAACCTTCACGTGTATGGGAGAGAGAACCGTTTAGCACTATGCCTAACTCAACGAATCCATTGATATAGGATGGAATTCAAAAGAGTCAGCTGTACAAACTTTATTATTCATGGTTTCTGAACAGTGAGTGAATTTATCTAAGTCTTTAATAACTGAATATGATTTCGTATCAGGGGAAATCAATACATGTCCCGTCAAATTGGATATTACTGGACTTGAGTTATTCGTCATGAAAGTTGGGAATGGTGCTATTTTGTATGATTGCCAGGCATCGGAAGAATCAAAGGGAATGGTTATCATAATCCTGTAATTTTCAACGCTTACCGATATTAAGCTATAATAAAACTCTATTTTATGGGCGTCTAATAAAGGAATATAACCTAGTTTCTCCCGTCCATTCTCCAAAGTTAAAGTCAGATCTTTAATAGGCATAAGGTGTGGGGATAAAACACCCTTTGTTGCTAGGGTAATAGCTTCTACATAGTCCTATGATTTCTAAATAAAATGTGATATTTTGGTACGGATATGATCTATTTTCGAACTATAATAAGCTAACGTAGCCAGCAAGTGTTGTACTTCCATAATCTGATCGATATTACTAGAATGTTCGTTCACCAAACTCATTATTTGATTGATTGAGGATTAAACTGGCTATGCAGTTCTGGACCAAAGCTAATTCGGTTTTTTATTTTGTTACAAAAAACTCAATTCTTCTGATTTTGATTATTTATCTTAAGGCGATTCGAAATTCCTAAGCCTAAACTTGCAACAGATCCCAAGATGTTTAATCCAGTAAATATAAGCGGGTTGCGACGTTCGAGAGTATTGTGCCACACAGACCTCATCAGCACGTCTCGAGCAAGTTCTTCTGCCTCGGCGGTTTTATTCTGCAAGTCGTATGATAACATTTCCGTGACGCTGAGGGTTTGAGCTAGCGAAACCTCTGAGTTAGCATGAAAATGACGTTGGTGCAAACATCAAGAGGTCACTCTTTAGGTTAAGGACGTCATCCTCAGGCAGAAATATCGCCTGCATATTGACTTCTATGACTATATTGCTTGCGGTAATGAAAACGTCTTCTGTTCTTTCTATAATAGTGCCATAAGTAAAATCTAATTCTTTTGTTTTAGTGCTCTTCCCACACGACAAGATGTCTGAAAGAACAATATCACTCCTAACAATAACAGATTCATTTTGGAAACCTGCAATGAGTGAAATATATGAAATAACTCATGTTAAAGAATATGTTTACATACAAATATGATATATATATATATATAATATATATATATACATATATATATATATATATAATATATATATGTATATATATATCAGTCATTATACAAGTTTCATAGATACAAAAATTTCCCTCACTTACATCTACCCTTCTTTTTAATTTCTGATATGTGGCCAATGGAACGATTCTCATATCAGTGGGTTGGATACGTTTTTGAACCCTAAATCTATAGGCCGTTAATGTTTCTAAAATGTTAAACGGGCCTTCAAACTTAGGTGTCAGTTTGTAGTTTAAAAACCTTTACGTATGTATACTTGTATGTATACCTTATCGCCCACGGCATATTTTTTGTTCTAGTTGGCTTAGCTATTTTATCATGATTTCTTCATTATAATTTGTGATTCTTTTAGATTCTTACGAAGTAATATTATATCGACTTATGCTTGCATCCATAACATCCTTTAGAGGATTTGATAAATTGGTTGTCGGCGTTGATACATGGAAAGGCGTTCTAGCTGGGGTACCGTACAGTGCCTCGTGCGGCGACATTTAATAGATACATGATATGAGTGATTAAGAGTGCTTAGTACCGCAGGTATGGCAATGTCCCAGTTGGGGTCCATCCCCCTAAGGTGACCTTAAATGTTTAAAACCTTATGATTTGCTCTTTCCACTAGCCCGTTAGACTCTGGGTGGTAGATCATGGTATTGATTTTCTTTATTTATGCAAAGGAATTCACACAAGGAGTTAAGGAAGTGATTATTGAATTCTCCGCCAGAGTCGGATATGATAATGTGTCGAATTCCATGTTTACAAATGTAGCACTTGTAAAACTTCCTAGCGCACTCGACTGCGGTTTTGTTTTAAGCGCTATCAGTTCTGTATATCGACTCAAGGCATCTATGATTACTAGGAGGTGCTTATTTCCTCTGTCTGACTCGTCAAAAACCCTGTAAATAAATCTAAGTGTACTCTTTCAAAGGGTTGATTGGGCACGGGATAAGCCCCTAGGCTGACAGGTGTCTTTGTGTGCCCTTTGTATTCTTGACAAGTGCGACAATTAGCTATGTGCTTTTTTATATCTGTAAGCATCGTATGCCAATAAAATAAGGATTTGGCTTTCTGTGACATGATGGAGAAACCCGGGTGTCCATGCAATGGATTTGCATGCAACCAATTTAAGACAGTGGGTATGAGTGAAATCGGTACCACCACCTGGTCGTTATTCAGCTGTGGTGTGTTGCGGGTTTTCCTCATCATGGATCTACACAGGATATTATCTTTGATTATATAATTCTGCTGTGTATACTTATATATTCCTTTTCCTTAGGATATCCGTTTAACGCGTTTATGATTTTTTCTAATTGCTGATCTTTTCTTTGTTCCGTCTGTAATAGTTCAGCACTCCAGCCCAGATCTTCCTGTTCAGATATAGTTTTAACAATAGGCGTGGATATTGATATATCTATTAATTCAGCTAATGGCTCCGTACAAGATAACGAGGGGTTGCGTGATAATGCGTCAGCAATGATGTTTGCTTTCCCAGGTAAATACCCGATCCTCGCACCAAAGTCTTGGATGATCATATGCCACCGAGTTCGTTTGGGGCTGTGACTAAAGCCTTTAAAGAAGTCGGTTAGGGGCTTATGATCAGTGAGAACCTTGACGGGATAACCGTATATTATGAACTTAAATGCACTAGTGAATTAACAATAGCGAGCCCTTCCTTGTCTATTACTGCATATTTACTTTCGGAAGGTCTCAGTTTACGTGAACAAAAAGCTATAGGGAAAAACTGTTTGTCATATTGTTGAAGCAATACCCCACCTACTCCTAGGTCTGAGGCGTTTGTTGCAATAAAGAATTCCTTACCAAAGTCAGGAAATTTCAAGATAGGGGAACTACACAGTTCATCTTTCAAGGTATCGAACGCCTGTTGACGTTTCTCAGACCATATGAAATCTACGCCCTTCTTTATAAGATCGGTTAGGGGAGCGGCTATGATTGAGTAGTTGTTTCGTATAAAAACGCCTGTAGTAACCACTACATCCTAGAAATTGCTGTATTCCCTTGACATTAGTAGGTATCGGAAAGTTACGGATAGCCGATACCTTATCATGGACTACTTTAAGACCTTGACTAGACACCGTGAAACCTAAATAGACTAGTTCTGTTTTAAAAAATTCACACTTACTTATCTTTACCCTTAGGTTATGCTGCCTTAGTCTTTGTAGCACTAACTCTAATTTACGTAGATGTTCTTCTAAGGTATTAGAAAAGATTACAAGGTCGTCCATATAGGCATGTAGGATATCTCCTAACAAGTCTACAAACACAATGTTGATCATTCTAGTAAAAGTTATGGGAGCACAACGTAAACAAAAAGGCATACGCAAAAATTCATAATGTCCCCTGGCTGTGCTGAAGGCAGTGTATGGGATACTCTCTTTTTCCAACGGAATCTGGTGGAAACCTTTGAGTAAGTCCAAACTGGTAAAATATTTGTTCTGACCTAGTAAAGATAGAATATCGTCAGTACATGGCACTGGGAATCGGTCAGGGATTGTTTCCTCATTTAAGTGACGGAAGTCTACGCAAATACGCCAAGTTCGATCTTTTTTCGGTACAACTATTAACGGAAAATTATAAGGGCTGTTTGATTTCCTAATGACTCCTTCTTTTAGCATTTTACCTACTCCCTCATTTATCTCATTCTGGAATTTCATAGGAAGTCTGTACGAAGGTACTTAGATAACTTTCTGTTTGTGTTTTAACCTTATTTGATGCTCGATGACATCTGTTTTTCCTAAGGATCCATCCGTAGTGGAAAAAACATCATGATATTCAGTTAAAAGATTCAAAAATTTCTGCTGAATTTCTTCTTCTTGAATGTCTTTATTGATTTTATTTTTTATAGATTGCAAAAGGGATTCATCTGCAACTGATTGAGTGTGATTGATCTCAGCTACGGTAAGAATGCGATGTTTATAAACTTCCATATCCAAGATATGTTGATTTTTGTGGATTACTAAAGTGGTATTCAAATGATTACAGACTTCGATGTTACATTGTTGTTGTGAGCCGACTGTATAAATGGCTTGTGTGACGGATAATCCGTGTGTTTTCAGAGTGTCGGAAAGGATTACATTTCAGATCCCGGCAAGGTTTTCTTTACACGCACTAATATGTTCGAAATTACGTTCGGCTCAAGAGTTAGCGTGCAAGCTGATATTACGGGTGAGCGAGAATTCTGTTAGGTCGCATGGATTATTTCTTGGTTCATGAGACAAGTGATTGGTTCTTCAATGTATGTTACTACTCTATTTTCTGTCTCCTTATTATCTAAAACTGATTTTAGGGTATTAGAAGACTTATAGAATTTTCCTTTGATATACACGCCGTGTTTTGCAGGGGCTAAGGTAATGGTTTGAGTGCCCATAGACGGGTATCCTATAATTACAGCGGGATACATATCAATGTTTTGTACAACGACAAAGGTATCAGAAAACGTGCGCTTACCGACCTTGTACTGAACATGAGTTACTCCTACCACATTTAATTCATTAATTCCTATACCCGAGAGTCTTACTCCGGACTTCTCTATAGGAAAGTTCGAAAAAAGCAAATGATGAGTCCACAAATCCATGATATTACGTGGACTACCAGAATCAAAGAATAAGGTAAATGACTTATGGTCCAAATTCACTGCATGTAAGGTTGGGCATGACTCATCTTGACTTATAATTGCGTGAATTTGTTGCAAATCTACGGGAACCTGCACAGATTTTTTGGATTCGGCCGTGTGTTTCATAGGAAAATCGATTGCCTCACAATGATCTGATAAATGATTAAATTGATTATTTGATACAAAAGATGTTGATATGAATGACCCAACATCGTCCTTTCCCCCACCCCCCCCCTGGAGCTTACTACGTGGTGATTTGCTTTGTTTTGCACTCCCGGAAAAATTTGTTTTCTGACCTTGCAAGTTCTGGCTAGACGGCCCAGGAACAGAGTTACTTGAAGCACGATTTGTTTGTTTCTGCTGTTGAGCAGCATTACTGTTCGCTTGTTTCTTTTTAAAGTACTGAGGACCCTTCCTTTTGTTTTCATTGGCAACTGTTTGGGTGTTTTTAGGATTCTGCTGTTGATTCCGCGAGAAGCAACAATTATATGAATGAGTGGAACTGTTGTGTATTGAACAAAAACGCATCCGATAGTCTGAAATCATGTGACCTTGGCTTTTACAGTTATAACAAACCATCCCTGCAGCTTGATTATTATTGACCACGTTTACTTGTTGTGGTTTATTCTCATTTTTTGCAAAAACTTGAGTAAGCGAGGATCAAGGTCAGTACATTTAGACATGTGTTTTTTTTATCTGTTTATACACATCTAGTTCCGTACTGTTGGGCTGCAGCTTTTTGTCAAAACACCGCACTAAAGCTTCAGGCAACATGACTGTCATACACGCGAGGTAAATCAGGCGTATAAAATCTTTCACGGCGATTCTGGAACTTGTAACCCACGCGGAGATACTTAAATTTACTTGATATTCATTTAGCCGGTCGGCAATTAGCGCTGCCTGCTCTACAACATTAAGCTGAGTCATAGAGGCTTGGTTAAGGATGTTCCTTAAAGCCAGCACTACGTCTAAAGCCTCTTCACCGCCATATACAACAGGTAACCTAACTTTGAACTCGTCCCATGTAACCGCCTCTTGAAAAGAAACACCTCTCAGATATGCACTTGCGTCTCCTTTAGCAAAGTCTATGAAGCTTTTGGTTTCCTGTAATTGTAGTACAGATGGGTCTGTGATGCCTTTTGCATTTAAATGAGCGTCTACAGATGAGATCCATGCCTCAACGTTTTGAGGCAGGAACCCATTGACCCGACCTTGAAAAGGGACAATTGCTGACCTAGCACTGACGAGAGTCACAACATTGGGGTTACCCAGTGCGGGAGAACCAGCCACAGTAGTTGCCATGTTAACTTTTACTTTTTTCTTGTCACTACGATTTCTTGCGATCCTATCCAAATATCTATAAGAGTACACACGACCACTACGTAAACGCATATGCAATATAAAGTAAAAAATGTGTTGCAAATAATAGGAAAATCCCCCAAAAAAGATAATTTTCATACATTCAACTTACCTGTCAGATATATACATAGCTATCGACTCCGTCATCCCCGACAGAAATTCAAATTTCGCGGCACTCGCTACAGGTAGGTCAGGTGATCTACCGCCCTGCTCTGGGTAGCAGGACTAGGAACTATTCCCGTTTTCTAATCAGATTCTCTCTGTCGCCGGTAGAGTATCAACATTGTTGTTTTACTTACCATTCCTGACTGGAATTCTTTTTTCACAACGCTTTTGATCATCTTTCGACTGATTTTTGGTGACGTACTTGGATCGTTGTTTGGCATTCGCTATCGTGGACTGGTTTTTGGACTTCGCTTTGGATTTTCGTGAATATGTCTGATTCTAGTGTTAGCTTCAGAGTGTGTGTGAATGAAGGCTGTAAGGTGAGGATTCCGAAAGCTTCGGTAGATCCTCACACTACATGCAGTGGTTGTAGAAAGGTTGAATGCTCAATTGAGAATACGTGTAACGAGTGTGAGAGATTGAGTGCGCAAGAATGGAAGAATCTGACTTCTTACTTGAAGAAGTTAGAGAAGGATAGAGAGAGGAAGGCGGCTTACAAGCCGAAAATGTCTAGTAGTTCTGTAGCTTCTTCTTCTTCTCTTAATTATGCCCATTCTGTTTCAGCCCGTTCACAAGTTTATCCCTCTGATTCCGCCTCAGAAATAGCGGAACTCAGAGCTTCCCTTCAAAAATGCAAGAGAAAATGGAAGCATTAGAAGGTAAGAGAAGCGAATGTGGTTTCTCGAGTGATGTTTAGTGTCCCCAGTGTAGTGGAGGGGGCGTCTGGTCGTCCCTGCGACGCTCCCAGGCCTAGACCTCTTCCAAGCTCCCTGGCCCAGAGGAGAAGGAAAGTCGAAAGCCTTACGGGGGTCATGGGGAATCCCCAACGATCAGGCGTCCCTTCGGCAGAATCGTATACATCTCAGTCTGCCAGGGACAGCTATAGAAAAAAAGCGTCCTTCAGTGAGTGCTTTTCATCTTCTAGTTCACCTTCTCCGAGAAGAGGATGGAAGGAATCGAAGCTTTCACGTCCGCTAAAAGGAACTGGCAAAGAAAACCTGAGCTTAATTCTAGCCCGAGCGCTTCTCTGAAGAGGAGGCGCCTTCGGTAATCAAGAAAGCTAGAAAGGATTTAGATCCTTGGAAGGGGAAAAGACTCTCGAGCGCCTTCCAGATCTCCTTCTCCTGATTCGAATGAGCCTTCGACCAGGAGAATTTTGATGAATGTACAGGAGCAAATAGCGTCTTTGGTGGGAGTACTTTCTAAGGAGCCTACTCGTAAAAAAGGATGACAGGCTTCCGATTAAAGAGATCCAAATACCGATCTCCTGTCGGGAGCGCGACGAACCCTCCAGGGGAGTTGTCGCACAAGCGGCCATCTCTGGGGGGGAGCGGTGCGTTAGGCAGGCGAGATGGGGGAAAGGAAGTAACTCCTACCAAGCGTCAGGCGCCAACTAGGAGCCAGGCGCCAAGTAGGCGCAAAGAGCCTGACTTTACTGTAGATCGTTCTAGGCCCAGATCTTCATCCAAGCAACAAGAGCCAATTGAGAAGAGAGAACTCCTGATAGGAGTATAGCGCCCGCTAAGCGGCAATATACTTGCTATTCGAAAGGCGCATTCCATGAGCGATACTCCTACCAAGCCTCAGGAGTATTCGGAACTAGATGAGCCTTCCGTAGGTCAGGAGTATTCGGGAAGAGATACTCCTGCCAAGCGCCTTGATTACTCTGGCCTCGATTACTCTCCCAGGCACCAGGGTATTCTGGACTTTTTACTCCTACCAGGCGCCAGGAGTATTCGAAGCGCGATGTGCCTACCAAGCGCCAGGAGTATTCTGAGCTTAATACTCCTAAACAGGCGCCAGGAGTATTTTGGAGCGAGATGCGCCTTACAGACGGCAGGAGTATTCGAAGAGTGTAACGACTGTCAGGCGCCAGGAGTATTCCAAACAGGTTACTCCTACCAGGCCTCAGGAGTATTCTCAGCGAGATACTCCTGCTAAACGCCAGGCGCATTCTCCTCGTGAAGAGCTTGACATCCGACAGGAGTCTAACAGGCGTAGAGCAGTGATACGTGACTCTCCTAATGATAAACGTTAGGAGAGAGTTACTCCTAGCCCATCTCCTTATAGAAGTGCTTCTTCTTCGGAAAGGAAGAAATCTAGAGAGGAGACAGAGGAGGGAAGGGAGCCTTCTCCTTCCGATCCTATTAATTTAGATGACGTCTCGGAGGACGAAGTTACTAACAGAGAAGGGCTCTCGAATTACAAAGTTCTTTCTGCTCTTCTCTTAGAAGAATATGGAGATGCATTAACTCCAGCCGCTCCTCCTTCTCCTCGCTCTCTATTTTCAAGTACGAAGCACACAAGTCTTCGTCTTTCCTGAAAATGAAGCCGGCCATATCCATGAAAAGGGCCTTACAATCTCTGGACTCCTGGATCAAGACTAAGAAGGAGTAAGGAAGGACGATCTTTTGCATGCCTCCCGCTAAACTAAGGGCAGGAGAGGCATATGGTACGAAACGGGTGGGAGAAAACATGGGATTGTCTCTGCCTGTTTCAGCTGAATCGGACTTCTCCAGTCTCGTAGACTCGTCGAGGAGACATGCCTTGAATTCAGCAAAAGCAACATGGGGTCTTTCGGAAATGGACCATCTCCTCAAGGGACTTTTTCACACCTTAGAAGTATTTAACTTCCTAGATTGGTCCTTGGGGTCATTGCTAAGAAGTCCCATGAAAAAGAACAACTAAGCCCTGAAACCTTGCATAGCATCCTTACATGCATAGATAAGGCGGTTCAAGATGGATTGGCGGAAGTGTGCTCCCTCTTCTGGTGCGGGAATACTAAAGAAGAGAGCGGTTCATAGTGCCTTTCTCACTAAGGCCGTCTCTCCTTCGCAGAGATCCGCTTTGCTGTATGCGCCTCTCTCTGAGCATTATTATTTCCTTCGCAGTTGGTGAGAGACATTGCCCATTCGCTAACTGAGAAAGCCACTCAGGATCTTTTAAGGCAATCCTCAAGGAAGAATAGACCTGTGGCTAGTGAGGAAAAGAAAGCATCTAAGGCCAACTCAACAACAGCAGCCCTTTCGAGGAGGCGCTCAGGCTAGATCCATCGTCAGAAGGAAATCAACTGAAAAAAGGGGAAGATCTGCCTTCCGTCCCCTTTAAGGGCGGGAAATGAGAAATCTTTCCTCCAGACACTGTAGGAGCCAGGTTACAATTCTTTTCGGGAGCATGGGAAGACATAGGATCCGATCCTTGGTCAATGTCAGTAATCAAGAAGGGTTATTATATCCCATTCAAGGACAGGACCCCCCTTGACAAAACGTCACCTTCCGAGGGAACTGTCAGCCAGATACAGGACCCTGTTCTGATGGATACTCTTCGTCAAATGGTGGAGCAGATGTGGGACAAAAGAGCAATAGAGCTGGTACTGGATCAAAGCTCCCCGGGGTTTTACAATCGCTTGTTTCTCGTAGCGAAAGCCTCGGGGGGATGGAGACCGGTACTGGATGTAAGTTCGCTGAACAAATTCGTACAACAACAGAAGTTCAGCATGGAAACGTCTGCCTCAGTACTTGCAGCTCTCCGTCAAGGAGATTGGATGGCGTCTCTAGATCTTCAAGACGCATATTTCCACGTCCCGATTCACCATTCGTCGAGGAAGTACCTTCGTTTCATGTTCGAGGGAAGGATCTATCAGTTCAGGGCCCTGTGTTTCGGCCTTTCTACTGGCTCCCCAAGTCTTCACAGACTTGATGAAAAATGTGTCAAAACACCTTCACATGAAAGGGATAAACGTCTCCCTATACCTGGACGACTGGCTCATCAGGGCCAGGTCTCAAAAGCAGTGTCTGGAGGACCTGTCAACAATCCTGGATTTGACAAAGACATTAGGATTAATCGTGAACCTCGAGAAATCCCAGATGGTCCCCAGCCAGAACGTAGTCTATCTGGGGATTCAGATGGATTCTCGGGGTTTTCGAGTATTTCCTTCTCAAGAGAGAGTAAGGAAAGGCTGTGCCACAGTATTGAACTTCTTAGAGAAAGAGCGTACTTCAGCGAGGGAATGGTTGAGCCTTCTGGGGACCCTTTCCTCGCTCGAACAGTTCTTTCCTCTAGGAAGACTGCGTCTCCGTCCGCTTCAGTACTTCCTGAGAAGCAGTTGGAGTTGGAAGACAGACAGCTCTCGGACACGTTTCCGATCTCATAGAAGTAAAGCAACAGTTAAGGTGGTGGTTGACCCCCTTGGAAGAAAACAGAGGAGTAATCCTTAGAAGTTCGGAACCCAAACATGACATTGTTCTCAGACGTGTCGGAGACAGGTTGGTGGGTGCGACTCTAGGGTCCGAAGAAGTGTCAGGCACCTGGTCGGAAGAGCAAGTGTCATGGCACATAAATTGCAAGGAGCTCTTGCGATTCACCTCGCGTTAAGGAGCTTCGAGCAGATAGTCAGAGACAAAGTAATTCAGATAAACTCCGACAATACGACCGCTCTGGCTTATGTCAAGAAGCAAGGAGGAACTCACTCTTTCGCCCTATACGAACTGGCAAGAGATCTGCTGATTTGGGCAAATCAAAGGAATGTGGTCCTTCTAACGAGATTTGTTCAAGGGGAGAGGAACGTGAGAGCGGACAGACTGAGCAGGAGGTTCCAGGTCCTTCATACAGAATGGACCCTCCACTCGGAAGTCTGTCAGACCCTTGGTATCTTTGGGGGCAAACCACAGATAGATCTATTCGCCACGTTTCTCTCCAAAAGGATAGACACATTTTGCGCCCTGGTAGAGGATCCCAGGGCTTAAGCTATAGACGCCTTTCTCCTGGACTGGTCAGGGCTAGACGTGTACGCTTTTCCACCCCCATTCAAGATTCTGGGGGAAGTAGTCAGAAAGTTTGTGGCCTCGAAGGGAACCAGAATGACTCTGATAGCCCCATATTGGCCATCCCGAATTTGGTTCACAGAGGTGATGGAGTGGACAGTGGACTTCCCAGATCTCTTCCAAACAGGATAGATCTGCTCAAACAACCCCACTTCGAGATGGTACCATCAAAATCTACCCGCTCTTGCTCTGACTGCCTTTCGACTATCGAAAGATTGGTCAGAGCGAGAGGGTTTTTCTCGCAAGCGGCAAGCGCAATTGCTAGAGCCCGCAGATCATCTACTAGGCAAGTGTACCAATCGAAGTGGGAAGTTTTCAGAAACTGGTGCAGGTCGAAGAAGCTGTCCTCTTCCAATACCTTTGTAACCGAAATTGCGGATTTCCTTCTTTTCCTGAGGGAAAAGTCACATCTCTCTGTACCAACAATTAAAGGATACAGAAGTATGCTTTCGTCAGTCTTTAGAAACAGAGGCTTAGACTTGACGAATAACAAAGATTTGCACGATCTCATCCGCTCTTTTGAAACGTCCAAGTCAGTAGAGCCTAGATTCCGAGTTGGAACTTAGATGTGGGTTCTGAAATTTCTATCCTCGGAAAGTTCGAACCACCTCATACGGCTTCATTCCGTGATATCACTAGAAAGTGTATATTTCTTCTATCTCTGGCTACGGCTACCAAAAGGGTCAGCGAAGTTGCACGCCCTTGAGTCACGAGTTGGTTTCAAAGAAGATTCTGCGATTTGTTCATTCCAGACTCTTTTTCTTGCCAAAAACGAGAACCCTTCGAATCCCTGGCCTAGGAGTTTCGAGGTAAAAGGACTTACTAGCCTAGTAGGCAGAGAAATAGAAAGATCACTTTGTCCAGTTAGAGCACTGAAATTCTATCTGGACAGAAAGAAGCGGTTGGGAGGCTCACAACATGGTCTTTGGTGCTCGGTAAAAGACCCCCAAGAGACCTATGTCTAAAAATGCTTTGGCCTTCTTTGTTAGAAGTGTAATTACCGAGGCTCATAAGAACTGCCCAGATGACTCTTTGAATCTATTAAGAGAAGAGCTCATGAGGTTAAGGGCAATCGCGACATCAATTGCGTTCCAGAGAAAATATGTCACTTAAAAATATTTGGACGCAACCTATTGGAAATGCAACTCAGTATTTGCATCTCATTATTTAAAAGTATGTGCGATAACGATGAGAAATTGGTTGTCTTTCTAGGTCGTTAGTGTCCGCACAGACGGTTCTGGGTAAAGGAGGGAGAGCACTGATCCTTAAATATGTGGTACGTAACCCTCTTGTGTGGATGTGTTCTCGTGTTTCCTGTGCATGGGAGTGTCAGATGTTGCACTGGCGGCCTTCACTTCGCTTCATTAGGAAATCAGAGGATAGCCTGACTATTAGAGGGGTACAAAATTTTTATTTTTGTATGTATGAGTTTCGAGTTTGTGGTTGTTTGCTAAGAGTTTGGGGATTGACTCTTGGCAATCTTAGAACTAACAGGGTTAGGATCGCGTGAACGGGATCGGTTGTGTGCTCCTTAAAGAAGGCGTGTTGTCATATAAGCGGATTAGCACCCCTTGACAAACGCCAGTTAGGCTCTGCCGAGTAAGTGGATAAGACCCCATCGACAGACCAGCAAGAACTCTTGGCCACAGATCACTATCTCGCTAAGGCTCTTGAGATGAAGCAGACTCTAATAAGGTAGGAACTAAGGTTTATTTATACCTACAACATATGTTGTTTACCTGTCTAGTCAGTTAGTTAGCTGTCTCTTGCCCTCCACCAAAGGGTGTCAATCAGCTATGTATATATGACAGGGTAAGAAGTGAATGTATGAAAATGATATTGTTATGATACAATAAAGTTTCATACATACTTACCTGGCAGATATATACAATTGAAGACCCACCCAGCCTTCCCGCAGGAGACAGGTGGAAGAGAGAATCTGATTAGAAAACGGGAATAGTTCCTAGTCCTGCTACCCAGAGCAGGGCGGTAGATCACCTGACCTACCTGTAGCGAGTGCCGCGAAATTTGAATTTCTGTCGGGGACGACGGAGTCGATAGCTATGTATATATCTGCCAGGTAAGTATGTATGAAACTTTATTGTATCATAACAATATCATATTAATACAGATAATTTGATAAAGATATTTCCCGGAGAACTCCTGGAATAAAAAGCGATTAGCAACAACGAGAAAAGAATCTTCAGGCAAGAACTCGTAGTTGAAGATTGATTCCTGTAATGAATGAAGATTAAGACTGAATAACTCACCCCAGGAATACTGGACGATCGACTCATGATGTACAACACTTCACTGAAAAAAACCTGAATAGATAAAGGATGTACTTAGCTCTGGTATATATGCGGAAAGAATGTTGACGTTCTGATGACGTCACAGCCTCCCTCTCTCTCTCGCGTTGCTTCCTCTTGGCCTAATCTCCACGTCCTTGCTTGTGATCGCGCGTTGTTTCCTATGTTGGTTTCTTCCTTTCCGTTGATGTTCGATGCTGCTTCGCGTCCTGTTTTTGATTCTTGTAGATATGTGATGACAGTCATTCACTTAAACGTCGATGTTGATGCTCGAATTCGTCTCGATGAATGACATATCTTCATATTCATAGGATGTTTACAGTTGCATGTTGATTGAAGATCCCGTTTCCTCAGTTTATTATTGATTTATAGCTGGGATTCGATGAGTAAATTCTTCGGTAGACGTATATGGTTCTTGTGTATGTTGATTGTCGCTTGCCACCAATTCTTATCTTCCGCTTTAGCGAAAGATTGTGTGTCTTTTCTTACGACTGTTATTCGTAAGCATTGTGGTTCTGCTTCTCATCTCGTAGACGTGATATCTAGTTGGTTCTTCTTTAGAATAAGGGAGATGATTCAAATGGAGGAAGTTAAAATCTTAAACAGCTTTATTTCTCAACTCCATCACTAGAGAGATGGTTTGGTTAGATGATCGCTCCGTTTCATAGCTAGCAAAGAACTCATAATACAAGGCATCGTGTCGATAGCGAAACACTAGCTATCTCAGCGATTTACACATAAAATGAATACGTAGTCCGCCGGCTCGGAAGTCATGAGTTTCCGGTGCGGGTTAACAGGTCAACCGCTTCCCATGGAAGGTGTTGTGATCAGTTGACAAGATACATACACTGATGATATACCCAAATGCAAACCAGGCTACTGCAAGCATTGCACAGCGTGATCTAGATTCAGATTGTCACGTAGGACGCTCCTAATTCACCAATGACCCCTTAGGTCGTGGGTTCTATTTACAGATATGGAATTATCTGTTATAATTAATGTATTTATTACATATATAGTTAGGAAAAATACAATTTTCTTTCAAAAATTGTGATATTTGTTTGTGAATTCTTGGTATGTATGAGTGTAGTTGTTGTTTTGTTTATACAGACAGTCAGCAGTTTCAATGGTGGTTCCGTTTCTATGCCACGTAGTAATCTAGAGTGACATAAAATTTTTTTTATTAAAAATGAGAAATAAAGTTGTGAAAGCCTTTCGTTCTTCCTACATTATATACAAACCCTCAGTCCTTTACATCAGGATTGTTCATACCTAATATACTAACCTGAGGTTCTTTACATTAGGAATAACTTCCAGCATAGGCTGGAAAACAGCTGTTGAAGTTTCAAACAAGGTGATTAGGCAGTTAATTGGGTGTAAACATTCCAATTTGCTTTGGCTGCTGTCGAGTGAGGACGTGTGTTTCACCTCTGCCTGACCACTGTTGTTTACCTTTTTCACCTGCGGTGAGATCTTTCCTCATCTTTAATTGTGTTTTATTTGGTGTATACTTGTACTTGCATTGGAATCTTAAGATTTACTGAAGCCTGAAAAGTCCTCCCAGAAAGTATATCTTGTAGGTGGTGTAAGAAATGTGAGAGTTTTTTCTACACAGTTGATGTGGACCCTCACGCACTTTGCGCTAAATGTCGAGGGAGTGAGTGTACTAGAAACTTATCTTGTAATGTATGTGTGTGTGTGTCCTGGTCGTTCGAGCAGTGGGGGAGGTATGAAGGAAGGAAGCGATCTTGGGGGAAGGCTGCCAAGGCTTTGTCAGAGGGTTATACGCCCCTAAGAACTCCCTTGGTGGCTGATCCTTTGTCATCCTTCCTTTCTCCTCGTAAGCTCCCCCGACTTGCTGTTTCCTCTTGGGGAGATATTTCCTCTTCCTCTCCTTCATCTGATTCGTCAGGCAAAGAAGATGGGAGCGGAGTGGATGACAATAGTGCTCGCTCCGGATCCTTCCCCTTTGGAATGAGGTGAGTCTCCCTTCACTAACCAGACTTTCAGGCGTGGTGGCTCCATGTTCTAGGGATTTGCATAAGGCATGGGTGGAGTTGGGCCTTCCTGGAATACCATCTGTATGGGGCCTTGTCTCCCATTTCTCATCGGCCCCTGTGACTCATGTGACTGTGGTGGTGACAACACCTACCTTGTCAGTGCCAAGCTATGTAGCTCCTCCTCACTTAGTTTATTCCCATCACCCCAACAGTGTGACTCCCTCTGTGGTAATGGAGACACATCCCCATATTCTGAGGCAGGACATGTCCATGCCCCTCCCACCGGGATACTTTGTGTTTTATCCCCCAGCCACTGTTGTCTCTGTGGCCCCTTGAGCATTGTCACCTTTAAACCTCCCTCCAGGTGTTCCGTCCCCGTGTTGTGCTCCCTCAGTTCCTGTACCCCTGCCTGCTGCTGCCCCTCTTCCCGCTCTGGTAGATGTACTTGTGCCCACTCCTACTGCTGAAGAAGGAGAAGGTGGTCTCCCCCCACTACCCAAGAAATCTTGTCTAGGTCCTGACCTTTTGCTGCAGCACCTTCCTGCAGAGAAAATGTTTTTGTTTCTCGAGCAAGAGGCAGGGAACCTGGAAGCTACTGCTATGGCAGCTTTTCAGGCAGTCTCCTGGCTGGATCTGTGGTCTCACAGTATCCAGGGTTGCAGCTTCCTCAGGAACTATTGTTCCCAGAGAAGACTCGACCTTGGGGAGACTTTGTCAGTCTGGAGGTAGGGCCATTTCCTACCTAGCCCACCAGACTGTCAACCTGTGGGTGAACCTGGTGTTGAGGAGGAGGGATGCAGTCCTACATCACATCATCAGGTCCGTTGGTCTAGGGTTGCCTTTGGAATTTAAGAATGGACTGTTGCTGGGTTCTGCTGTTCTCTTCCCTAGAGAGTTGGTAGATGCTGTGGTGGAGAAACATAGACCATCTCATCCACCAGGCAGTTACGAAGACCTCAGGGACTTCGCATACAACTGCATCTAGACCACTGAGTCAAGCTAGCTCTTCCTCCGCCTCTAAGAAGCCTATTTCTCCTAAGGGAGCACAAAGAAATACCCAGCCTTCTTCTGTCTCCTCGAAATGATCACAGTTGCTCTCCTTCCAGCCTTCCTTCCTCCAGGGGAGGGGAGGTAAGGGAAAGAAGAAGGGAAATGCTAGGGGCAGCATTCCCTCCAGCTGCTGCCTTTGGTGGGGGAGTGCCTATCGAGCCATCAGGCAACATGGCAGCGATATGGAGCCGAGACCTGGATAGTAATTATCCTTTGGGAGGGATGTCTACTCCCCTTCAAGTTGAGGCCACCTCCCACACCAACTCTGGGTCTGTCTTCAAACCTACATCCATGGTTCAGCCAAGGATCTAGCATTGAAGGAAGATGTGCACGCCATGCTGAGCAAAGGAGCTGTGAGATCTGTCTCTTAGTGTATACTTAGTAGAGAAACCTCTGGGGGCTAGAAGCCAGTGATAGATCTCTTATCATTTGAATTTTGTTTGCCAGACTCGGTTCATGCTCTGCACTTGCTTTGATCAGGGAGGACTACTTTTATGCTGTGGGTGGACTTGAAGGATGCATATTTTCAAATACCCGTCCATCAGTCCTCCAGAAAGTCCTTCGTTTTATTCCTGATTGGAATGGTGTTTCAAATTCAGTGGGCACTGTTGCTTCCAGACTCTTGACCACCCTTCAGGCAGGGCCCATTTGGTAGGGATATGTCTTCTAAGGTATCTTGATAATTGGCTAGTCCTGGCAAGCTCACGCTTGCAATTGTTACAGGACCGGGACCACCTTCTCAATTTTTGTCCGATCCTGGGGAGAGGGGAACTATGATAAAAAGTTTTGAGAAGTCGGATCTCATTCCTACACAGAGGATAAAGTACCTGGGCATGCTGATCGATATGGTAGCAGCATGAGTCTTCCCTGCAGACTCATATCAGCAACTTCAGGAGCAGCCAGCCAGCTCGGCAATGGCTAGTCATGATCGGTCACCTGTTGTCTTTGGCGAAGCTGGTCCCTCTTGTGTGGCTTCACCTTCAGTCTCTTCAGTGGAGACTGAAGGAGTTTTGGTCACTGGCTTGAGACCCTCAAACCTTTCTCATTTCACTGTCTAGGAAGTGAGAGAGAATTTAGCCTGGTGACTGGATGACAGGAACCTCTTAATAGGAGTGGAGTTGCCCACTCCCCCTCCGGACATACTTCTGTTCTCAGATACATCGTCCAAGGGTTAGGAGCGCACCTGGAGCAGTTGCTGACTGCTGGAGTAGTTGCTGACTGCTGGAGTGGGGAACCATTATGACAAACACCTTCACATCAACATCTTGGAACTCGAGATAGCTTACTAGCTCCCCAAGAATTCCAGGATCAAGTGATGGGACACTCCTAGGTCTTGATGAGCGACAACACCAATGATGGCATGTTTCAAGAAGCAGGGAGTCATGTATCTCTCCCTCTTCACCAGTTGGCAGTGCAGGTGCACGAGTGGGCAGCAGCTCGCTCGGTAGAGCTGTCAGCTAAGTACATTCCAGGCAAGTTTTGACGAGTCTTCGTTCACACTGAGGTGACCAAGAAAGAAGTGTCCAAAAACACTATTTCTTTCTGGCTTCATGAAGCAATCAGGGAAACATATTCCGCTGAAGGTAAGGACACCAGTACCTTTCGTCTGAGAGCTCACGAAGTCAGAGGTATTGGTTCTTCCTTCGCATTCTGCATGAACCTTCCGGTACTGGAAGTGGGGGTTTGGTCTAATCAGACCACTTTCACCTCTTTCTACCTTCAGGATAAGTCCTTGGACACTTTTTTTTCTTGGGACCGTGGTGGCTGCTCAAGTTGTGTAGCTTACCCTACTCTTAACAGGAAAAGGCTGCATCTCGCCTTTTGTTGTATGGTATGAATGTGGGTGTGAATGGTGGGAGTGACTGGCTCTCCTCCTCCTTTCATTCTACTCTCTTCCTTTGGGCACAGAGTTATGTCCGTCACATGCTGGAACTGGCGGCTGAGTCAGGTAAGACTATATGCAGAGTATCCTTTTTATATTCTCTAAATAGACTATAGAAGTATATATCCTTTATCAGCACCCTGCCAAGAATGCAACCCCTGCCGATTACCGGGAACTGCCTGTACCAGGAAAGTGGGCTGTCTTCTGTGGTTGGTTTCATAGACTGGATCTCTCTCTGATCAGAGCTTCTCTTCAGAAGGTCATGGACTTTCTAGTCTTTCTTCACCAAGAGAAGCTCCTCTCTGTATCTGCAGTTAAATGTTACAGGTCTGCCTTCGGCCTAGTCTTGAAACTGAGGGGTCTAGATATCTGCTCCTCTTTGGAGATATCTTTGCTCATGAGAAGCTTCGAGAGGTCTTGCCCACCCAGGGAACTCAGGCCCCCTGAGTTGGATGTGACTCTTGTCCTTCAGAGCTTGACTCATCCTTCTTATGAGCCTCATAGAGAGTTGTCAGAAAATTATCTGACCCTCAAGACAGTCTTTTTGCTTGCCCTGGCATTGATGAAGGGAGTAGGAGTACTACATGGTTTTTCTTTCAATGTGAAACACTCGAGGGGATAGGGATTGGTTATGCTCGATTTCACCTCGGACTTTGTAGTGAAGACTCAGAATCCTTCGGTCCTTGACACTAGGTTCGAGTCATTTACGATCCCCTCTCTAGAGGACTTATATGGTAAAGACCCTGATGAGATGGTGCTTTGTCCTGTTAAAGTGCTACAGCCCTATCTGAAGAGAACTTGACATCTCCGACCTGAGTATCGATTCCTCTTTGTTCGCACTGAGGTGACCAAGAGCACTATTTCTTTCTGGCTTCGTGAAATGATCAAGAAAGTGTATTCCTCCGTAGGAAAGAACGACACCAGTACCTTTCGCCTGAGTGCTCACGAAATCAGGGGTATTGGCCCTTCCCTTGCGTTGCACAAGAACCTGTCGGTTCCTCAATTACTGAAAGCAGGGGTGTGGTCTAATCAGACGACTTTCATTGCTTCCTACCTTTGGGATATAGCCCACAAGTTCTTGGACACTTTTTCTTTAGGACCCGTGGTGGCTGCTCAACAAGTTGTGAAGATTACCCAGTTTCTTTAACAGTACAGGGTTGTATCTTGCCTTTTGTGATTGGTATGAATAAAAGTGCAAATGTGAGAGGGACTGGCTCTCTTCTTTCCTCTTTTCGTTGCTCTCTTATTCCTTGGGCAGAGAGTCACGTTCGTCAAAATCTGGAACTGGTGGCCGATGCAGGTAAGATTAATGTTAATGGACACCCGGTTTTATGGTGTTTGTGTAGCACCATAAAATCAGCGATTTATGACACCATAATGGGGCAAGTTTTGGTTAACAGTGCCATAAGGTGCCAATAATAGAGTTATGGAGCCATAACTTAGAGGCACCTTTAACTGGTTATCGGCGCCATTAACCGAAACTCACCATCATAAGCGTCTTAAATTGCCAAGTTTCAGTTAATGGCGGTTTTCGTTTATCAACAACCTGCCGTGAATAGAACCCCCGTCGATAACTGGGGACTGCCTCTATATGATAGAGTAACCTTTCTATATTCTTTGATTAGATTATAGAAGCATATATATCCTCCCTTTTCCCTAGCAAGGGGGAAAGGGGGTCTGTCATTAGACAAACCCAATTTTTATATTTGCCTAAATGTCTCTGACAATAAAGTTTTTGATTGCTTTTTCATATGAGGTTATGTTTCCTCCTTCATATGAAATGTTCCAGAAGTCTGCTCATTGATCTCGCAGTCCTCATACTCCAATCAATTGAACAGAAACTGGGTCCCTTTCCTTGCTCTGATGAGCAGGAAAGGGACCATTGGTTGGGTGAACATCAGTCTGTTCATAGAGGCTCACTCAGATTCCTTCCACCAATCAATGAGTCTTCCTAATGTAAAGGACTGAGGGTTTGTATATCGTGTAGGAACAAACCACAATTTTTAAAATTAAATTGCATTCTTCCTAACTATACAAACCTGAGGTCCTTTACATATAGGCTTACCTCATGCCACCCCTCATTCTACTTCCTGGGCCTAAAGCAAATTGGAATATCTATATCTAGCGGACAGTAGTTAACTGCCTAGTCACCTTGTTTGAACAACCATTTTCCAGCCTAAACTGAAAGTAATTCCTAATGTAAAGGACCTCAGGTTTGTATGGTTAGGGAAATTATAATTTACTTTTTAAAAATTATGATAACCTGAAGCTCAGAACAGTCTTTCAAGCCTCCCAAGAGTTTCCAATTTTGAATTGAGATATCTTGTGGTATTGTTTGGCAACAACACCACAAGGTAGGCATTATCACCAAACAAGAGGAATTCTTTCCCCTTCTTCGGTTAACATGCAGGCACTAAAGTGTATCTGTTACACACTTGATGGCTTTTTAAGATGAACACATTTAAAGAGGGAAGCACTACCAGGTAACTCAACCTACGGAGTCGAGTGAGAGATAGAGCACTGCCTTCTCACTGAGATATTGTTCGTCTTAGTATTGTTTCTCTGTGTCGAGGGTTAACTCTTAATTTGAATCTCTCTGCACGGCCATCAGAAACGTGTCTCTGGTTGGCTTTGGAATCTTGCTTATGGTTCCTGTTTTGTGCTAATCATTTACAATTGTGAGAATCATGAGACAGAGATGTGTCTCATAAGATTCATTATCATCTTTCTGGTTACCATATGGTATAACAGAAGTCTCCAAGTCTTCTGCTTCATTGCAATTGACACATAGGCAACTGGAATGATTCAGAATGATTTTTCAGACAAGCACAGCAGTTTTTTGTCTTCTATATATTTGGTTCTAATTCACAAAATGTTCAACTACTAGTTGTTGATGCCAAATTGGAATGAATGTTAAAGACTGAATTCCCTGATAGCTCTGCTTCCAGGGTACAGAGAAGTTCCTCTCTGAACCAACCCTCGCAGTGACAAGAAGAGATTCGTCAGGTAGTACATCCCTGTTTGTTGACACAGCTAAAGACTTCCAGCCTTCATCACAACAGGAATCAGAGGACCATCCATAACCTTGGAAGTTATCTCTTCCTCTGTATAAATGTGCTGTTGTGTTGTCTTCGTCTTCCATTTTGTATGGGCTTCACGTTTGAGACACACTCAGTGTTGTGGAGTGTTTTTGGTCTACTTTGAAGCAAAGCTAAGTATATAAGAAGAGCCTCTTCCTCCTTAGTTTTAAGAGGTTTTTTGCTATTTATGCCCATTCTCTTATCAAACTATGGGAGGCGTAAACGATCTTCGCTTCTTGTCATATTTTTTATGTAAGTTTAAAAAATATAGAAATTTTTCAATACCTCGAGACCATTTTTAGTGGCTGACATGGCATTGCGGAAGGAGGCATAGGATATTCTCCTATTATCTCTTCTCCTTTTCAGTAAGGTGTTGAGTTTGGAGAGCCAGGGGGTACAGTGTACCTGGAGCACCCACCACTCTCAGTGGATGGGTCATGACTTTATTTCAGTGTAGTTTCAGTGTTTTCCGGTTGTTTTATTTCAGTATTGCACATGGGGTAAGGGTGGACACGTATTATACTTTGCTAGCCATAGGAGCATTCCCCTTGCTGCAAAGTTCCCCCGAAGTAGGAGGTGACCCTTGGCACTACCACCACTTCACTATGAGTTAAGATGACCACCAACCAGAGGCAGTGTTCATCTGCATAGCTCTCTGATAGAATGATAAGCATTGTTTTTTCAATGCAACAACTTTTCTATTTCAAATTCATTACATGACATAATATTTGGAGTAGAATATGTCCATGATCTCACCTCCATTTAGTGTGGAGTCAGCAGTACAGGCAGCCCCTGGTTATCGGCAGGGGTTCTGGTCTCGGCGGGCTGCTGATAATCAAAAACCACCTTTAACCGAAACTGAGTGATTTATGGGATTTATGGCGCTTATGGCACCAAGTTTCGGTTAGTGGCACCTCTGTTAGGTTTGTTATGACGCCATAATACTATTATCAGCACATTCTGGCACCGATAACCGAAACTTGACCCGTTATGGCACCATAAATCACCGATTTTATGGCACTACATAAGCGCCATAAAACCGGATTGCCATTAACTGAGTCCGCCAATAACCGGGGACTACCTATAATTACTAGATTAGTCATATATACAAAAATGATATTTTAGGAATAAAATAAGGTTGTGTACATACCCAGTAATTATATGACCGGAGCCCACCCACTTCCACTCTGATGGACATTATGCATAAAACAGAATGAGGTCATTATCTAAGTCGTTCCTAGTATTCCCGCTGGGGGATGGCACTGTATACCTACAGTGAGCCATCTAAATTTGAATTTAGGCTGCCACACATGTGGAAATGTTAGCAACATAATTACTGGGTAAGAATATACAAAACCTGATTTTTTTTATAAAAACATATTTTTAGTTTATATTAATGTGGAAGGACCCAGAACATTAACAGTATGAAAATTTAACCTGTACAGAACTTGTGTTTTCAGATTCATACAGGGATACAGAAGACAGGAATGGGAAAAATTAAATTTTTTCACACGTTTAACACTGCATTAGTCTAACATTTGCACTGAATTTGCAAGTACTAAGTGTCCAATATCATTGGTACTGTATTGTATATAGTAAACCTCTATGTGTTAATGAAGATCACTTCTCTTTGCCACAGATAACCTGTTTTGTTATAAATGATCACTGGTAATGTGTGAAGGAACATGTTTTCTATGTATCGAGTTAACTTTCCTCAATAGCATACTCTAGGTAAGTGATATAAAAGTGAAGTAATTGCAATAAGAGAGAGTGTCCCTATATTGAATCTTGAGTTACTTAATGACACAATTACATTTTTGAAGAACCAGGCTGTGAGTTATTCACGATGCACTAACTGACATTTTTGGCAGCTTTCATCTTGTTACTTTGAGCTTTTGTTTTGAATGTTAACTTACCACAAAGTACAAATAATCTGTTGTTCCTACACAATACACAAACCCTCGGCCTTTATCATAGGAATTGTCTTCAGCAAAGCTGGACACTGCCATTAAACTTTTAACTATGGCCGTGTGGGAGGCCCTCCCTCGTTGTCAGTAGAGTGTCACTTTACCTTCAGCCGACGATGTGCTGCATGCTGCCCTCTGCCCTGCCCTGTTTGCCATTTGCTTCGCTTTGTTTGCTTTGCTAAACAAAAATCACTCTTGTTTCCTGGTGAGTTAGTATTCTTTTTTATTCAAGGGTCTTACCAAACAGTTTATTGAGCCGTAGGATCCCTACTGTGGCAGACCAAAATTCAAACTTTCGTGGTGGTGCCACCATCGCTAGTGTAGGTGGCAGGTAACCATCCACTTCCGATAAACAGGTATGACGACACTGCACCCCTCAATTTGATTTCTGCTGGCTTCCATGTAACATCTGTGGTTTTTTCACTTACCTGTGATTCTGTGACATACTATTTCGTTGTGGCTTTGTTTATTTCAATTAGCTTAGCTATTTTGATTATTATTGCTGCCATTTATTCTCAAAATATCAGATTCTAGTTCATCTGGGGTTAGTTTTGCGCTGATGGGTGTATGTAAAACTAGACTAGTGAAGGAGATTTATGATTCTCACTCTAGATCAGTGATTCTCAACCTGTGCACCGTGGCACCCTTCTGCACCACGACTATCCCCAAGTGCACCGCAAAATTTCATGGATAGGTGTATAGTCATTCTCAGAGTAATTTGGTTTTCTGTAATTTCCAAATACTCGGGCAATGGGTATTCCCAATAATTATAACAATAAACGGGAGTCTTGCTGAGCGCCTGGATCGCTTTGTTTCACTGGCACACGAGCACCAGGGAGAAACAAGGCCCGCATATTGACTTGCAAAAGTTGAGTTTTCTCGCCGAGCATGGAAAGTATTTTTAATTCTAGCACTCACTGAACACTCACTATCACGAGTGCTTAGATAGCGATATGAGTTTTTACCAGTACAGATGAGTTTGCTCTTCAGTCTGGTTTGGAGTTATACAAAGCTTGGTATTGTCTTGGACCTAAGGGTCCACATAGGACAGCACACACAGAATCCCTCTTTATTCTTCTTCTTGAAGCTTCAGCCGCAAAGGAGAACTGTTAATTAGGAAGAAGTGATAGATCTTTGTTGATGATTACCACTCAAAATTATGTAGTGGTGATCTGCTCAGGTCACTTGACTCGGCTCGGCCAGCTAGCCTGCCGAGATGAGTGCTCAGCTCTACCACAAACTCTCTGCTCTTGATCAGTGCAAGTTTTCACAGGGGTCATCGTCTTTGTCATCTCACTCCTCACCTCCCGCTTCGAAGGTTTCCGCAGCCTAAGAAGAGGAAGGTATTTTCTCCACCCCCAAAAAGTCTCACCTCGAGACTTCTAAGGGAAGAAGCAGTTGGCTGTCTCTTCAGCTCACCTGCTCCTTCTGGAGTGGGAACCAAGACACTATCCCTAGAATATTGTGTCTCGGAGCCCCTGGAGTTCAAACCCAAGTTCGTTATCTTGTCTCTGGTTCCAAGGGCGTGGTGGCTCATGGAAATGGGGCTGTGTCTCGTACTCTTGTACGAGTCTCTCCAAATGTACAGCCTCCAGCGGGGGGTCTTACACCCACAGTCAGTGATGGGTAGTCTTCTCTCCATCATGACAGTGGTGCAGGGCGAGAGAAGGGACTTGAGTCGCGGTGGCTCGGACCCACCTGTGAAAGCCAGGAATGGTTATTCTTCAAGTGCCAAGATCGATGTCACTGTCCCTTAGGACAAGGCATCTGAAGGAGATAGGAGGAGGTTCTCTGTTTAGTCCTTTTCTTGAGGTTCGATCACAGAGAAGATAGATGCATAGCAAGACGTGGCAAGTTCTTGCCAGCTTTTATTGCATTTAACTCCACTCAACTTTTGCTCGTGATTGGGCGAATGAAACGGTTGTAAGGAGTGAATGCTTCATTTGACAGAATTCAGAGAAGAGCGAGCAAGAACAGTCAATCCTCCTCTCTTTTTTCCCTTCTACTTTCTGGGCCACACTGGGATGAATGAGGGAATAAGAGGAACTCTACAAAGTCTACTCCCCAGAGTTCGAATCCAAGAGCCTATGCTTTTGGTTCAATCTTAGGATCTTACCGAACATATGTCAATCTGTTAGGAAAAATAGCGCTAAGAAGTTTGAATGCCTCTCCAGTGCTACTGTTTTGGGAAAAACCAGTTCGGCTTGAACTAGTCATGTTTGGTGTCCTGTAATCACCATAGAAGTCTCCCTTTGATACAGCTTCACCTTCACTCTCTTCATTAGAGAATGAAAGAGGTCTGCTTCCAGTCCTCATTCTTGTCATTCGAATGAAGAAGAATTAGGCTGGAGCTCGATTTACAGGAACCTAAAAATATACTAGTATGTTCTCCTCATGACATGCGTATGTTATCAGTTGCACTGTCCGAGTAATAGGCGCATATCTGTAAGTTAATTCTTTTGGTATGTGACCAAGAGAAATAGTACCTTCTCTTAATTAACCTGAAACTCAGGACAGCCATTCAGGTCTCCCAAGAGTTTCCAATTTTAATTTTGAGACGCCTACTGCAACACCACAACATTTGCATTATCACCAAACAAAAGGATTTCTTTCCCTCCCATTTCAGTTAAAATGCAGATTCTTGAGTGTATCTTTTTGTGCTTGATGCCTCTAAGCCAAACATATTCCAATATGGAATGCACTACCAGGCAACTCAATATAATGAGTCAATCGAGGGGCAGAGTACTGCCCTCTCTCTGAGATTCTTTTCATATTAGTATTTATTCTCCTCTATCGAGGATTAACTACTGATCCGAATCTCTCTGACTAGCCATCACAGACCTAGGTCTGTGGTTGGCTCGGAAATCTCACATAAGGCCCATGTCTTGTCCTCTACTTTTGACGTTGTGAGAATTTTCAGACAGAGATATATCTCATTAGACTCATTATCATCTTTCTGTTACCATATGGTATAACAGAAGTCTGTAGTCTTCTGTTCCATCACACCTGCCCCACTGGCTGCTGCGATGACACAGA
The DNA here is from genome assembly GCF_015104395.2 of Macrobrachium nipponense. NCBI lineage: Eukaryota > Metazoa > Arthropoda > Malacostraca > Decapoda > Palaemonidae > Macrobrachium > Macrobrachium nipponense. Next base: position 11,915,446 of record NC_087222.1, read on the forward strand.
ATGATTTTCTTCAGACAATTTGAGTTTTTTCTTCTAATATGTGTTCTCTAATTTGTAAGGTGTTCAATTATTCTTTGTTCACCCTGAATTGAAAATGAATAACGGAAGACTTCGCCTGTTTACCTCCCGACTAACCCTGCTTCCAGAGTAGATAGAAAAGTTCCTCCTTGATCCAACACATAAAAAGCAGTTCTTCAGGCAGTACAATCCCTGTGTTTTCATTACTAAAAGACTCTCCACCTTCATTGCAAGCACCAACTTTCTTGCCAGGCAGCAATGAAATAGTGGAATAACTTTTTCAGTCCTCTGTAAAACACTTGGGATTAGAGCTGTCTTCACTGGTTGGTTTCATCGACGGAACTTTTTCTATGATTAGAATCTTGAGAATTCACTAATCTCCAATTCAACTGTGAAGGTGTAGGTCCACATTCACCTTAGTCACTCACTAAGTAGTATTGTTTCTGATTCTGTGAGATTGAATTATTGATGAGAAACTTTTCTGTCTTACCATCACAGGGTCCTCAGTCTCTAGAAAGCATTTCATTCTCGTCTAATGTGCACATACCTCACAAGAATCATCATCTCGTCTCTTGACAGGTTCCTCTCAAGCCCTCTTTACTCCCTCCTCGTCATTCATCCTCAACACATGGCCTGTACCATCTCAATCATGACTCTCTTATCATCTGTAATCTTTACTAAGCCTGCCCTACTTCTTACTTCGTCATTTTCCAATCTCTCATGCAGCGATATTCCCATAATCCACCTCAGCATTCTTATCTCTGTTCTCTCAAGCTTTACTCCCTGTTTTCTTCTTAGAGCCCAAGTTTCTGCTCCACACATTAACACTGGTCTTACCACTGTGCTGTAGATCTTAACTTTAGCTTGGTTGGCTTTTTCTTATCATATACTAGTTCAGTTACCTCTCCCCCCATCCCTTGCAGCTTTTATCTTACTGTCAACTTCAGCCTCACATCCTCCCTCTCGGCTTAATGTAGATCCTAAGTATTTAAACTTTTCCACCTGTTTTATAATCAAACCTCTTCTTCCTTGTATTACTGTACTGCCTCTGTCTTCCCTACTGCTCACCAAAACCTGTTTCATTCACATTCACCTTTAAATTGCCCATCTCTTAAGACTCCTGCCACTCTCCAACGCTTCTCTGTAGGTCTTCCATAGTTTTGGCAATAATCACCAGATCATCAGCATACAACAACTCCCACAGCGCTTCATTCCTGATCTTTTCACTTGACACACCCATTACCAGCACAAACAAAAATGGGCTTAATGTTGACCCTTGTGTTATCCAACACTAACTCCAAAGTTTTCTGTTTCCCCAACTGCTGTTATTACTTTTGTGCTTGTTCTTCGATATATCATCTTGACCAGGCTAACCAACTTTTCTGGGACTTTCCTCTTCCTCAGACACCAAAACAACACTTCTCTTGAGATTTTTTGTATGCTTTCTCTAGGTCCTCTTGCAAGTACCTCCGCTTAATCTTTGGTTCAGAGCACATTGTTTTGGGCTCCAAACTGCTTGCCGCTTGTTGTCCTTGTTCAGTTTGGGCCATGGGCCATTTCACCTGGGGTACACCTTCTGAGGTATCTCAATGATTAGCTAGCCCTGGCAAAATCTTGGTCATAGTTGCTCCTGGAGATAGAATGACTTCATGTGTTTTTTCAGGACCTTTTTGTAGCAATCAATTTGAGAAGTCTGATCTTACACCCAAGTAGAGAGTAAAGTATCTCATATTCGGGCATGCTGACAGATGCGGTAGCAGCAAGAGACTACCTCTCAGACTCACATATTAGCAAGTTCAGAGAGGCAATGCAGTTATTCCTGTCTCAATAGGAAGAACCAGCTCGGCAGTGGCAAGTCATTCTCGGTCACCTGTCATCCTTGCAGAAGCTAGTCCCTCATGAACAGCTTCACCTTTGTTCTGTTCAGTGGAGAATGAAGGAGTTTTGGTCTCCCATTAGGGACTCCCCATTCTTCCTGATTCCTTTCTCAAGTAAGGAAGGACTTATTCTGGTGGTTAGACGACAGGAATGTTGTAATAGTAGTGCCATTAGGCACTCAAAATCCTGTGATGCTTCTTTTTTTGGATACATCAACCGAGAGAGAGAATGCACACCTGGAAGAGTTGCTGATTTCAGGTTTGTGGAACCGGACCTTCGTACACCTTCACATCAATATTCTGGATCTCAAGGTGGTATTTTTGGCTGTACAAGAAGTTCAGGATCCAGTGATGGGGAACTCCATGGTGTTTATATAAAAAATACAACTGCACAGTGTTGGCATAGGTTAACAAGCAGGTGAATTGCCTTCCCTTCAGCTCCACATGTTAGTGGTGCAGGTTCACGAGTGGGTGGCAGCACACTCAGTAGATCTGTCAGCCAGGTAAATCCTGGGGAACCAGAACAGAGCGGCAGACGAGCTTAGTTGCCAGGGTTCAGAGATAGGGACAGAATGGTCCCTGCCCACAAGACATTGTAGAAAGATTGTTCGATTTTGGGGGCTTATCAGCTATAGACCTCTTTGCAACCTGGCACAATGGAAAGCTCCTGGTGATCTGTTCTTTTGTGCTGGAACCAGGGGCAGCAATAGGAGAGGCTTTCCAACACCCATGGGACAATCTCCAAGGCGTATGCTTTTCCTCCATTTTGTCTGATTCATTGGGTGATCAACAGGGTCATGATCACCCCAAATCTCAGGATGACCCTGCTAGCTCCCAAGTGGCCACATGCCGAGTGGTATCTGGACCTCCTAGCTCTACTTTCCTGGGTACCAAGAGAGATTCCCCCTTGGCACAACCTGCTGTACTAGCCGCTCATAGAGAGGTATCGCCAGGCTGTGAGAGAACTGACACTTCATGCCTGGAGAATATCCACCATCTCATGTGAGCAAGAAGTTTTTTCTCGTCATACAACAACCAAGATTTCTGGATACCTTTGTAAATCTTCAGCGGCTCTGTACTAGGGGAAAAGGGTCATCTTCTGTGATTGGTGTCATTGATGGGGTATCTCTCTGGTCGGATCTCCTCTTCAGCAGGTAGCAGACTTTCTTGTCTTTCGTCACAGCTGTCGGGAGCTACAGAGCTGCCCTTGGACTAATCCTTTGCTTAAAGGGTGTGGATATCTCTTCTTGTGGAGATCTCCATGGTGTTGAGAAACTTCAAACAGTTTAGCCTTCCCAGGGAATTCAGTCCCCCGGAGTGGGATGTGGCTCTTGTTTTACGGAGCCTGACTTGTATACCCTAGCCTTTACAAGAGTCATCAGACAAGGATCTGACCTTCAAAGTTGTGTTCTTGCTTACCCTGGCATTGGCAAAGAGAGTTGGTGAACATCGTGGACATTCCTTCAATGTTAAACACTTGAAGGGATGAGGATCTGTCACACTCAAGTTTGTCCCAGATTTCGTAACAAAGACTCAGAATCCATTGATTAGAGTTCTTTTTGATCCCCTTCCTAGAGGACTTTGCTGATAGTGATCAAGCGAATATGCTACTGTGTCCAGTTCGAGTGTTGTGGCATATGAGTGAGGGGAATTCCTTTGCTCACTCTTCTTAACCACCAATTAACCCATTTCCAACATGCACTGAAAGATACTCCTTCATAAAAAGCTCTGGTTTGTATAGCTCTGAAAAAAAAAATGTCATATTTGAAGAAAAGTAGCAGCACATACCTTCCAAGACTGTCATCAGTGTTGCTGGTCATAATAGCTACTCATGTATTGTATCAACAATAACAATTAGTGAAACTAATTTGAAAACTTTCATCTCTTCAAATTACTACTCAATTCACCCTTACTATTCTTTCTTATTATTATCTACTGCATCAATGGATAATATGGTGTTATGTATAGCTGGATCACATATAATTAAGCATTTGCTGTGTACTGTACCCTTCCTGCTGTTACCCCACAAAACTCTTATGCTGGTCTCTTGCATTTTCTGTTCTTGGCCTTTTGATTTGTTAATAAGATATGTTCATAAGTAATTTGTATTGTAATGTCAAGCTAAGATGGTTTACAGATGTGAGGTGATGGGCATCAATATTAACTGTTGTTGCATTGTTGCCCCAGGAATGTTTTGATGCTGTGTCTGGACAACGTTTGGTAGGATTGTATTCATGTTTGGATAGAACTATCTAATGCACGCTTTGTTAATCAGCCTGAGACCTTTATGGGAACCTGAATTGAATTTGATCGATTATTTTGCTGCTTCAGTTCTGGCATTATGTTTCCTAACTTTGTGTTGCATTGTTTGATTTCAGATTCTCCCTCAGAAGAGCCTTCCTTTCTTTGACAGTTTTGATTAGCATCAGGATTTTGGGAAATGCATGTTGTTTAATGATACTACATGGAACAATACAAATGGCAACTTTTAAAGTGTTTGAGGCAACAGTAAATTATTGTACGTGTATTTAACAAATTTAAACAACAAGTAAAATTTGTTTTGAATATTAGATTCATACATCAGCAGTGAAATCTGGTTGTAGTCCTTCAAGATATTGTACTTAATTATTAACATATTTATTGAGTAATTATTTGTAAACAATTTCATGTTAAGAGTTGTGAATTGAACACATTGGTATAAAGAACAGGACGGGACATAAGGCTAAAATGAATCCAGGACATTCTTTAGAACTTCCTTTGAAAAGTGAAACTGAAGGTGCATTATCACTACCTTCCATAAATCAAGAAAACAGCAACATGGCTGTCTATAGTGGAACCAGTGATGGAGACTTTTTGTCTCTGGATCCATTGATGGACATCAAAATAGAACCAGAGGAATTTTATGAGTCTAATGAAGATGATGAATATTCATATGAAATGAATTCAATAGTGAATGAAAAACATCCACAAACTTGCAAAAAGGAAGTAAAACAAGAAAGAAGGAATAGTCACAATGGAGAGAAGCCTTTCAGATCAACTGACTGTGAGAAAACATTTTACAAGAAAATTAATCTTACAAATGATATCACAAATCCTACCAGAGAGAAATTCATATGCAATGACTGTGGGAAAGCATTTTCCTTGAAATATAATCTTATAGTTCATATGAGAATCCATACGGGAGAAAAGCCATTCACGTGTAAGGAATGTGGGAAAGGATTTTCCTTGAAAAATCATCTTACAAGTCATATGAGAATCCATACTGGAGAGAAGCCATATATATGCAAGGAATGTGGGAAAGCATTTTCCCAGAAATCAAGTCTTACATGTCATATGAGATGGCATACTGGAGAGAATCCATTCATATGCAATGAATGTGGGAAATCATTTTACCAGAAACCACATCTTACAATTCATATGAGAATCCATACTGGAGAGAAGCCATTTATGTGTAAAGAATGTGGGAAAGCATTTTCCCATAAATCAAGTCTTACACTTCATATGAGATTTCATTCTGGAGAGAAGCCATTCCTGTGCAACGAATGTGGGAAATCCTTTTACCAGAAACCACATCTTACAATTCATATGAGAATCCATACTGGAGAGAAGCCATTTATGTGTAAAGAATGTGGGAAAGCATTTCCATGGAAAGATGATCTTACAATTCATATGAAAATCCATACTGGAGAGAAGCCATATATATGCAAGGAATGTGGGAAAGCATTTTCCCATAAATCAAGTCTTACACTTCATATGAGATTTCATACTGGAGAGAAGCCATTCCTGTGCAACGAATGTGGTAAATCATTTTACCAGAAACCACATCTTACAATTCATATGAGATTCCATACTGGAGAGAAGCCATTTATGTGCAATGAATGTGGGAAAGCATTTTCCCAGAAACCAGATCTTACACGTCATATGAGATTGCATACTGGAGAGAAGCCATATATGTGCAAGGAATGTGGGAAAGCATTTTCCCACAAACAGAGTCTTACACATCATATGACATTGCATACTGGAGAGAATCCATTCGTATGCAAGGAATGTGGAAAAACATTTTCCCAGAAATCAAGTCTTACACGTCATATGAGAATCCACATTGGAGAGAATCCATTCATGTGCAAGGAATGTGGGAAAGCATTTCCCAGGAAAGATAAACTTACAATTCATCTGAGAGTCCATACCAGAGAGAAGCCATTCATGTGCAATGAATGCAGGAAAGCATTTTCCAATAAATCAAGTCTTACACGTCATATGAGGTTGCATACTGAAGAGGAAAAAGAAACAACATGATAAAATAAACCAGTTAAGGGCAGAGATCTCTCAAATGACCAACTATATGACAGATCAAAATCACTCACAAAATCTGCTCAAGAAAATAAGGAAAATAAAGAAAAAATACAGAATAGGGGATGAACAAACAAGTGGAAAATGGCAGAACACCAAGCCAAAGTAAAGGCCATAGCTGCACAAATGAGAAACAGACAACAGAAGATAAAAGCAAAACAGATAAATAGGCAGTTTGGTGAAAACCCAAAGATTGTTTATAGAAACAAGAAAGAAACAGTGGAGGTACGAACACCACCGAGCAAGGAAGACCTAGAGAGATTTTGGAAGCCACTGTTTGAAGACCCTAGACAGCACCAAGAGAATTCATGGATTGACACCATTAGGCACAAGAACAGCCGGAAACAGCAAATGCCACCAGTAAGGTTCACCATCGAAAAAGTAACAAAGAAAATAAAAGAATATAATAATTTCAAGATAACAGTAATAGCAAGACCCCAATTTCTGGCTAAAAAGATCACAGCACCACGTCACACTTATGCACAAGCCTTCTCGAGAGTGGCTCAAGCAAGAAATACCAACCTTCTACCTAAGAGCTCAGAGACTGAGCTCCCTAACAAACATAGGCCCATCTGCTGCCTTCCAACAACCTACAAATGGGTCACAGGAGTCATAGCAGACAATATCTGTGAACATCTAGATCAAGGCAAATATATGGAAAAAGAACGAAAGAGATTTACAAGAAACAAATTAGGCACTAAAGATCAACTGCTAATAAACAAAACAATATTAGAAGATTGTAAGAAAAGACAAAGTAATCTTAATATGGCTTTGATAGATTACAAGAAGGCATTTGACACCGTGCTGTGCACCTGGATATTTAAATGTATGGAATTAGACATCAATGAGGAAATAAGATCTTTCTTGGCAGCACAGATGAGTAAGTGGAAGACCACTCTCTCTCTAAAACACTCTGAGGGCCAGATAGTAATTCCAGACATAAAGATCCAAAAAGGAATATTCCAGGGTGACAGCCTTTCACGACTTCTATTCTGCTTGACCATAGATCTACTTAGTAAAATCTTGAACAACATTAACACTGGCTATGACCTAGGTAAAAGCAGAGGCCGAAAAGAGAATAAAAGAGTGAACCACCTGCTCTTCATGGATGACCTGAAGTTGTTTGCAGACTCAGAAGAAAAATTGGAAGAACAAGTTAGGACAGTCCACCAATTTTCAAATGACACCTGCATGGAATTTGGGTTGGACAAGAGTGCCACGAGTACAATAAAGAGAGGGAAGAGAGTAACATCAGAAGGTATAAAGGTAGAGGAAGGCATATCTGTTGAAGACCAGGCAGAGGAGTAATTGGGAATATAAGAAAACACTGGTATAGAACGCAAGAAAGTGAGAGAAAAGATAAAGAAAGAATACATCAGCCACTGTCATAAACCAGCTGGCAATACCATTGGTGAGTGGTTTTAGCATTATAGACTGGCCACAAGGTACGTTAGACAGGATGGATATTAAAAGATTCTCACCTTACATTAAGTCACATACAGACACCAGTGTATGGACATATTATACCTCCCTTACAGAGAAGGTGGATTAGGCCTGGCTGAGATCAACCAGGCCTACATAGCAGCAATAATAAGTCAAGGGTAGTACTTAAAAAGCTTTGAGGATGAAAACATCAAAAAGGTTGCCTAACACCATAATGGAGCCCTGAGCCAACTAACATCAGTAGCACAATAGGCTTAGAACTCCAGCAAAAATGACACCTGCTTGGAATTTGGATTGGACAAGAGTGCCACGAGTACAATAAAGAGAGGGAAGAGAGTAACATCAGAAGGTATAAAGGTAGAGGAAGGCATATTTGTTGAAGACCTGGCGGAGGATTCTGCATATAAGTACTTGGGAATAGAAGAAAACATTGGTATAGAACACAAGAAAGTGAGAGAAAAGGTAAAGAAAGAATACATCAGCCACTTAAAGAATTAACACCAAAGAACAAGATCACTGCCATAAACCAGCTGGCGATACCATTGGTGCCATATGGTTTTGGCATTGTAGACTGGCCACAAGGTGAGTTAGACACGATGGATATTAAAGGTTCTCACCCTACATTAAGTCACATACAGACACCAGTGTATGGACATAATTTACCTCCCTCGTGGAGAAGGTGGATTAGGCCTGATTGAGATCAACCAGGCCTACAGAGGTTGCCCAACACCATAATGGAGCCCTGAACCAACTAACATCAATAACAAAACAGGCCAAGAACTTTGCAGATCTGCTGGAAGACACAGAGGTTAATGAACAGACTCCAGCAAAAATGATAGCCAGGAAGACCAAGCAGAAATACAGTCACAGAGAGGAGAATCTTAGAATGGAAAGGTGGAAAGACCATGGAAGGGCAGGAAGATTTCAAGACGAACTGGAAAAAAGTTACATAGACAAAGAAGAGTCACTCAGATGGATAAGAAATGGAGATCTAGGTTATGATGGAGAAAGACTGATAATAGGAGCACAAGATCAAGGCCTCCTGACAAACAGCTTTAAGAAAATGGCGGGTATATCAGCCTGTCAAATCCTGCTTGCAGATGGTCACTACACAGCCCGCCACAACAAGATCTGTAAATATATACATTGGAAAATATAAAGAATACAGAACTGAAGTGAAAGAAAAAGTGTGGGAGCATGAACCACATCCAATCACCTCCAACAACGAAAAGATATAGAACGGAGGTGCTATAAGACCCCTCCTATTGTCATCTGGAACAATGAGGAATAAACAGCAAAGATTATAGATGTGACAGTAACCAGTGACTTTGGCCTCAATAGAGCTGAAAGGCATAAATAACAAAATACCAAGACCAGAAGAATGACCTGAAAAGCACATGGGAACTGAAGGAAATAGAAAAAAGTACCTTTGGTGATAGGAGCAACAGGAATTATAAAGAAAAATCTGAGAAAATATCTCCAGGGTATACGAAGTTGCCCAGTATAAATGAGGTGCAGATTTCTGCCGTCAAAGTGATGGTAAACACCTTGAAACGAGCCCTTGGATATAAGGATAGTGGAATATAGAGGTGCAATCATAGACCCCAGGCTGGAGCCCATTGCGCCCCTGATATAAATTGAAAATTAAGAATAACATAAGCCAGAGACAAACCGCATTGTTGCTCTACATGTCAAAAAAGTTTTTCCCAACCAAGTCCTCTTAAAAGACACGAGAATTCACACTAGACAGAAACTGTTTACTTGATCTCTGTCCAAGTAGTTTTTATTACATGATTTTATTTAACTTGACTCCTGCGTCTGTTTTGAATGAAGGTGTCTCAATAGGTGTGTGAAAACTCCTGCTAGAAAGAAGTCATATCCTGTATCTGCACTTGGTTTCCAAGAGTTCTTTTTTCATTAGGTTTTTTCATTAGGTTCATCTTAGAGTGAATGTGTTAACACAGAAGAAAGACGATGTTGAAACAGTTTTTCTCTTGTAGATTCATAACATATGTGAGCACTCATGGAGGATAGATATTGTTCTTTTACACTGCATGTTGTACTTTTGTCTTGTATTCTGCAAATCACAGTCATTGGTTCTGAATGCCAGACTGTTTTTCAGGTGTCAAAATGCACAAGCAAAGTCACTCATCAGAGAGGATGTTCAGTTGCCCTGACAGGTTTGTTAATGTTTTGCACCCCAAAGTAAGTTGCACTTGATGTTGAGATAATTATTGTTAACTTGTCTGCAAAATCTATAGGAAAAAAGGCAACAGCAACCTAAGGGACGATAAAAAGAAAAACCATATTTATATTTTTATGATCCAATTCATGACCATCATCATTGCTGTTATTCAAAGAAGAGAAGGAGAATCTGGAGGAGGGTCTCACTGAAAATGCAGATGAAGGCTCTTCATTTGTAGTCTTTATTAGAAGTCAAGGCAGAGCCAAAGTATTGTGGCCAGAATGAATTTGATGCAAAATGGATGTGTAACCTTTATGCAAAGGTAAAATATATTACTTTTAGGTTTTTCTTACAATTGTTCTCAATGAACACTGTACAGCGCTAGGTTAAGAAATTTTCCTTTGCCTTCTCCACTTTTCTTGTTCCTGTGTATTTTTTATATGATTTCCAAATAAAGAATTAGTATTGTTTTTGGCTGACATGAAGTTTTCTTCCTTTTGTTATTCAGCATTGTGCTATATATATGCACTTGTATATGTAGTTGTAAGCTTGAATATTTCCATGAAATGTTATTCTCAGTGGAACTAGAAAAGATTGATATCTTCATTAAACTTCAATGAAATTTTGGTGCATTTTATATGATTATTTTTTTAATATGTTCTTGGTTTTAATCTTCTACAAAGATTGTGCTACAGCGTTTGTAAGTAAATCATAATTCCTTGTATAAGCTCACTAAATACTACAGTGGACTGTGTAGTATTTTGTTTTAGGTTAACCAGTCTGAAGTGTTTAGACTAGACTAGTTATGTAAATGACTAAAGTGATGTGTTATTCTGATTAGATTAAACCTCTTTTTTTTTTTATTTCATTGTATAAACATTGAAGATATTGATAAATAATAAAAAAAATTTATACATAAATACAATTTTTCATTTGGCCCCATTAAAACTTAAATAATATCAGAATAATATTCTTTACTACCAAAAGTGAATGAATGCACCATGATGTGGTCTGAATGCACCGAGTATCTGGTCCCAGTGCACCTCTTCCCAACATAAGTGCATCTTTCCTTGTGGTCCCAATGCACCAACTTCATTCACATAAAAGCTACCCTTGAGAAACTGTTAAGGTGACTATACTATTCACTTTGCAGGATAATTTTTTTTTTTATAAAATGAATCAGTTTAAAGTCTGAATAAAAACAGAATATTACAAAACCAACAAACACATCCTGCTATGAGGGAGAAGTTTCAAATGTAATAACCTCACCAGGTACAGGCGGTCCCCGGGTTTCGATGGGGGTTCCGTTCTTGAGACGCGTCGTAAGCCGAAAATCGTTGTAAGCCGGAACATCGTCAAAAATCCTAAGAAAACCTTACTTTTAATGCTTTGGGTGGATTGAAAACTATGTAAACTGCATTCTTATGGCATTTTTCATAAAAAAAATTCAAATATTGATTATTTTGCATTTTTGGTGTCATATTTCATCTCCCAGATGAGCGTTGTAGGCGTCGTAACCCTGGAACATGCATCGTAAAGCATTGTAACCCTGGAAATAACGTCTATTGACAAGGGTTGTAACCTCGGAACGTCGTAAGCCGAGACCGTCGTAACCCGGGGACCACCTGTAGCTTCTTAATTCAAACTGCAAGTCTAACTGTTTCTGTAGCTGCTGGTTAACCTCCAAAAGAAATGACTGTGCTAACTTCTCCTTTGGATCTGTGGTGGCTGCTCATCAAACTGTGTAGCTAACCCAGCTCTTTTATTGGGACAAGGTTGCATCTCGCCTTAGATGTGCAGTTGTGGAGACGGGGGAATGAATGATGGAGTGACTGGGATTTCTTCTCTGCCCCTTCATCCTTCTCCTCCTTTGGGTGACCCATGCAAGGAAGTTTTGCAATGGAGCAACCATTCTATTTATCTTTATAGAGTATAGAAGCAACTGCCCCTTTCTCTAGCAAGGGGAGGTCCCTGACAATAAGACAAACCCACTGCTTATTTGCGTTACTGTCTCTTAACTTTCAGATTCATACCAATTTGATTTTGTGTGGGGTTACGTTTCTTTCTTCATTCGGAAAAGCCGAGAAGTCTGGCAGCTGATCACGCAGTCTCTGTATTACTCCAGTCAATTCATCAGAGGAAGACTTGTTCTTTTACCTGAAGATCTCTCGAAGACTGAGTTTATCTTGATGTTTGGTTTCTGCATAATGAAGTGTGGGGAAAATATCTAAACTATTATCTTGACACTTGAGTTGAGGGGGAAGTTATCAATGGCTAATCCAAGTACCTACTATTACCCCAAATAACTGAAGGTATGGTTGAAGGCATATTGACAGCAGATTCAATATGCAGTAATAAGCCACAAATAATTTTAGACCCCTGGAGACCTGATCCGAATGTCTAGATGAAACCAAGTTGTATCTCGTCAGAGATTTTACGTTCTTGCGGTTATTACACTTACAAAATTTAAAGCTACTTATTATTCCTTGCTATATGGGTGACAAAGGCAACCCTTGTCACTTTGTTTCAGAACTTCAGTAATGAATGAACATTGTAGGTGGTAAATATAATTGCTAGGGGATATTGATATGCTAATTACTGTCCTAAGCTTCATTTAACCACTAGTGTCACCAGTCTACTTAGTCTTCGTGAACAAAACTGTCTGGAAGGTCAAGCATTGGAAGAAGGTACCTATTACAAAGCCATATTATGGCCCTCTTGTTAAGTCGAATGGAATGGAGGGCCTAACCAAAGTAGGCAATTATTGTAGAGAAGTTTTTTCCCTTGGGTTTCAACATAGTTTGCACAATTAAAGACCAAAGTCCTTTTAAGATGACTACATAATAACTGACGTATGCATGGAGGTTCTACAGCAACAAAATCGTTACTTACTACCCGTCATTAAACTTGCATGATGGACAAAATTGTACTGTTTCTCCCATCGCCTGCTGTTGCTGGACTTCCTGTAGTCTTCCCTCAGGCTCTGACATACTTGACCTTCAACTAGTATCGTTGATATTAACAGGAACATTAGAATTAAGACGTTTGGCCTGTGACAGTACAGTTGAATGTATCCAAATGTATGTATAAAGTTAAAATTGTCGTAACACCTTAAACTTGTTTGTGTACTGGGTCAGGAATATCCTCTCTCTCTCCTTTTGACAATAGTTTCTGTATTTCAGAGTTAAAAAGCGTTACTACATGAAGGAACTTATGCTTCTAGACTCTACATAAATTATTAAGGAACAATTCTACAGTAATTAAGAGCTGAAAATTGCCCGTTTTAAGGTTAACCGAATAAAGCAAAATGAGCGTAAACTTGCTATTTCAATTGACATATTTGAAGGCGGATTTTCTCCTTATTTCGAGCTGAAAATAAGTTAAATGAAGGTAATGATGCTTACAATAATCAGCGTAGATTAATATACGAATTAAAAGCTGATGAAAAGAAGCCAGACAGAAGAAAGGTTAGATAAAGAAGTGAAATGAGCATCATCAATCTCTCTCTATGTTTCCATTGGCGTCTTTGAAGGTGGGTTTTCCTAATTAATTTGATGCTTCACGATTCGTTCTAATCTGCACCCAACTGCTCTCTCTCCTCACCCTTCATTCCTCCCACTTAATTGGTCTCCACTTCCACTTCGCCATCAATCAGGTTTCGACAGAATTACTGTCGTTCTCATTCATTCCATCGGAAATTCGTCCGCTGCCTCAGTTACCAGAACAGTGTGATCAAGAAGCCTAGAAAACCATTTTTTTTTTACAGAAAATACATTTCTATTCATTTGAAGTTAGTGTTTATATATATCTTTTATATAGAGATCCTTTAAAAATGAAAATGTACTATTTTATAGACTTTTAGGCTAAAAACAATAGTTTTTTTTTATTCCCAGCGGACGACACATAGTAGACAGATGTTTTTGAGGTAAACGAGTATAAAGTATAAATAGGACAGTGAGATTAATTTTTATATAATATTTAACGTGTATTAGATTGAAAGATTTAAGCTTTAACTTATTACGTATCAAAAGGGTTTGAGTTATGTGATTTGTAAAAATTACCATTAATTTTATTAAGGATTTCTAATTTCCACTAATCACCCTTGATAGGTATGAGTCTTCATGATTTCCATAATATACTATCTTGTACATCAAACAGAAATATTTTACAAATGAGACCTACTTTCAATCATAGATGATATTCTGTATAGTTACAAGATGCTGCTAGTTGGTTTAAACATTATTATTTGAGATCAAGATTGTTAAAAAAATGGTATAATAGTCCTGACACTTTGATATGCTTAAAGCTGCTGGTGGTTTCATATATATGTCGAGTACCACTTATCTCCATTATGACGAATTCGGTGCTATTTTAGTCCAGTTTCACCCATTCAATGACGTCTTGGGAAAATTGTAGGTAGTACAAGAAGAAGACTCGACAAAATCTCCGGGAATATTTTAAAATTTTTAATGTTACATTTTTACGAATACTGAATTCTATATGAATTAATTAAAGGCAGTAGATCGTATATTGATTGACTTCTTAGATATGATTTAGTGTTTTTCTTTCTTTGAACTTTCTGTCAAGTTTGCATGACTTTGTTTGACCAAACTTTGGATTTAGGGAAAACACCTTTGAGATTTCCTGCTTTCATTGCAAAATCTCCTGTGACCTCTCCCTACCTCTCCCTACCTCACCTCTCATTACCTCATCTCCTGACCTTCCATTATCTCACTTAACCTCACCTCATCTTACTCACCTCCATTACCTCTCCTCACCTACATTGCCTCGCATTATCTCATCCTACCTCTCCTCACCTTACCTCACCCCCACAACACTGCCCATCAACACTGGTACTCTCAGTCCAAAGAAAACTTCAAGAATAAGGACACAGGATATCCTATGAGCACATAGGAAACTTCATTATACACACTGACCACATCTCCTAAAAGACAGTCAGATTGTCCTAGCCTGAATGACTTAATCAACATTATTCAGTTGCCAAGATCAACCCAACCAAATTATTGCCATCTCTGATCTATAAAACACCCAGAATAAATTCACGTCTAAGAATTTCAACTCTTTTGTCTGTAAATTCTACTGAAACTTTTTATGACTTAGATTGCAATGAACATCTCTAACTTACGACTTACGAGTAAACTGCAGAAGAAAGTACCTACTACATATTTCAAGGAGCCAGTTTTCATAACTGGTATCATTCTCCAGTTTGTGTTACCACTTTTTGCATTTCTTACATGCAACTCTCTTGGTCACTCCTGCTCAAGCTGTAGACTTTCAAATAGATGGGCATTTATATTACCAATGATGATAGCATTATTGGTAATGGCATCACATATTACTGCATTCTTCGCAAAAAATAGTAATAAAACTCCTACCAACTAAACTGCAAATAATTAAAAATTTTATTATTCAATAATTGGCCATTCAATAATTTATATTTACATCTTGATTGTAATTTGCATAGTTACCAGGTTATGGTGGACACAACTGGAGTTACCACTTTACATCAACCAAGAAAGATTCTGTTCTTTGTTATAAACAGAGTCCAGGGATTGAATCCGAAACATTCTAACCTCAAAAACAGCCAGCTGTTTTCTGGGCTCTATGAGAGCACCAACATCACTTTGGCTTTTATAAAGCAGCCTCATCAGTGGGGATTGTTTCAAATGCTACATACCTTGAGGTTACTGATTCAGACGTTAAACAGACCCAAAACCTTTACATTATAGGTATGGAAAATAATGAAATAGCACACTGAAAAATATTTTTTTATGTATGCCTCTTTACATAATACTGGAGAGAATAATAATTTCAGAACAGTATATTTCAATCATTTCACCCCAAAATGCTGATATGTCAAGTAACTCGCACAAAAACATTTTCACTTTCATATTGCATACTCTATTTACATAAGTTTACTTACCTGATTCCATTGTAAAAATCTACATGAAACAATTATCTCACCATGTTCATTTTATTGAACATTTAATATAAATAAAAGATTACCATATCTAGTTGATTTCATTAGAAAACTTTAATATGAATAAAAAACTCCAGAACATTTTCATTAATCATCTCTTAAAATGTCACTCATTACATTAAGCAGCTATGAAAAAATACAAATAAAAATACTACTACTTGTTACTACAAAATACACAAAATTCGAGCCCACCATGCAAGTGTGGGCTCATTCCTGGCCTCTTTAAAAGTATCTTCCAGTGCAATGGAAACTAACAGTACAGCAGTATTCACACACTCTGTACTCTGGCTACGAAATTTAATTAGGATTATATATATATTTGAGTAATGACACGAAGGAAAGATCTCGGCTGCTCTCGTTTTTTAATCTTCCTCCATGGTTCTACCTTTTATTTATACATAGCATCAAGTTTTATGTATTTCGTTATCATTTATATATAATTATATATATTATATATATTAATATTATATATATATATATTATATCTAATATATATATATATATACATATATTTATACTTTATACATGTGTGTGTGTACTTTCTATGTAAATAGTAGGTAGATACGTTAACGTAAGCAGCATACACATGACATATATTACTTTAAAATGAAGCCACTTGTGATTAAAAGCAAATAGCTGGACAGTACGCTCGAATATGTTCACTCTCAGGATTACCTTAACTTCGAGGAGGTTAATCCTGAAAATGTGCCTTTTTGGATTAGGATTTAATACCTCCTTTGGCAAGATGGGAGGAGTTGAAGAAAAAGTATCCGTATGCAGATATATTAGTTTCTTTTATAAACAGTCGATAACTACTTAGATTTGCTGTTATGAAATTCGCACAAATTTCGACGAACGTTTGAATGTAGCAAAGTAAAACTGCATATCCAGCTTCCACACCATTAATTACTGCCGCCGTTTGAAACGTGTTATCAGCACCATTTCCTTATCAACCATCTGATCGCCTCTTGAAATATATATGACTTTGATTCCGTTCTGGAATCTCAACATAATCTGAGCGAAAACTTGTCGAAAAACTTCGTTAGGAATTCCTGCTTCAAACTACTGGATTGTTGTCTGGGAATTTGTCAAAACAAAAATCTTTCACCGGAGTTTCACCATCAATATAATTATTCACTTCGAATGAGAATCTGATATCAGCGATGTCTTCTGTGATTAGACCAAGTTGTCTTCTTTCTATTTTTTTTTTTTAAGTTCTTTGTATATTTATTTGTTGAACTCTTTCAGTCAACAAATTCCACGCAATGATAGTAAATCAGAGAGACTTTAATCATGGTCTTTTATTTTTTGCTTCACTGCTAATTTTTTTTCTTTATTATGCGAAAATTGATTACAACAGGCAGCATTACTTACATTTTACAGAGTACAATTAAATCTTGATATAATTTCTAATACAATGTCAAATCTTGATATCATTTATAATACAACCAAAATTTATTTGTTGCACTACCCCAGATTCGCTTTTCAAAATTATAATTTTTCAGATAATTAACTGTTACATATTTTAACACATAAGATATCTTAGCTACAGAAACTTAATTTTACAATAGATTTACAATATCGGTATTTTTTTTGACAATTACAATACAAATATTCAACAGACACTTAACTAAAGGTAAGCAATTTTTAAAAACTCACACTCCAAATACTGTTTCGTGATTTTTTTTTGTTTTTTTTACAAACTTCCTTTGTACACCGTTTTTAATAACCAACGGTCAAAGCAAAATTTACTTTTGACGAATGATAACAATTCTCTCTGATTCCATTTTTTGCTCTACTGATCCAAACTGCAAAAAGATACCCAGTGACTAACACTAGCATACTGTTAGTCATCTTCCATGGTCTATTCGGAAAAACAACATTAGGTTATTTATAAACCAGTCCTATGCTATGTACAAGTGTCATGCACACGTTTTGGAAATACCACAGAACAGGTCTTAACTGATCCCAAAAGTTAAAAATGTAAGATATATTCTGTTTCCTCACGTTTATCACACCAGTCATGATCCTTAAGTTTTAAAATACTTAACTGATGATTAGTAGTTATAACACCATGTACATATTTATACAGAAATTCTTTCTCAACATTTTCAATGAATACACTGTTAACTCTTCTCCAAATCACTTTCCAGTTATAGAGAGGATACTGCTCTTCAATCTTCGGTGAAGCGCGATGGGTTTTAAGTACGAGTAAAGTCCCTGCTAGTCAGTGCAGGAAATGGCAATCGAAAAAACCACGGAGAACTGTGCGCATATTCTCGCAGAGTGGGCGTCTCGAACAAGGAGTTTATTCCTCAATTTGCAATAATATATACACTTAGGCCTGTATTATTTTTAAGCGCTCGTAATGCCATACAACTAAAATCGACAGGGCCTTAAAATAGTTATCAATAATTCCTAAACCACCTTCAAATTTACTTAAACATAGTGTTTCTCTTCGAATTGGGCTAGACATACTTTTCTAAAGATAATTAATTATACATGAATTTATTTCTGAAACATACTTCTTTATAGGCGGAACAGTATGCGACACATACCACACCTTTGACAACAGCCACGAATTGATAAGTATTCCCCTCTGAAAGAATATAAAAGGTCGGACACATCATATTTACTCTTACCTTAATTTTAATTACCAACAATTGCCAAGTCTCATCACAAGTTTCCTCAAACCCCGATTTATTGACACACAATACCAAGGATCCTTAGGCGGGATGTATTTTTCAGCCATGGTAGCTGGGCTAGGGCCTTACCTTCACAGTTTCCAAAGCCCATAACAGTTGGTTTTCCTTTACTCAGACTTGCACATGTTGCTACTTCAGATCTATTAATTACCTTGTAACATTCATAAACAGACAATTCAGTAGACACAAAAGCATAAAGGTCATTTGCAAAACCTTGTAGTTTTACTTTTTTTCATATTGGGAAGAGTCAGTGTGGTTATGTTTGGGTTTCTAATTATCGCTCTAGACAGAGGCTCTTGAAACAGACAATAAAGGTGCATAGACAAAGGACAGCCTTGTTTTACTGATCGGGTTCACAACGGGGGGGGGGAAAGGAATCACTAAGAGTGCCATTTATGCATTGACTGCTCTCGCAATTTCTATACAATATTTTTATCATATCAATAAATTTTTTTTAGGAAAACCAAATTGGTTTATACAATACCTGATTCAAAAAGTCTAATGTACCTTGTCAAATGCCTTTTCGCCCAATAGAGACTCAGCACAAACATATTATTCTTTCTACGTTGTGCAATGAAAAGCAGATCCCTAATGGTATTATTGCAGTTTATTATTGACCTGCCAGGAACAGCACAGTATTGTCCATCTGATATAACCTCTGGCATCGCATTTAGGAGTCTATTTTTTAACACCTTTGCCAACACTTTATAGTCGGCATCAAGCAAGTCTCCAGTTTTTCTATATCAGTCCTGTCTCCCTGTTTAGCAAGTAATTTAATAATACCTTTGTTTTGCGTTAGGACATGGATGTTCCAGCTACATTTATATATCTCAGCGTTGTCAAGCAAACTCATCTTTTAATGACTCCCCAGAAACTTTTATAAAATTCAATTGGGTATAACCCATCACCAACCAGGAGATTTATTGTTGTGCATACTTTTAATTGTGCGCCACACTTCCTCTTCTTGAAGCGTGTCATCCAAGCCCTCCATCTTCGAAGCATCAACACAGCTGACAGAAATTCAAAAAATAATCCTTCATAGATTTGTCACCCTGTACAGAGGTAAACATTTCTTCAAAATGTTTTTTTGAAACAAGTTAGGATTCCGTCTGTATTTTCAAAACACTTTTCACATCTTTCGAAAACATATTTTGGAAATGTTATGATCGCTACTTCCATACTTCTCCCTACCTAACAAGTATGCAAACGCTTTCTCACCTTTAACAAAATCGTCGACTTTCGCCCTTACTTTTATTCCCTCCAAAATCTCATCCTGAATCCTACTAATCCTCTGCTTTATCAATTGTATACATTCGTATTTGGTACCAGTGCGATAATGGATGTCATACAACTGCCTCAAACGCACCTGTATAATTTTAACAAGCCATATCTCTCATTTGATGATTTTTTACTCAGTGTAACAAAAAACCGTTTCCCTTCCAGTTTTGCCCAGTCTCACCAGATTTGTATATTAGCAAAACGACTTTTGGATAATTTCAAATCCTCCCAAAATTTCTTAAAACATCTCCACAATATTTTCGGTTTCTAACAATTGCACATTTAATTTCCAAATCCCTTTACCTATTTTACTTTGATTTACCTTTAGTGTTAAAACCACCGTGTTGTGATCAGAGAAGCTTAATGGTATAGTTTGAGAATCCACAATGTCTTTGAAAAGACTTGCAGTATAGATTCTGTCAAGTCGGGAATCATATCCATCTCCAACATAGGTATATTCTGGAATTCCGTCCGAGAATTGATAATTATCTTTCAACTTTAATTGTTTAATGAAAGCAATTAAAGCCTTTGATACCAAATTATTATTTTTTTGCACTATACAAGCTCTTATAGTTGTCACACAATTAAGATCTCCCCCTGTGATCAGTGAGTTTGAGTTGTGTTTCAAAAAGAACAGCTCTTCATTTTGGAAAAAATCCTCCCTCTCTTTTGCCTTGTTCGTTCCTGCAGGGACATGAATGTTAACGACAGGAATCATACAACCATCATACAATATTGTCACACCCTGGATTCGCCCATTTACATACATTTCGTCCCTAAGAATTTTTATACCTTTTTGCTTAGAAATGCAAATCAACGTTCCACCCTTCAAGAGAACAGTGGTATTAAAAACAATACAACAAAATATCGGCCTTATGTACTCTTAGTGATAAACGTTTCAAGATTGTGTTCTTGCCAATAACAAAGAATACCAATATACCATAATATTTCATCATGTGAACAACTTTCATTTGTTGACCTACATCATGTAATCCGTTGACATTAAAGGTTGCAATTTTTATGAACATTGCTTATGTTTATAGATAATCACAACTTTTTCTTTTTCACAGCATTTTTACCTACACCTTTCTCTGATTTTTGCTCCTTCCGTTTCTCTTGAGATAAGGATTCCCTAGTCAATTTTAATTAACCCTACTTTTTCTGGGTTTAGATTCCATTTTCCTTCAGTAATAGCTTCTAGTGTATGAGCATCCATATCGATAGAGAAAGGTTAATCTCCACTGTCTAAAAGTATATCCATTGACTCATCCTCACGGTGTACTGATGCTACACCACCATCTCCTGCAAGCCCTCAATTTCTCGTGCTTACTTCCCACTGTCGCCTTTATTCTTTGCAGAAAACAAAACAGTTTCCTTTTATTTGAGGGCCCTCTTCTGGTTCTGTCATGCGTTTCTACAGAATGTTCATTGTCATTGTAATCTGATAACGCAGTATCCTGTACATGTTCTACCTGGTGGCTGCTTTTTTTCAACGACAGTTTCCACACTACTTAAGTTTTGTAACTCCATATCGGAGTTCTCCACTATCCATATCACTTTCTGCACTCCTTCCTTCCTTCGATACTGGTCTCTCAGTAGATAAAGACGGTCAATCGGTAATGTCAAAAAGGTTTTGTCTGCCCTCCCTGTCCGTCTCACAATTCACAGCCATATGACCAACAATAGCACATTTATAGCATGTCTGCACTTGGCCCTGATACAGAAAGGCAATCGTATGACCGCAAATATTCACTGAAGATGGAATGGTTGGCAGCCCTGACTACAGACAAGTAATTCAGGCTATGTTTTGCTCCGTCCTTATTTCCATATTTCAAAGGGATTTTTGACGAAGGGGAACGTGCTGATATTGCTATAGGAAGCTTTAGTGCCTTGTGTATCTCGGAGACATGTGAAACTGGTGAACTGTGATAGTGATATGGTGCATTGTGGCTTTGTAGTTTAGACTTTTGAATTTAAGCTATTCTTGGAGAGGAAGCCCCTGTCACCGGGTTCACGGTTGCCATGGTGACATCTCATGTTACCATGGCAACACAGTAGTACCAACAGAAATTGACTGATCATTCCCACTTTCTACGTCACTAAAAATGGGTGAGTTATTCAAACGCACTAATACCTTTGGTATTCTTTACCTTGGGCAAGAGAAAGCCAGTGTAGATGACACTCTTGAAATAATAAGTAAACTCCAAGTACAAGTACCTTTAGAAGAAGTTTATGGTGTGCAGCAAATTATTCATAGTAAGATAGTTATCAAACTAGAAGATACTACAAGTAAAACATTAGAAAAAGTTGTGAAGGACTATAGTGAACGTATAATTTCTGTGGATGGAAGGAAAGTAAATGTTCAAATTATTAATCTGAGTAGTACTAAAACTGTTGTAACAGTAAAGAATGTCCCATTTGAAATGCAAAATACAACACTTTCAAATATTCTTGAAGAGTATGGTCAGGCTTTTATAATGTACGATT
The DNA here is from genome assembly GCF_015104395.2 of Macrobrachium nipponense. Taxonomy (NCBI): domain Eukaryota; kingdom Metazoa; phylum Arthropoda; class Malacostraca; order Decapoda; family Palaemonidae; genus Macrobrachium; species Macrobrachium nipponense. The sequence continues at coordinate 11,937,790 of NC_087222.1, forward strand.
TCAGAAATACGTATGGAGATCTTGTAGGAAAATGACGGGAAACAGGACTGCATTGATGAAGCTGGAGAAACCAATTCCCTCCTCACTTATCTACAGAGGGATCTCAATGCTGTTTCAATACAAGGGGCAAATACGTACATGCATTAGATGCGGTATTGCAGGGCACATTGCAGCAGATTGCTGCATTAATTGGAAAGATAAAGTAAACTTAGTTTAATACTGATAACTTTCCTCCCCTTAAACCTCGAAACCCGTAAACGACCATTATTATCTGTAGACCCAAAGGCAAAGCATGGAAAGGAAAATCATGATGGTACCGACGATGAACTGTAAGAAGAAGGAAACAAGGGAATGGAAATTGGTTTTGATGACAGAGGTGAACTTGGTGCCAGTAAAGGGTTTGAAGAGAGTGTGAAAAATACAGGAGAAGGTAATGGAAGTGCTAATACTTTCCAACGAAGAAAAACAGTATTAATATGTGAATTACTACTAGAAAATAATGAAAAGGGAAATAACGACATAGCTGATGATAAGATAATAAGGTTGCAACCTAGTATAAGTGGAATGGAAGAATATACCGCAGTGGACGACAACCAAACGTATAATACTGATAATGTAGTATTAAAAGGAAGCTACTATGAAGAGGGAATAGTGAAGAGTATAACTACTGTTGACGTGCATATGGATGGGGGACGAGGAAAAAGAATCTGGACATATGGATAATGGAATATGGAAGAAAAGGACCTGCGAGGGAGGACACGGTCCAAGAGGAGGGTCTGGATCCAATTCAGATCTCGAATGCCGAAAATACTACCGCTACCCAGGAGAGATTAAATTTAGAAGTGAGAATTCCTTCCGATTCTGAAATGCATGGATGATAGTGATGGTACAGAATCAGACGATTCTCAGTTGCCCTGTAACCAGGAAGAATGGAAAGTGGTACAAACGAAGAAAAAAAACTTAGTTCTAAGTCGTAATGCTAAAGCAGTAGTAGCAAAAACGAAAAAAAAGTAAATGCAAAAAAGAGAAAAATAGAAATACCAGTGCCTGAAACAAAGTACGAACCCAAAATACCTAGTTAATAAACATGCATTACCCTTAAACAATCATTTTCATTCGTATTGGAACTGTTAACATTAATGGTCTTTCAGATGTAAACAAACAGATCAATTTAAATACTTTTCTTACCTATCATAATATTGATATCATTTTGTTACAAGAGCATAATATAAAGACTTTGAGCAATATGACTTATTTGTTAAATTATTATGACATTGTTCTGAATCCGACCATAAATATTAAGGGTGGAACTGCAATAATGATAAATAAGAAACTAAATCTGAGATAATAAGCATTTATAAACATGTAGCTCTAGACTAAGTATGATTAGAGTAAACATTCAAGGAGAAGAGATTAATGTTATGTGTATTTATGCACTCTGGGCGAATTGTCAGGTTGAAAAGAGAAGAATTTTTTGAGGAAGTTATGGTCCCTCTTATGCAAAACAATGTAAGTAGATGTATTGTTGGAGCTGATTGGAATTGTATTATAAGTAATAAGGATTCTTCTGAACCAAAAACTTCAAATTTTTCAAATACGTTAAAACAAATTGTCAGTGTCTTGAAATTGAAAGATGTCCATAATATTATCCCAAAAATTCCTGAATATACATTTATGAGGAAAAATTATGCTGCAAGATTAGATAGAATATATAGGCTGACTTAATCGCAAATGTGAAATATTCAAAAACAGTAGCAGTATCATTTTCTGATCACTCTTGTTTTTTATGTGATGTTAAATTAGATAATGTGTTACAATTTGGGAAATCATATTGGAAACTTAATGTTTCTCTCCTTGAGGTTTCGGGAGTTAAGGAGGATTTTAAGACCATTGGATAAAATGGAGAAGAGAGAGATGTAATTATGATTCCATGCTTGAATGGTGGGAGAAACTAGTAAAGGTTAAAGTTAAGGAATTTTATAGTAAAGTGGGTTGTATGAAAAAGAAAATGAGATATAATATGTTGAATATTCTTGAAAATAGACTAAGATTTTTACATGAAACTGCTTACAGACAGGGAACCCTTGATATGGAAGAAATAAAGAGAATTAAAAAATAGAATCCAAACAATTAGGGATGAAACTGAACGAAGGGGGTATTAAGATAAGAACAAGATTAAAAGACATACAGTGTGGGCGAGAAAATATCAAAATACTTAATTGGTAAACAACGAGAAAGGCAAGTTAAGAAAATTATGACTTGTGTGAGGGATAAGTGGGGGAACAGAATTACGGTCCTTTCCAGCCATTCAAACGTCTTGTAAGCAGTTTTACTCAGATTTGTACTCTTTGTGATATAGGAGATCAAGATATGCAAAAAAACCTTTTTAAAAAACTAAAATATATAGAATGAAAACTTGATTGTGGTGATAGAAAACTAATAGAACAGGAGTTTGATAGGAAAGAAATATTTCGTAAAATGAAAAAATTTGCAAACAGTCGAACTCCAGGTATTGATGGGCTCCCAGCTGAATTTTATATAGCGAACTGGGATATCATAGGCGATGATTTTACTGAATTAGTAAATTTTATATTAAAGAATTATGAAATTAGGGGGTTTCGCAATATAAGGGTATAATTACACTTATAAAGAAGGTGGTGATGAGAAAGACTTGAAAGATTGGAGGCCAATTTCCCTACTTTGTGTAGACTATAAGATCATTGCGAATTACTAGCTGAAAGAATGAAATTAGCAATGGGGAAAATCATTAATGAAGGTCAATACCTGTTCAGTTCCCCGGGAGAAGAACATTGTACAATGTAACATGCTTATAAGGGATATTATGTATTATGTTAATGAGAATGATAAGGAGGCAGCATTTTTAAACTGATTGGTACAAAGCATTTGATATGGTAAATACAAAATTTCTGCTAAAATTAATGAGTAAATCGGATTTGGGGATACGTTGGTTGGATAAAAATGTTGTACGAAAATGCTGAGAGCGCATTATGTATAAATAACTTCATTGGTGAATTTTTCGCAGTATCCAGATCGGTAAGACAAGGGTGCCCTTTGAGCATGATGTTGTATGCCTTGTACCAGGAACCTTTTTATGCAGCCTTAAACGCAAACAACTCTGTTACACCACTATTCCTGCCTGGGGGCTTTACGATCAAAGCCATTGGTTATGCAGACGACACGAATATCATCATTTGCTCTGATAATAGTTTATTAGAAGTCGATAGAATAGTTGGAGAATTTGAAAAGGCAACTGGAAGCAAAATTAATAGAAATGGAAAATCTAGAATTTATAGCATGGGGAATGAAATTTAAGAATGTATGGCTTGATTGATTGGATAAAGAAGGAAAGAACCGTTGTTGGATTATATACCTTTGGTATTTTTCATTGCAACAATTATCAGCTTACGCTACAACAAAACTGGAATAAGGTGATAAATGCATTAGAGTGTCAAAGTAAATTGCTCTTAGGCAGAAAATCAACAATCTTTCAAAGGTCTGCTTATATCAATACCTGTTTATTAGCAAAACTTTGGTATGTTGGCCACATGTATCCTTTAAGCTATAGTTACGGGAACTTGATTGAGAAGATATGTTTCAAGTATTTATGGAATGGTAGATATGAACCCGTGAAAAGAACTACTGTGTATAGGAAAAAGAGGGAAGGAGGTTTGAATATGTTTAACTGTGTAACCAAAGCATTTGCATTATTAATCAACTCTTTTCTGAAAACTTATATATGTAGTAAGGGTGTGCAATATTTGTTAATACATTTTACTTCCCTAAGATTGGTGAACTTGATACCCAGCGAAGTAAGTGAGTTGGTTTTTTAGTGTGGTAACCATCCAAGTCCTTATTATAGAAATTATTTTGGATGGAGTAGATACTATATCGATTGTCCTATGTTTTCCAATAATTCCCAATAAGATTTTGTACCATTTTTTTACTGAAAAAGTACCTATTACTGTTGAATCAAAGAATATCCCATTTTTACTGGAAATTAATATGGGTAAATTTTCATGAGAGTAAATTTATAAGTGTTTTTGATTAAGATCTAATATATAAGTATCTACATGATGTATTAATGACAAAACAAAGATTGTACACGTTTACCCTGTCTGGAAACGTTTTATGCGATCATTGTAATATGATAGAAAGTGCAATTCATTTGTTTTATTTTTGTAAGAGAAGCAGACCTGTATTTGATTGGTTCTTAAGTAGAATTGAGGCTATTTGTGGTTTTAAGCCTAAAAATAACATCAGGTTTTTATATTTTTATATAAATTGTAAGATCTTCGAGTCAAGAATATATGTATTTTATTCCTGTGTTCTTATATTACAACTATGTGGTCATGCAGAAACACAAATTTATTGCCTGATAATATAAAGGACCGTGTAAGAATGAAGTGCATGTAATACAAAGAAGATATAAAATTAATTTTTGATAATGCTCATAAGATTACGAAAACCTTTGGGAAATTCTTGGAAGAATTTAATTCATTATCGAACGGTCATTTATATTTAGTAGAATCAAATCATGCTAATTCCATCGTAAAGAATTATTGTAAATATTGTATGTAAATTATTAAATAATAAAAAAAAATAGATTATCACTGAGTTATGCACATATTATTTTATAATATAGCTTTCTATCACATTCGTAATAGATCTGTTGTAGAGAATATAGTTATTGTTTATACTCGTTTATTATCTCTCTCTTCGTTTTAGGTTAATACCTAAGGTTAGAACAAGAGAGAGACCCAGGTTCACGGTGCTTTTTCCAAAAATGCCTATCCCTGAGAGACGATGTTTGCCTAAAGGTAAATCTATTGGCTTCCTGTCGTGTTGATATGTGCTGTTTTGAAAGGTGTAAGATATACTCCATATACCTAGACCTTGAGTTAAAGAAGCGTTTATCGATTTGTGTATTACATATTCATAATATAATTTTGTGAATGCATGCATACATACATACACTATAGTAGATTCACATCAACTGTCCATTTGATGTCTAGGCCAGTCCCTTACAACGCATCTGATTGGCTGTTGATAAGCTAGTCACAGGGCTGGAAACTCTCCTCAGTCACTCTCGAGAGTTCACACAGGCAGGATGTATGTTCCACCTCTCCTGAGGGATACTTTTGAATTACGTATCTCTTAAAGAGTGGCGGAACATACATCCTGATTATGCGAACTCTCTCGAGAGACTGAGAGTGAGTTTCCAGGTCTGTGACTGGCTTATCAACAGCAGCCAATCAGGAACGTCGTAAGGGACGGGCCTAGACATCGAATGCACGGTTGAGGTGAAACTACTATAGTAGTTCTTCTGTGTCATAGACCTTCAGTTTTCATTAAATTTCTGTAAAGTTTTCACATACACATTTGTAGGTTTCCTGGATATTGTTACATGAATATCTGGTGATTTCCAGTGGAATTTAATTTTTTTTCCTATTTTCTTCTCCTTTCCATAAAACAATTCTAAAAAAAATTTCCATTTATCATGAGAATCATGGTCATCGCATGTCATCCCTTTCATTGTTCTGCATTGTGGCTGTTAGTTGCCCACATATTTATAATTGATTTAAAGGATTAATTTTCTGTATCACGGCTTGTTTCCTGTATAGAGTTTTTCGCAGGTTCTCTTACTTCTGCTCAAACATGGCTGTCAACTTCTTTTGGTTTTTCCTATTTCAGTTTCTGATTCTTTTACGAGAAAACCATTTCGCCCCAGTGATAGTATTGTGTTAGTTTCCTCCACTTTTAAGTCGAACGATGCAGACATAACATTTTGTGTCATTCATTTTAGCCAAGGTTGTCCTAATCCTGATGCCTAATAATTGGATAAATACCTTTGGTCCAGTCACCCCCCTTGTGTAGTTTGAAACTGTAAAGAAGTTTTATTCTGTTCTGTTCAGAATATAGTATATTTTTCCTATTGGATGAACCGAGATTTAATGGATTTTGCTTTAGTTTTCGTGAATAAGAGGCAAAACGATTTTCTCGAAATCTTTCTCCTCTCTCTCCTCTCTCTCTCTCTCTCTCTCTCTCTCTCTCTCTCTCTCTCTCTCTCTCTCTCTACACGGCATTGTGCCTTTTAATCATCATTATCATTATCACCGTTTTCACATCCCTTTTAGTCAGACGTGAGAAATTGAAGAATGAGTCCCCTTCGCTCTTTTGGCATTGGACGCCTGTCTGAAACACTAAATCTGGTCCAGGAATTCACCTGTATCCTTCGTCTAAGATATCTTTAGCTTTCCTTCAGGAATCATGAGGATCCACCCTCTCAAGGATTCCAAACACATAACTACTTAGCAAGGCTCTCTCTCTGTCCTCTCTCTCTCTCTCTCTCTCTCTCTCTCTCTCTCTCTCTCTCTTCTCCTAAGTGCCCTAAGGTAAGTCAGCAGACATGCTTGAAACACGAGGTCACAAGAGATTTGTACCTCCTGACGTCAACATGCAAGAGAGCTTTAAAAATGCCATGATATGAATTCATATCCAGAATCAATTTCATAAAAAGAGGCCTAGGTATGAAGTGTTGAGATGGAACATTCATGACATGAATTCATATCCAGACGTTAATTTTAAAAAGGAAGTTTGTGAAGTGTTTGAAATGACAGCCATACTTTGAAAATCTAAAGTAAGTTCTTTGCTCCAGGTAGGTATTTCAGAAGCTGGGATCATTCACTGGCAGACAGACACCGCACAGGAATTGAAGCTCCAGCTCATCGGAGGAAGAACGAAAAAAAAAAAATGGTTCTCGTTTAAAATTACAAGAATACTTTAATTATTTATTTATTTCTTTTTTGAAAAAGGTGATTATTGTTTAGTTGCTGTTAAATTGCTGTCTCATGGTATTCCTCGTTCTGACTTTATTTTAAATAAACAGAATTAGTCAATTATTGTTGGCAATATTCAAGAGGATTTTCTTTAGTCTGGCGGCCATTGAATGTGAGGGCTTAGCTTTCATTGAAAAAGGGAAAACGAAAACACATCACTGTGGCCGTAAGAAAAATAACAATTATGTCAAGGTAAAACAAAAATACTCTGTAGAATGTATCAATTGTACATTGTATCGGGCTCATAGTATCAGTGGATTTTGCCTTTCATTTAATAAGTTTTCGTTTTTTTTCAGGAAACTTAATGTGTACGACTATAGGTACTCTTTCATTTGGCAAATAGGTTAAATAATAATAACGAGCGTGAGTGTTGGCTGTAATATTACCTAAGGAGGCACTCTGTGTATCTCACTGTAATATTATAAGAGTCGGGGGTGCAAACATTCCATATTTGTTTTTGCCTGAACCGCCTCCAGTAGAAACCAAGAATAGTGAAACTATCAATGGTTAGCAACTGGTTAGACCTTCCACTGTTAGTGTGAGTCCTTTGTCTCAGCTGTTTATTTCCCACTCCTACAAACCCTTTCCCTCGTAGGGGGGAATAGTTTTGCCAGTGCGCCTCACGCCATGCTCTGTAAGCATTACTTTATTAGGTTCTTTGTGGCGTCCCTTCGACCCGTAGTTGTAACCCCTTTCATTCCTTTTACTGTACTCCGTTCATAATCTCTCTATTCCATCTTACTTGTATGTATGTATGTATGTATACTTAAAAATAGCCTTCCTCTGCGTGAATGATCCACTGTTTTCACGAACTAAAGAGTCTTGAAACGAGAAGAAAAAGCCATCTTTCCCCTTTTGCGCTACTTTGCTGTAATTTCCCGTTATTTAGATTACATTTCATTTGTTTCCGTTCGCACACATTATCGTTCAACTTGGTTCGCTTTGGTGTGCTGTGTTTAATGAATTGATCAAATATTTAGCACATTTCTTACCTTTCGAGTTACTGTATGTTAGCATTCTCTGTTTAGATTGTGTTTCAGTCATCTGATAAACCTGGTAGTATTTATTTGCAATTCAATCTGTAAACTCTGCTTTTTGGGTTTTTCACTTTTGATCTGTTTGGGGAACTTCATTAGTTCAAGCGAAGATTGCAGTGCATTGTTACTCTAGTGCAATTCAACTTGCATTTTAATATTTTACTTAAATTGTTTATGGATTAATGGGTTAATATATTTTCTAGTAACTGATCATCTCTTTGCATATTTTCCCATTACCTTCTGTTACTTCTTTCGAATGAACACCATAGTATTCTTTGGAAGGGTGAATTTGAAGTCAGTGGCTCCTGTGGTGGTCATGATCCATATGAATAGAACCCATCTTCTGAGTATAATGATGAAGATAATAGGTAGAAGACCATCTTTTATACAGGTACTGTTAAAAGATATTGCTGCAACAGCCAAGTTGATTTTGTAGAGAGTGTTCTGTATCTTACTTAGATTGCCTTCTCTTGGGTACTACAGTTAACAAGTTAAGTTCCAATTCCAGGCATAATAGGGGTAGTGAAATATGATGAGTAATGTGCATACAGTTTAATTGTAAAACTAATATTTAATGACATAAACTGATAATGCTAACTTTATCATATTAAATTTGTATAAAATATTATTTAAGTTTAACAAGTAAACTCTATTGACATTACTCTCTGTATTTCACTAGCCATATTAGTTCCTCGTTGTACGAGTGGTTTTCGTGCACGGCTACCAAACCGGTGGGGCAAAGTTCGATCCTCGGCTTGGCCAACGCGGAAATAGAGGAATTTATTTCTGGTGATAGAAATTAATTTCTCGATATAATGTGGTTCGGATCCCACTATAAGCTGTAGGTCCCGTTGCTAGATGACAATTGGTTTCCTAGCCCCGTAAAATATCTAATCTTCGGGCCAGCCCTAGGAAAGCTGTTAATCAGATCAGTGGTCTGGTTAAACTAAGATATACTTTAACTACCCCTATTATGCCGGGAATTGGAAGGTTACTTGTGAACTGTAGTACCCAAGGGAAAGCTATCATATTGAGTAAGATAGAGAAAACA
>NC_087222.1:11947234-11977876 GCF_015104395.2 Macrobrachium nipponense
ATCGGTCAAGCGGTGCGGATTTCTATGCCACAAAAAAACATATGAAGAAACATATAAACTTTCAGTTTTATATATAATATATCTCAACCCCCTCCCATTCCCTTTCATTCTAACCTGCCTTCTACTTCCCAACTCCCATCCCTTTCCTCCATATCATTCCTCTCCCCATCCCCAGCGCTCCCCCGCCCTTCCCCCTCTCCTCACTCCTATTTCCCTCACCCTATCCTTCCTTTTTCACTGCTCAGGCTATCAGTAAGGACTAGTTTGAGAAGTAGGATGTCATATACTTTGCTGAAAGGGAAGTACTGGGATGTGGGGGTAACGTGAAGGAACTTTTGATGTTCCTTTTCTCCAAGTTATAATTAAGAAAAAGCAAAAGTGCCAGGTAGATATTAACAAGCTTCAGGGAGGAGATAAAAACAAGACTGAGAGTCCTATGGACGCATCAAGCAAAGATCAAACATTGATAAGAGAGATAATTTGATCAAACCTCCCTCATCAAAGAGCTAGATTTTAAAGTGTGAGTTAAAGCATAATGCACGTTGACTCCAGTGGCATTCCTGAAAGTAATGCAGTTGTCTGTTGCAAAGAAAACACAAAACTTAATCATAGAAAAGGTCTTGTATATAAGACGTTGAAAACTTAAGTTTTGGGACATGACACGGGTAGCTTACGTCTTAATTTCCAGTTTAGAGTTACGGTGAGAGATTTTGAAAATCGAACCATTCTCGGTTTTATTGGAATCACCAGTAACCTCCCCCCAACCCACCATACCCCCCCCAAAAGGGCGGGGGAGGAATATACCACTAGGACACAATCGCGCGCACACACACGCCCACAAAGGGAGACAAAGCGAAAATGTATACATACACTCCGTCCTGCCTAAGCATTCTCCAATATCCAATAGATCTCTGTTCTGCTCCCAAGATCCTGAAGCAGTTAGGGAGCAGTTCTTCTCGAAGGAAACGATCCCTTCAGAACGCTCGGTCGAGGTCATATTATTTCACTCCTCTCCCTGGAAGCAGCCCCGCCTCGCTGGGAAGCCCTCTGGAGGACGTGGAAGTTTTTCTTATAAAGAAAAGGGGGGAGGGGGAGGGTTTCAAAAAAGGGAGGATGAAGGGAAGGATTTTAATTTATTTATCTTCTTTCGTTCGGGTCTTTATTTCACGAAATCAGACATTAACAGAAAATGTATTTAACTTCCTTTGTGCTTTTTAAGCCATAATACTACAAGATCATACCTTTAGCTCCTCATCTGTGTCTAATTTCCTACAAGTACCTATACTGAACAAAATTCCACGCAGCGTTTCGTCGCAGTTCCCATTACATTATTGCTTTCACTTATAAAGTTTTACCCTTTTTGCGACATAAATACGAAAATAATACCGTCACTTTTCTATTACCGGTTTGGCAGTTTCTTTTATCTTCTCTTCTAGAGCTTAATTAGGTAGATGATCGCTACCATAAGCATTTGTTATTCAACACCTGCATTGGCATTTCTCTTTGCGGCTTGAAGTTTCTTCAGAGCAATTATATTCCTATCAGATTTCTTTTATTTCCATTAATCGCCAATTCAAAAGCATAATAACTATATATAATATATATATATATATAATAATATTATATATATATATATATATATATATATATATATATATATATATATTGTATTTAAGGTTTACGTAGAATATTATGGTAAACTACCTATATTGAAAGATAGGTAGTTTACACATAGCATCAGAAGAAATTGGGTTGGCAGCCCTGACTTCAGACTAGTAATTCAGGTTATGTTTTGCTCCGTCCTTATTTCCATTTTTCAAAGGGATTTTTGACGAAGGGGAAAGTGCTGATATTGCTATAGGAAGCTTTAGTGCCTTGTGCATTTCGGAAACATGTGAAACTGGTGAATTGTGACAGTGATATGGTGCATTGTGGCTTTGTAGTTTAGACTTTTGAATTTAAAGCCATTCTGGGAAAGGGGCCCCCTGTCACCGGGTTCACGGTTGCCATGGTGACATCTCATGTTACCATGGCAACACAGTAGTACCAACAGAAATTGACTGATCATTCCCACTTTCTACGTCACTAAAAATGGGTGAGTTATTCAAACGCACTAATACCTTTGGTATTCTTTACCTTGGGCAAGAGAAAGCCAGTGTAGATGACACTCTTGAAATAATAAGAAACTCCAAGTACGTTTAGAAGAAGTTTATGGTGTGCAGCAAATTAGTCATAGTAAAATAGTTATCAAACTAGAAGATACTGCCAATAAAACATTCGAAAAAGTTGTGAAGGACTATAGTGAACGTATAATTTCTGTGGATGGAAGGAAAGTAAATGTTCAAATTATTAATCTGAGTAGTACTAAAACTGTTGTAACAGTAAAGAATGTCCCATTTGAAATGCAAAATACAACACTTTCAAATATTCTTGAAGAGTGTGGTCGGGTGTATAATGTACGATTTCAGAAATATACGTATGGAGATCTTGTAGGGAAAATGATGGGAAACAGGACTACATTGATGAAGCTTTAGAAACCAATTCCCTCCTCACTTATCTACAGAGGGATCTCAATGCTGTTTCAATACAAGGGGCAAATACGAACATGCATTAGATGTGGTATTGCAGGGCACATTGCAGCAGATTGCTGCATTAATTGGAAAGATAAAGTAAACATAGTAAATACTGATAACTTTCCTCCCTTAAACTCGAAACCCGTAAATTGTAAAAGAAGGAAACAAGGGAATGGTTGATGAAAACTACAGAAAAAGGTAATGGAAGTTGAAGTATATTTGGATGGACACGAAACTCAGATAGATCCTTCCTGAATGACTTTATTTTGAAGACTAACTTATAATGATATACAGTTTAAAAGAAGAACAGATAGTTAACAGGGTAGTTATGCTTAATGAGTAGTAAGTCTCTGTAAACACAAATATAACTTCTGGTAATAGGTAGTTATAAACATAAATACCCAACACCTTTTCCCCTCGGGAAAAAGAATGAAAGATTAAAGCAAATAAAATGATACAACAATCAATAATTAAATGGTGGCAGAGCTTTGAATAAATAATACAAAAACATACATAATACTATTAATCATTTTACATTCTAAAATAGTCAGGTGGTCTACTTTGTCTGGTAGACCTTCGAAGTTTTGGTAATTCAGATATCGATCTATCAGGTGAGTCATCATTTCCCGATATTTTTTCTGCAGCTGCCGCCTCCTTTTCTTCTACATTTGGGATTTCATTCTTCTCTGCACCTGCAACTGCATCGCCTAACTCTTCACGAGTATTTATGAACTCGTTTGGTAATGGCAGGTCTGGATAGCTGACCAACTCTGAAAAATCACGTGCTTAAAGTTCATTTTTGTTATCTTGAGAATCATTGGAGATCAGTCTCATTTGATCAATATGCCTCTTCCATATTAAGTTACCGTCCACTTGTACATTGTATGTGCATGGACCCAATTTAAGAACCGCAACTCCTCGAGTCCATATGCCCTTCTTGGTATTTTGACGATAATCCCGAACCAGTACCACGTCCCCTATATCGGGTTCCCTCATTGGTTTCTCGTTCTCTGAGGCTTTTCTTTCAATTCGCTGAGATGCATCTGGGTGTAGTAAATCAAGGCGAGTGCGTAACTGCCGACCCATGAGCTCTGCAGGCGTGCGCTTTGTTGTACAGTGAGGTATAGTTCAGTAAGTCAGTAGAAATTGACACAACTTGGTATTTAAAGATGTATTACACGATTGCAATGTTCTCATCGCCCTTTTCATTCCTTGTTTGAATGTTCTTACTGTATTTTCGGCATGCCCATTACTGCTTGGGTGATAAGCGGGTATCAGTATATGCTTTACACCATTTTGGGTATGAACTCTTTGAATTCCTCAGCCACAAACTGTCTTCCATTATCAGACATGAGCTCTACACAAACCCCATGCTGAGCAAATACCCGCCGCATGATCTCGCTGGTATTCATAGTTGTAACAGATTTCATTGGGTGTACTTCTGGCCATTTTGAATATGCGTCAATTATAATGAGGTACATTTGTCCCAGGAATGGTCCTGCGAAATCATCATGTACTCTTTTCCATGGACCAGAAGGCCATTTCCACGGATTACCCTCAGCACGAGACGGCATTGGCTGAGTAGCCTGACAAGCAGAGCACCCTTGCACAGTGTTCTCAATATCTTGATCGATATTCGGCCACCACACATGCAAGCGAGCTAATCCTTTCATCCTAACAATCCCCGGATGTCCACCATGTAGCTCTTCTAAGATTTGAATCCGATATCTCGACGGTATTACCACCCTGGTACCCCATAATAGATATCCCTCTTCAATTGAAAACTCACGCTGATGGCTATGGAAGGGTTTCAGTTCCTGTGCGATGTCCTCAGAGTCTGGCCATCCATTTCTTGTATAATATAAAGCTCTAGCTAGTACAGCATCATGCAAAGTTTCCCTTGCAACAGATTTCGCAGTTACAGGAAGAGAGTTCACTGGTGCATGTTAAATGCAGTTGCTTCTTGTGTCCAGTTTACAAGCTTATCTGATGCATCGGAGTCACAATCTGGTAAAGGCAACTGTGAGAGTGCATCAGCATTTCCATTGTCACTTGAACGATGTAATTCAATGTCATAATCATAAGCTGCTAACTGTATGGGCCAGCGTTGTATTCTTGCAGCTGCAAGGACTGGAATGCCCTTCCTGGGTCCCAGAATGTATGACAGTGGTTTGTTATCTGCGTTATGGTCAGCCATGAGCTCCATACAGGTTCAAAAAATTAAATTAAGAAAATTGATAATGGGTCTGGAAAGTCTGGAAGGGGCAGAGGCAACAACGGGAAAAGGACTCCAACAAAACTGCAAAATTATCTTAAAACTACTTTATTAACCTAAATTATTCACATATATACAAGTGGGTCAGGTTTGGTCCAAAATTAATTATATTACCAAAATAAATTAAATAGCAAGAGTCAATAACAGATGCAGCATAAATTAAGGTTTCTTTAATAAACATCATAATGAACAGTAAACATCTCAAATTGCAGTTAACACTTGTTAAATACTTTAGCTACATCAACAACAACAAAAAAATCACGACAGCATAAAGAAATGCACCAACAGCTTAAATAATATAATGGTACAACAACCTTCATACATTACACATGGAAACCTTTAAGCAGCATAAATACATATAATATGGAAATAGTTACGCAGCATGAATGCACACATTGAAATACTTTAACAGCATAAATAGCAATAGCTAAAGGGGTAACAATATAAATTAAGCAGCATTAATACCAGATTACTTGCACAAAATGACAAGGTAACAATACAACATTATCTGGAGAAATACATTTAACATAACCTCGTGCAGTACAAAAAACACCACGACAATCTACACAGAGATGTCAAGACCACGAAGGGTCCAAGAGGACAAACACCATTGAACTGCTGCACGATCATCAAAATACCCGCCCTATGACGGCCAACAGGAACATCTCCAAAAACACACAGATGATCACCAGAGTTAAGGCAACAGCAAGTCTGCTGTCAAACAGGAACAACACCGTTCCTCCGATGGACAAGGTTCAGCCATCAAAACCATCCTCAAACTGCAGAGGGACACATGTAGCGAAATACCTTCATTTCCACCATTCTCCAAGCTGCTATGCTGTCGAGATCCATACTCGCTGCTATCCCAAACCTGACTAAAGTTAATAACAATGCAAGGAGTAAAAGTCACCTTCAACAAGGAAATGATGAGAGAAAGATTGTTGTTCCCGACAATAACAAGCACTGAACCTTACATCTGTAATAAGGGTGAATTTACGACCATATAAATATTGATGAAACTTCCGTAGTCCAAAGATGATTGCCAAACCCTCACGCTCAATTTGGGAATAGTTACGTTCAGTGGGTGTTAACATTCTTGATGCATAAGCAATTGGTCTTTCTCTGTTACTGGTGATATGGGAAAGCACTGCTCCAAGTCCTTTGGGTGATGCATCTACTGCCAACGTCACAGGTTTACTCAAATCATAGTGCTCTAATACTCCTGTTTCAGTGGTCAGCATTTTTTTAATCTCCGAAAAAGCTCTTTCACACACTACAGACCAATGCCATTTTCTGTCCTTATGCAGTAATTCCGTGAGAGGCTCTGCGACGGATGAGAGATTTGGCACATAGCGACAGTAATGGTTTACCAGCCCCAGGAAGGATTGCATTTCAGACCTTGATTCTGGCCTTGGTGCCTCCGTGACTGCTGCAATGGCATCCTCCGTCATATGAATACCCTCTTCATCTACAATGAAACTCAAATATTTCAAGGAGGGCTCCATAAATTCACATTTCGACAAATTACATTTCAACCCATTGATGTGCAACCGCTCAAGTACCTTTTCAAGATTGTGTAAATGTTCAGCTTCAGTTCTCCCAGTAAGACTAATATGTTGCATCCACAAGGCACTCCTTGCAGAACTTTATCCATTAAAGACTGAAAAAGTTGTGGTGCTGCTGAGACACCATATGGTAAACGAGTATATTGGTACAAACCAAGTGGTTGTGAATCGTGACACATTTCCTAGATTCCTCATCTAATTCCACTTGCTGATAAGCTTGCGATAAATCTAACTTTGAGAAAGTTTTTCCACCGTTCAGTCGCTGGTATAGTTCATCTGGATTTGGCATTGGATGTTCAGGGTTTTCCACATAACGATTTATGGTGACCTTGAAATCACCACAGATCCTAATAGAACCATGTCTTTTGAAACGGGCACTATCGGTGCCGCCCACTCACTATAGTCAACTTTCTCAATAATTCCTTCCAATTCTAGTCTTTTAAGTTCTGCATTCACAGCATCCCTGATTGCATAAGGAACTGTCCTCGCTTTATAAAAGATTGGTTTTGCATCCTTTCTTACAAGAATATGAGCCTTTATATTCTTGGCTGTACCCAGTTCACCATCAAAGACATCACCATATTTCCTTAATAGTTCTTCTAACTTTGAGGTTTTCCGAATACCAGAATGCAGATGATTTACAGTTAACTTTTTCCAGTCAAACTTCGCAAAATGCAGCCAGTCCCTACCGAATAAGGCAGGTCCATTCCCCTGTACCACATACAATGCCACTTCCTCCACTGTGTCCATGAACTTCCATAGTTACGTAGCATATCCCGACGACTTCTATTTTTTCTCCTGTCATGGTTTTCAGCACAATATCGCTGGATTGAAGTACTGTATTTTTCAGATGTTTAGCATAGAACTCTTTACTTATCAGTGACACAGAAGCTCCCGTGTCCAATTCCATATAAATTGGTATCCCATTTAATTTAACTTTCACTATAATCTCTGGAACCTTATTGTGTCTTGCTTTCATTTTCTTAACACAGTATTTCAATGTATGCACCAATTCATCCTGTAGTTTGCACTCTGTAGTTTCTTCTTCCGAGCCGCTGGTCTCCTCCTCTGCCATGTTGACCGTCGATCGTTTCCTTCCTTGTCTCCCGTATTTCCAATTTCGATTGACTGTGGTGTGATTTTCCATTCGGCACATTCTACGAAGGTGTCCTTTTTTATGACACCCATTACACTCAGTATCCTTATGGAAACAAACATCAGCCTTATGGTTTGTCTTCCCGCAATGGTAACACTCAAGGAGAGAAGCTTTCGGCCCAACAACTTTTTTTACCTCCTGAGTTTAACCCTGAATCTTCGTGACGTTTTCATCAGCCATTTCCTGACTTAGAGCAATCGAAAATGCTTTCTTTAAGTCAAGCTCCTGTTCACTTAATAGTTTCCTCTGTGCTGAGCGGTTGGCCAATCCAATAACAAACAAGTCTCTTAAAACTTCCTCTTGAAAAGCAACAAACTGACATGTTTCCGCCAATTTCCGTTGCTCCGTTGCATAATCAGTGATGGATTCTCCTGGACGTTGTTTCCTATTGTAAAACTTGAAACGTTCAGCTATCAGGATGGGTTTTGGGTGGAGGTGATTTTTCAAAACCTCAGTAAGTTCTCGATAAGTCCTTGATGAGGGCTTATTAGGGGCAAGCAATGTTTTCAGAAGTCCATATGTAGGAGCGCCGACGGCGCTCAAGAAAACTGCCCGTTTCTTATCTTCCTCTGTTATGTCATTTGCTAAGCAGAACTGATCAAACCTTTCGACATAATCTTCAAAGTCCTCGGATTTGTCATATGCTGCTATATTACCCAAATGCGCCATCCTTAATTTTCCCTTTCGTGAGTGAGTTCCTCGTCGCCATTGAAGTATATTTGAATGGACACGAAACTCAGATAGATCCTTCCTGAATGACTTTATTTTTAAGACTAACTTATAATGATTTACAGTTTAAAAGAAGACAAGATAGTTAACAGGGTAGTTATGCTTAATGAGTAGTAAGTCTCTGTAAACACAAATATAACCTCTGGTAATAGGTAGTTATAAACATGAATACCTAACAGAAGTGATAATACATCCAACGAAGAAAACAGTATTAATAATTGTGAATTACTGCTAGAAAATAATGAAAAGGGAAATGACAACATAGCTGATGATAAGATAATAAGGTTGCAACCTAGTATAAGTGAAATGGAAGAATATACCGCAGTGGACGACGACCAAACGTATAATACTGATAATGTAGTATTAAAAGGAAGCTACTATGAAGAGGGAATAGTGAAGAGTATAACTACTGTTGAAGTGCATATGTATGGGGACGCGGAAAAAGAGATGGCATCCGTAATGGATATGGGAGAAGAGGACTGCGAGAAGGACACGGTCCAAGAGGAGGGTTTGAATCCAATTCAGATCTCGAGTGCCGAAAATACTACCGCTACCAAGGAGAGATTAAATTTAGAAGAGGGAATTCCTTCCGATTCTGAATGCATGGATGATAGTGATGGTACAGAATCAGACGATTCTGAGCTGCCCTGTAACCAGGAAGAATGGAAAGTGGTACAAACGAAAAAAAACTTAGTTCTAAGTCGTAATGCTATAGCAGTAGCAAAAACGTAAAAATTGAATGCAAAAAAGAGAAAAATAGAAATACCAGTGCCTGAAACATAAGGAACAAACCCCAAAATAGCTAGTTAATAGACATTTATTACCCTTAAACAATCATTTTCATTTGTATTGGAACTCTTAACATTAATGGTCTTTCAGATGTAAACAAACAGATGAATTTGAATACTTTTCTTATCTATCATAATATTGATATCATTTTGTTACAAGAACATAGTATAAAGACTTGAGCAATATTACTTATTTATTGAATTATTTTGACGTTGTTCTGAATCTGAACATAAATATTAAAGGACGAAGTGCAATAATGATAAATAAGAAACTAAATGCTAAAATAATAAGCATTTATAAACATGCTAGCTCTAGAGTCTAGACTAAGTATGATTAGAATAAACATTCAAGGAGAAGAGATTAATATTATGTGTATTTATGCACCCTCTGGGGCGAATTGTCAGGGTGAAAGAGAAGAATTTTTTTGAGGAAGTTCTGCTCCCTCTTATGCAAAACAATGTAACTGTTGGAGCTGATTGGAATTGTATTAAAAGTAATAAGGATTCTTCTGAACCAAAAACTTCAAATTTTTCAAATACGTTAAAACAAATTGTCAGTGGAATATTAAAAAACAGTAGCAGTATCATTTTCTGATCACTCTTGTATTTTATGTGATGTTAAATTAGATAATGTGTTACAATTTGGGAAATCATATTGGAAACCTAACGTTTCTCTCCTTGAGGTTTCGGGAGTTAAGGAGGATTTTAAAGACCATTGGATAAAATGGAAAAGAGAGAGATGTAATTATGATTCCATGCTTGAATGGTGGGAAAAACTAGTAAAGGTTAAAGATAAGGAATTTTATAGTAAAGTGGGTTGTATGAAAAAGAAAATGAGATATTATAATAGGTTGAATATTCTTGAAAATAGACTAAGGTCTTTACATGAAACTGCTTACCAGACAGGGAACCCTGATATGGAAGAAATAAAGAGAATAAAAAAATAGAATCCAAACAATTAGGGATGAACTGAACGAAGGTATTAAGATAAGAACAAGATTAAAAGACATACAGTGTGGCGAGAAAATATCAAAATACTTAATTGGTAAACAACGAGAAAGGCAAGTTAAGAAAATTATGACTTGTGTGAGGGATAAGTGGGGAACAGAATTACGGTCCTTTCCAGCCATTCAAACGTCTTGTAAGCAGTTTTACTCAGATTTGTACTCTTGTGATATAGGAGATCAAGATATGCAAAAAAAACTTTTAAAATATATAGAATGATGATGGTGATAGAGAATTAATAGAACAGGAGTTTGATAAGAAAGAAATATTTCGTATAATGAAAAAATTTGCAAACAGTCGAACTCCAGGTATTGATAGGCTCCCAGCTGAATTTTTTATAGCGAACAGGGATATCATAGACGATGATTTTACTGAATTAGTAAATTCTATATTAAGAATTATGAAATTAGGGGGTTCGCAATATAAGGGTATAATTACACTTATAAAGAAGGATGGTGATGAGAAAGACTTGAAAAATTGGAGGCCAATTTCCCTACTTTGTGTAGACTATAGGATCATTGCGAAATGACTTTATAGCTGAAAGAATGAAATTAGTAATGGGGAAAATTATTAATGAAGGTCAATACTGTTCAGTTCCCGGGAGAAGCATTGTACAACGTAACATGCTTATAAGGGATATTATGTATTATGTTAATGAGAATGATAAGGAGGCAGCATTATTGGTACAAAGCATTTGATATGATAAATACAAAATTTCTGCTAAAAATAATGAGTAAAATCGGATTTGGGGAAAATTACGTTGGTTGGATAAAAATGTTGTACGAAAATGCTGAGAGCGCATTTTGTATAAATAACTTCATTGGTGAATTTTTCGCAGTATCCAGATCGGTAAGACAAGGGTGCCCTTTGAGCATGATGTTGTATGCCTTGTACCAGGAACCTTTTTATGCAGCCTTAAACGCAAACAACTCTGTTACACCACTATTCCTGCCTGGGGGCTTTACGATCAAAGCCATTGGTTATGCAGACGACACGAATATCATCATTTGCTCTGATAATAGTTTATTAGAAATCGATAGAATAGTTGGAGAATTTGAAAAGGCAACTGGAAGCTAAATTAATAGAAATGGAAAATCTAGAATTTATAGCATGGGGAAATGGAAATTTAAGAATGTATGGCCTAATTTTTCATTGCAACAATTATCAGCTTACGCTACAACAAAACTGGAATAAGGTGATAAATGCATTAGAGTGTCAAAGTAAATTGCTCTTCGGCAGAAAATTAACAATCTTTCAAAGGTCTGCTTATATCAATACCTGTTTATTAGCAAAACTTTGGTATGTTGGCCACATGTATCCTTTAAGCTATAGTTACGGGAACTTGATTGAGAAGATATGTTTCAAGTATTTATGGAATGGTAGATATGAACCCGTGAAAAGAACTACTGTGTATAGGAAAAAGAGGGAAGGAGGTTTGAATATGTTTAACTGTGTAACCAAAGCCTTTGCATTATTAATCAACTCTTTTCTGAAAACTTATATAGGTAGTAAGGGTGTGCAATATTTGTTAATACATTATACTTCCCTAAGATTGGTGAACTTGATACCCAGCGAAGTAAGTGAGGGTTTAGTGGGTAACCATCCAAGTCCTTACTTTAGTATTATTTTGGATGGAGTAGATACATGTATCGATTGTCCTATGTTTCCAATAATTCCCAATAAGATTTTATACCATTTTTTACTGATAAAAGTACCTATTACAGGAAATTAATATGGGTAAATTTTCATGAGAGTAAATTTATAAGTGTTTTTGATAAAGATCTAATATATAAGTATCTACATGATGTATTAATGACAAAACAAAGATTGTACACGTTTACCCTGTCTGGAAACCTTTTATGCGATCATTGTAATATGATAGAAAGTGCAATTCATTTGTTTTATTTTTGTAAGAGAAGCAGACCTGTATTTGATTGGTTCTTAAGTAGAATTGAGGCTATTTGTGGTTTTAAGCCTAAAAATAACATCAGGTTTTTATATTTTTATATAAATTGTAAGATCTTCGAGTCAAGAATATATGTATTTTATTCCTGTGTTCTTATATTACAACTATGTGGTCATGCAGAAACAAAAATTTATTGCCTGATAATATAAAGGACCGTGTAAGAATGAAGTGCATGTAATACAAAGAAGATATAAAATTAATTTTTGATAATGCTCATAAGATTACGAAAACCTTTGGGAAATTCTTGGAAGAATTTAATTTATTATAGAACGGTCATTTATATTTAGTAGAATCAAATCATGCTAATTTCATCGTAAAGAATTATTATAAATATTGTATGTAGATTATTAAATAATAAAAAAATAGATTATCACTGAGTTATGCACATATCATTGTATAATATAGCTTTCTATCACATTCGTAATAGATCTGTTGTAGAGAATATAGTTATTATTTATAATCGTTTATTATCTCTCTCTTCGTTTTAGGTTAATACCTAAGGTTAGAACAAGAGAGAGACCCAGGTTCACGGTGCTTTTTCCAAAAATGCCTATCCCTGAGAGACGATGTTTGCCTAAAGGTAAATCTATTGGCTTCCTGTCGTATTGATGTGTGCTGTTTTTGAAAGGTGTAAGATATACTCCATATACCTAGACCTTGAGTTAAAGAAGCGTTTATCGATTTGTGTATTACAAATTCATAATATAATTGTGTGAGTGTATGCATACATACATACACTATAGTAGATTCACATCAACTGTCCATTTGATGTCTAGGCCAGTCCCTTACAACGCACCTGATTGGCTGTTGATAAGCTAGTCACAGGGCTGGAAACTCTCCTCAGTCACTCTCGAGAGTTCACATAGGCAGGATGTATGTTCCACCTCTCCTGAGGGATACTTTTGAATTACGTATCTCTAAAAGAGAGGTGGAACATACATCCTGATTATGCGAACTCTCTCGAGAGACTGAGAGTGAGTTTCCAGGTCTGTGTTGGCTTATCAACAGCAGCCAATCAGGAACGTCGTAAGGGACGGGCCTAGACATCGAATGCACGGTTGAGGTGAAACTACGATAGTAGTTCTTCTGTGTCATAGCCTCTTGATCCCACAGACCTTCAGTTTTCCTTAAATTTCTATAAAGTTTTCACATACACATTTGTAGGTTTCCTGGATATTGTTACATGAATATCTGGTGATTTCCAGTGGAATTGAATTTTGTTTCCTATTTTCTTCTCCTTTCCATAAAACAATTCTGAAAAAATTTTCCATTTATCATGAGAATCTGGTCATCGCATGTCTTGCCTTTCATTGTTCTGCATTGTGGCTGTTAGTTGCCCACATATTTATAATTGATTTAAAGGATTAATTTTCTGTATCACGGCTTGTTTCCTGTATAGAGTTTTTCGCAGGTTCTCTTACTTCTGTTCAAACATGGCTGTCAACTTGTTTTGGTTTTTCCTATTTCAGTTTCTGATTCTTTTAAGAGAAAACCATTTCGCCCCAGCGATAGTATTGTGTTAGTTTCCACTTTTAAGTCGAACGATGCAGACATAACATTTTGTGTCATTCATTTTAGCCAGGTGTCTGATCCATGAATATTGGATAAATACCTTTGGTCCAGTCACCCCCCTTGTGTAGTTTGAAACTGTAAAGAAGTTTTATTCTGTTCTGTTCAGAATATAGTATATTTTCCTTTTGATGAACCGAGATTTAATGGATTTACTTTGTTTTCGTGGATAAAAGCAAACGATTTTGACTCTCTCTCTCTCTCTCTCTCTCTCTCTCTCTCTCTCTCTCTCTCTCTCTCTCTCTACACGGCATTGTGCCTTTTAATCATCATTATCATTATCACCGTTTTCACATCCCTTTTAGTCAGACGTGAGAAATTGAAGAATGAGTCCCCTTCGCTCTTTTTGGCATTGGACACCTGTCTGAAACACTAAATCTGGTCCAGGAATTCACCTGTATCCTTCGTCTAAGATATCTTTAGCTTTCCTTCAGGAATCAAGAGGATCACTCTCAAGGATTCCAAAACACATAACATACTTAGCAAGGCTCTCTCTCTGTCTCTCTCTCTCTCTCTCTCTCTCTCTCTCCTAAGTGCACCTAAGGTAAAGTCAGCAGACATGCCTTGAAACACAGGTCACAGAGATTTGTACCTCCTGACGTCAACATGCAAGAGAGCTTAAAAATGCCATGATATGAATTCATATCCAGAATCAATTTCATAAAAAGAGAGGCTATGAGGTGTTGAGATGACATTCATGACATGAATTCATATCCAGAGTTAATTTTAAAAAGGAAGTTTGTGAAGTGTTTGAAATGACAGCCATACTTTGAAATCTAAAGTAAGTTCTTTGCTTTCCAGGTATATTTCAGAAGCTGGGATCACTCACTGGCAGACAGACACCGCACAGGAATTGAAGCTCCAGCTCATCGGAGGAAGAAACGAAAAAAAAATGGTTCTCGTTTAAAATTACAAGAATACTTTAATTATTTATTTATTTCTTTTTTGAAAAAGGTGATTATTGTTTAGTTGCTGTTAAATTGCTGTCCCACGATATTCCTCGTTCTGACTTTATAAATAACAGAATTAGTCAATTATAGTTGGCAATATTCAAGAGGATTTTTCTTTAGTCTGGCGGCCCTTGAATGTGAGGGCTTAGCTTTCATTGAAAAAGGGAAAACGAAAACACATCACTGTGGCCGTAAAGAAAATAACAATTATTGTCAAGGTAAAAAAAAATACTCTGTAGAATGTATCAATTGTACATTGTATCGGGCTCATAGTATTAGTGGACTTTGCCTTTCATTTAATAAGTTTTCATTTTTTTTTTTTTCAGGAAACTTAATGTGTATGACTATAGGTACTCTTTCATTTGGCAAATAGGTTGAATACTAATAACCCGCGTGAGTGTTGGCTGTAATATTACCTAAGGAGGCACTCTGTGTTTCTCACTGTAATATTATAGGAGTCGGGGGTGCAAACATTCCATATTTGCTTTTGCCTGAACGCCTCCAGTGAGAACCAACAATGGTGAAACTATCAATGGTTAGCAACTGGTTAGACCTTCCACTGTTAGTGTGAGTCCTTTGTCTCAGCTGTTTATTTCCCACTCCTACAAACCCTTTCCCTCGTAGGGGGGAATAGTTTTGCCAGTGCGCCTCACGCCATGCTCTGTAAGCATTACTTTATTAGGTTCTTTGTGGCGTCCCTTCGACCCGTAGTTGTAACCCCTTTTATTCCTTTTACTGTACTCCGTTCATAATCTCTCTATTCCATCTTACTTGTATGTAAGTATGTATGTTTGTATACATAAAAATAGCCTTCCTCTGCGTGAATGGTCCACTGTCACACGAACTAAAGAGGTCTTGAAACGAGAAGAAAAGCCATCTTTCCCCTTTGCGCTACTTTGCTGTAATTTCCCGTTATTTAGATTAGACATTCCTTTGTTTCCGTTCACACATTTATCTGTTCAACTTGGTTCGCTTTGGTGTGCTGTGTTTAATGAATTGATCAAATATTTAGCACATTTCTTACCTTTCGTGTTACTGTATGTTAGCATTCTCTGTTTAGAATGTGTTTCAGTCATCTGATAAACCTGGTAGTATTTATTTGAATTCAATCTGTAACTCTGCTTTTGGGGTTTTTCACTTTTGATCTGTTTGGGAACTTCATTAGTTTAAGCGAAGATGCAGTGCATTGTTACTCTAGTGCAATTCAACTTGCATTTTAATATTTTACTTTAATTGTTATTTATTTATTAATTGGTTAATATATTTTCTAGTAACTGATCATCTCTTTGCATATTTCCCATTACCTTCTGTTACTTCTTTTGAATGAACACCATAGTATTCTTTGGAAGGGTGAATTTGAAGTCAGTGGCTCCTGTGGTGGTCATGATCCATATGAATAGAGCCCATCTTCTGAGTATAATGATGAAGATAATAGGTAGAAGACCATCATTTATACGGGTACTGTTAAAAGATATTGCTGCAACAGCCAAGTTGATTTTGTAGAGAGTGTTCTGTATCTTACTTAGATTGCCTTCTCTTGGGTACTACAGTTAACAAGTAAAGTTCCAATTCCAGGCATAATAGGGGTAGTGAAATATGATGAGTAATGTGCATACAGTTTAATTGTAAAACTAATATTTAATGAAATAAACTGATAATGCTAACTTTATCATATTAAATTTGTATAAAATATTTTTTCAGTTTAACAAGTAAACTCTATTGACATTACTCTGTATTTCACTACCCCTATTAGTTCCTCGTTGTACGAGTGGTTTTCGTGCGCGGCTACCAAACCGGTGGGGCAAAGTTCGATCCTCGGCTCGGCCAACACGGAAGTAGAGGAATGTATTTCTGGTGATAGAAATTAATTTCTCGATATAATGTGGTTCGGATCCCACTATAAGCTGTAGGTCCCGTTGCTAGATGACCAATTGGTTCCTAGCCACGTAAAAATATCTAATCTTCGGGCCAGCCCTAGGAAAGCTGTTAATCAGATCAGTTGTCAGGTAAAACTAACTACCCCTATTATGCCGGGAATATGAAGGTTACTTGTGAACTGTAGTACCCAAGGGAAAGCTATCATATTGAGTAAGAGAGAATGAATGAATGATTGGAAGTTTCTCTGGCATCCTGAACATCGAAGGTCATTGACGCCGGAGTAAGAGAGAAAACACTACAAAATCAATATGGCTGATGCAGAAATATCCTTAAACAACAACAACTATAATAATAATACCCTTTACCAGAGTTGTTTGATTATTCAGTAGTATTTTGCCATTGTTACCAATACACTGTAATGGGTAGTTTCTCTTCCGTCCCTCTCAGATGTTTATTGTGCATCCTTTTTGCTAGGTTAGTGTTAAGGTATTCAATTATTATAGTGATTTTTATCCTTCCTCTTCATCTTGCTGGTGTTAGGCAAATATCTGTGCCTTCTTTTAGGCCTTGCCCAGTCGTGTGGGAAAGGGTGGTTAACTTTTGTTAATCCTGCAGTTCTTTCAAGACAAACCCTACTACGTATTTTTATAGCTGAAATAGATGGTTGGGTTTTCCCTGCTCTCGACTGAGTGTTCAGGCATAAGTGAGGGTGAAAAGTTTGTTTCCCTGAAACACAGGCAGGATTAATTCGGTCTGGGTTTTGTAAGGCTACAGTTGGTAAATGTATTCATATGTATATATGTACTATATACCATAGTATGTATACACACACACACACACATACACACACATATATATATATATATGTATATATATTATATATATATATATATTATATATATATATAGATAGATAGATAAATATGTATATATATGGAGGTATATGTATAAATATGTAATATAAATGTATATATGTGTATACATGTGTATATATATGAATATATAAATGCATATATATAGTACTGATAATCTTCTTTGACACGAAGATATGTTATTCGATTATATTCCACATGGGAAAATGAAAAGTGTTTTAGTTAGAAAATGCTCAACATTTCGTCCTCCAGTGGACCTCCTCTTGGAGCGTTTATTAAGGAAATAGAGTGAGGGAAAAAAAGGCCTAAAATCTTGAACATAGGAAATACCGTTACCAGAAACTAGCAGTTTGAACTAAAAAAAATCGACAGTAAAATAATACAATAAAACAAGAAGTCTTTTTACAAACGAAAAATACCCAAATATTAGGTAAGTACCTATTAAGAAGCCAATATTATATGATGGTTAATGGATAAAATGATCCAATTTGTACTGACATCCCATGAAATGTTAAATGACAGGCTCTACTTTATAGAAACATGTCGATAAATTACAATTTTTTCCTTTGGTGTGAACAATGCAAGCTCTGTCCATCAAATTCTTTCAATAGGACCTGTGTTCTCAAATAAAATCTTTGACCCGAGCCAGCCATTTGTTAAACTACACGTACTACTGTGAAAACACGTGGCATTACTTGTATTGTTTGTTCTCATATTTATGATTTAAAATGAGCTGCTCGAGTGCCTTCCCAGACTGTCCTATATACAAACCACCGCACTTAGATGGTAGCTTATAAATGACTCTATTGTTTTCTGGACTATTGCGAATTAAAGTTTTACCAGTAGTGCTAGAATATGAAAAAGTAACCTTAGGGAGTTGACTATGGAATCTAATGTGGACAGTAAGGGAAAGATATAAAAGTCAGCTTTCTGTTTTTCTCATGAGCAAAATGAGGTACAGTTGGACACAGGTTTCCCTGGTACACCGTCTTGCGAGACTTCGAAAAATTACATGGTAACAGTGTTTATTGAGGGGGATGGGGGGGAGAACCCCTTCTTTGCTAACAAGAGTTCCACCAATAAGTTCTGGAGTTCGTTTGGTGGGCGGAGTTATTAGGAATGGTTGGAGAAAGGCACACACACACACGGAGTAAAAAACAAAAATCTGAGCAGTTTATATCGTTGTAATGAAGTTTGTTGTCTCGCTTGTAATATAAGTTTGTTTATTAAGGTTCCATTTAACTTTCGGCCAAGACGTTATCTTACAACCGTGTCTATTATTATATATCGGTCATATTCATTACACAATACTTAAAATTGATCAACATTTTAAAGTTATATTGGTATTGCCGAAAATCACGAACATCATAACAGGATATTTTAACCTTATCACGCAAGCCAAGTTTACAGTATCGGTTGCAGTGCGTTTCCTACAAATTCTACAATAAGAAGCTATAAAGAGAAGCGCAGCAGCACTTGATTGAATATACCCAAAAACTCAATGAATTTGTTGAGTCTCTGACAATTAGCTCCTCTCTCTCTCTCTCTCTTATACTAGCTAACTTATCTCTCTCTCTCTCAGCTATACTAGCTAACTTGGTGACAAGAAAAACCCCTGCGCTCAGTATGCAGTTCTGATATGTCATTAGTGTATTCAGGAGAGGATCAGTGACCTCAATAATATCGAAGATTGCCTTCCTGACAATACCCATAAGCATAACCAAAGCAAAGAAAATTTCTCATCTCTGATACTGTAATGCCATAAACTCTTGTTCCCTTGAGTGGTTTTCGCTTGATAAATTACCTCATTTCATAACATGAAATCAAACGATTAGATCTCTCTGCAGTCAGTTCCATTATAGAATCATTAAATAGAATAAAAAACTTTGGTTACCTCCTTCGCAATCTCATTTGGACTCAGGGCCATCAGCCATATGCTTGTATTACGAAGGTGAAGAAGAGATGGGGGCCGCCTAGGAACATAAACTGTCGGCATGGTAGCAGAAAAATAAATCCGTTTGCCACGCAACTTTTCAACTTTTTTTTTTTTGTTTTTTTTTTTTTTAGCAAAGAGAGAGCCACAAATTGCTACAGATTGGTTTGAATAGGTAACTGGTTACAGTTGCTCTATGTGTTACAAATAAAATTAAGCATTTTTTACCAGACATTCATTAGAGTTAAAGCCTTGATTATACCGAAAAAAAAATTATAGCCAAACGTGAAACCCACAGTAAGAGAGCTTTACCAATTACAATAAACATTACCTTTTATCTGAATGTTTTTAATAATACGTTTTGAAGTTAACTGTAATTGCGGTTGTTTTTTATTTATACTTAATGGTAATTGTATTTGTAAACTGAAAAGTTCAAATAATAAAGTACTTTATTTGAAATTGTTATCCTAGAGCAGCCCTCTTACTTTTCGAGAACTAATCTTACCAAATGCAATAGAGAGATGGTTTGAGTCGCTACCCAATTTACTTTATTATTATATTATTAACGGGAGAAAAAAAAACATCCTTAACAAGCCAGCTACCAATTCTAAAAAAAATTGTTTTATTCCATTTATTTCCTTTTTCTTTGTGCAAAATTTTGTGAAAATTTTTTTTCCAATATTTAAGTTTTGTATTTCAAGTATTATTGAAGTTGTAATTTTGTAAAAAAAAATTCGATAACAGGTCAGGTAATTATGATTCTAAGAATTCTAATAGACATAAAGCAAACGTAATTACCCCTAACAGACTTATACGAAATGGATGAGCATAAGAATAATGGGAAAAAATAAAAATAAAATTGTATGTATATACATGGGAGAAACTGATTAGAAATTCAGTGATTTTTTCACTGCACTTCGGCTTTTTCTCGGGGCACCTGTGAATTGTTCAATCTCAATAACTCGACTTTATCTTTCTCGGGATCTATGTAGTTCTGCACCCTTATTGGCCAGGCAACCCATTTCAAATCCTCTCGGACCTTGAAAACCATTCCTGGGACTATTTCTGACTGTATAGATGGGGGCAGCCGTCATGAATGAAAATGACAGGACTAGGTGGAAAGGGATAATTCCGCTGGTGAAAGTGAAGGGAGCAAGAAATCCTGAAAGAATTTTAACGCATTTTTCACTGTGGTGAAACCTTCAGTCTTGTGTGATATCACATATACCATGTAAGGAAATCCAGGCCCACACGTTTACGGTTACAAGCCAACTCCTGGCCAGTCGTAAATGTTTCCTCGGTTGTATCTGAAGGAAAAAAAACAAAAAACAATATACATTTTTTACAATTTACGCGTTGCTTTCCGCAAAAGGGAAAAATAATGATATATCGTTTGGGGAAATGTAATGCTAAGTAACCCCTAACATTATTGGATAATGTTTATTCATCTATGAGGATTAATACTTATTACAAGTTGCCTCCTCCAACCTCTTATACACTAAACAGCTCGAAGCTGATTAGTGGAATTCACGTTAAGAGAGGAACAGCACCACCTTTAGTAAACAGTGTTTTAAACAGGCAATTAACAATGACAGTAATGACCTGAGATGTTGCAATGCCAGTAAACAGCCAATCAATCAATCAGTCCCAGTAATCGTGTGATTTAATACATCACTTTGTTTCGGTGATAACGATATCACTGCTACAGCACACAATTACACGCTAACAAGTTTGTCACCCAATCATGGCTAGACTGAGGTGTTGTATAAATTTTTGATAAGGCTTCTGTCCTCTGCTAGTAGTCGATTCGTTATAGTCTCCAAATGAACAGCAACATATTGTTCTCCGGGCGCAGATCGTCGCTCTACGAGAAATGGGCTTTTCAATAGGTGCTGTTGCACAGCGTCTTGACGTCTCCCCTACAACTGTAAATAAATGATAAAGGAGGCATGCTTAGACCTGGTGGGAATTGACCGACTTTGGATAGCATTTCTTTATTTCATTTATCTATTAATTTTTTAAACTATAAAAACCTTTATAAAAAAACCCGTGAAATTTATGGAACCTAATTCAGTTGCCTTGTCCTGTTGAACTCTAAGTAGGGTATTATTATAATCAAAGATAATAATTTTGTCAATAAAACCATGTATTTTCCGCTAATTGAATATTGCCACGAGAAGGGTGTAAATAAACAAAATTTTTTATTGAAAACCCCCCATTAGTTCTTCTATGGCCAGCTTTCAGGCATTAAGCAAATGCATTATTAATGTTATGAATAATCACGAAGGCAAACTTATAATATAGAGTACAACCTGTTTACTGAATTAAAGAATACCATATCATAACGGACTGTTGCAGATCAAAGTTAATGCTATTGAATGAATAAACATTCTTAACTTATTGCAAGGGTTGTTACTTAGCATTTTATTTCCCCAAACGATGTAGAATTATTTTCCCTACTACGAAAAGCAAAGCGTAAATTGTTAAAAATTTGATTTTTTCCCTTCACATACTACAGAAGAAATTTACGAGGTGACCAGGAATGGGCATGTCACAGTAAACGTGTGGGGCTGGATCTTCTTATATTATATGGATGATATCACCAGGATTGAGTGGAGGTTCACGGGTGAAAAATACATTGAAATTCTTCAGGATTTCTAACTTCTTTCACTTCAACAGCGGAATTATTTTTCCCCACCTGCTCCTGTCATTTTAATTCACGACCGCTGCCCCATCCATACGGACAGAATAGTTCAGGAATGGTTTCAAGGTCGAGAGGATCTGCAGTTGCTTGACTGGCCAAGTAAGGATACAGACATGAACCTCACTGAGAATATTTAGGCTAATTTGGTAAAATGTTGGGAGCCTGAGAGGGAGCGGAGACCAGATCAACTTATGAACCTCTGGGAACACAATGGAAACTCTTCCACAACCGACCACAGATCTTCAGAAACCATGAATCTTCTATGCCTAACAGATTGCAAGAGGTGATCTAGAAGGAAGGTGGCTGGACTTCTCACTAATATCAAAAATAAATGTAAAAATTTAGCTTGTTATATTTGGATTACCCCATGGCTTCCGCTGAACTTCCATGTCGTATAATGTAAAAAAAAAAATCGTAAACAGACCTATGCATATCGTTTAGCTCCAGGTCATAATTATTATAATTTATTTATTAGAAAGGTGAATTTGATATTTTAAAGGAGTTCAAAATCTAAAGGGAATCTCGCTATCCTGATTTTTTCTTAAAAAATTATCTAAAAAAGAAAAAAGACCAACCCTAGGACAATATCATCAAACTACATTTCTCCAAATAGCTCTTTCCACAATGGACAGGTAAATGACTGAAGGGGCTGTTTAACAATAGAGACGTCTGTCTCTTATCCTCACACGAATCATGATAAGAGTGAAAGGAATTTCTGTCCGTATGACATTAAAACATGTATCACAATTAATATATTAGAAAATATAAGCCAAGTAGATATGTTTATCCATATATTGTAATAATTATTGTAATGAACGGCATGTAGGGAATAACCTCTGCAGTATATTCAAGAGGGAATACATGAAACCTCTGAATATCAACAATTGTTTATCATTGGCAAACGAATTAATTTTACCATATGGGAATGGTTAAAAGTTTGCACCAAGTTTGGGAGTCTTCTTCACTTTCCATTACACGTTGTTGAATTTTCTCTGTCCCTAGTAGTTTCATTTTGATTCCTCAGTAACGTCTAGTCTCTCTCTCTCTCTCTCTCTCTCGTCTCTCTCTCTCTCGTCTCTCTCTCTCTCTCTCTCTCTCTCTGTCTCTCCTTTTCATTCTATATGTATTTACAAGAGAGAGTGAGTTTAACCCAATCGTTCTTCTTGTAATTGTTGTTGTATTCAGAAAATCTACAGTACCATAATAATATTAGGATAAACACTAAAAACTCGCAGGCATTAAAGATAAACAAGAAATATTTCAAGTGGAGCTTTTCGTTAGCCATACACTCATACCACGAGATATCTAGTACTTCGTCCACTCATCGGGGTCGCAACAGGCCCACCTTACCCCTAGTCCCCCACCCACTTCAGTTGTAGCAAAGCCAGGCTGAGGACATCGGTACAGCAAAAGCAAGAAGCTTGTCAGTTTGAATTACATTTTAGAATTCCAAAACCTGTATGAAGGCTTAACAACAAGAACCCTATCCCCGACACCACTTCCCCCGCCCCCCGAAAAAATATATATGCATATATTAGTTTAGTCAAGATTAAAGGGTGTTAATGACATATCAAAACTGAATACTTAGCGCAGTGGTATTTCTAGATGACATGTCACTTTAAAGTAGCTAATATGGGAGAGAGAGGAGCTAAGGTGTCGGACACTTAAAACACGTTCACAGAGTTTTTGGGTATGTTCAGTGAAGTGTTGCTGCGCTTCTCTTTATAGCTTCCTATTATATTATTGGTAGGAAACGCACTGCAACCGATACCATAAACTTGTCTTACGTGATAAGGTTAAAATATCCTGTTATGATGTTCGTGAGTCTCTCCAATACCAATATAACTCTTAAATCTTTATCAATTTTAAGTATTGCGTAATGAATATGACCGATATATAATAACAGACACGGTGGTAAGATGACGCCTTAGACGAAAGTTAAATGGAATCTTAATAAACAAAACTTATATTAAAGTGAGACAGTAATCTAGTTAGAGCGATATAACTGCTCTGATTTCTTGTTTTTTTTCTTTTACTCCGTGTGTGTGTGTCTTCAACCATACCTAATGACTCCTCCCACTGAAAGAATTCCAGAGCTGATTTACTCCCTCTCAGACCTCAGTAAACACTGTTACCATACAAATTTTGGAAGTCCCTCAAGGTGTACCAGGGAAACCTGTGTCCAACAGTACATCTAAAGATTTTAGAGAAAAAATCTGGCATTTCTGATATAAACGTACTACTATATTTCATGATGTATAGAGTATAAACGGCCATAAAAACCATTCAAACATAGCATATGTAGTCCTCTACCACATACTATCCCAATATCCAATTCCTAACTCATATACCCTGTCCGGAATCAGGCAAAAATAAAGTTGCCCGAATGAAAAAGGACTAAATTTCTATGAGAAGAGCCTCGAATAAACCAAATGTGAAACTTAAATGTTTTATAAATAGAATTTTTGTATTTTTTTTATCACCTTATAATTTTATTTTCTCAGTAACTGCATTTAACGATTTTTTCCCCTTTTTTGTATCTTTTCGTCGTCACACTGGCTCTGCAGAGAGAGAGAGAGAGAGAGAGAGAGAGAGAGAGAGAGAGAGAGAGAGAGAGAGAGAGAGAGAGAGGATACTCCGTTTTCTATGCGGCCATTTCAGTGCTTTATGTTTAAGTTGAAGGGATGACTTCTCTCTCTCTCTCTCTCTCTCTCTCTCTCTCTCTCTCTCTCTGTCTCTGTCTCTGTCTCTCTCTCTCTCTCTCTCCTTCGTTACTTTCCGTTGGTTACGGAACGAAAAAATGTCTTATTTATTTATTATTATTTTTTTCACCGAACTGAGAGCAAAGGATTGTGTGACCTAAGTCTATATATATAGTA
Source organism: Macrobrachium nipponense (assembly GCF_015104395.2). NCBI lineage: Eukaryota > Metazoa > Arthropoda > Malacostraca > Decapoda > Palaemonidae > Macrobrachium > Macrobrachium nipponense. Next base: position 11,972,076 of record NC_087222.1, read on the forward strand.
TGCCTGTGTCTTTCATGCTCTCTCTCTCTCTCACAGACACTGAAAGCACACCGCCAAGAAATCATGGATACTTGTTAAACTGAGCACGACGCCCAAAACCCAATAAACACAGACATATAGGTCTATACACAATTTGTACACTGACTAGAAGAACCCCCCCCCCCCCCTCTCTCTCTCTCTCTCTCTCTCCTTGATGTAGGTCATGAATGTCTAAATAAAATAACAAATAAATGCACAAAGAAGGATAAGATTATTCACATATCTTCTGCGCATCTCCATCCTTGGTCAAACATTCTACATTCCATTTTATCAGGAAATTCACCCTCAAAAGGCAATGATTCTTCCTAGCAAAGGAGGTCAGGTCCTGTATCCCCCCCCCCCCATCCCCTCTTTTCTCACCCGATTTGACCTTCCAGGAATCCAATTGGATCCAGGTAAACCCAATTGACTCTAGGACGTTTCCTGGAGACTCCAGCCTCAAGGGGTGTGTGAGATATCTTCGGCCATTCGTTCACCCCAAATTTCTGATTTCTGTTGGAAGGATATATATAGACTGCAAACTAAACTAGCTACATATACACCCCTGGCCCCAGCCCTACCAACCTTGGGCCATTCCCCCTCCCCTTCCAGTGACATATTAGCTGAGCTATTGTTTATACTCACGAAGTGATTTGAAGTCAAAGGCTAAATTTAATCTGTTTAAGCAGATTTGTAGACTGATTCTGAATAAAAGTGCATCTACCAGTAGTACTACTTTCCTTTATCGACAATATTCCTCTAATATATATATATATATATATATATATATATATATATATATATATATATATATATATATATATATATATATATATATATATATATATATAAGAGGAATATTGTCGATAAAAGGAAGTAGTACTATGTGCTTATTGAGAGAGGGAAAAAGACGACTTGACCAATTCAGCCAGAATTGACTGCACCCTCCTTGCAAACAATTATTCATATAAAAAAAACAAACGCGATTAATAAGTAACTTATATATATAAAAAGACTAATTCTCAATAAATAACTGGGGGGGGAGGGGTGGAATTCGCAGAATGAACTTTGAATATAATTTCGTTAAACGCATTTGGTTTCTGCTGTTTTTCTCTCTTCTCCTCTGGAGGTGACAATAATAAGACTTTTCTCGAGACAACTGTTCTTGTCATCAACAAATATGGCTTTTCAGATTCTCTCTTTCTGTTCTGTCTGTCTCGTACTGTCTGTCTGTCCTGTCTCGTAGCAGGAGGACACAAGACCAAACCTCCATAACTAAAGCAAGAAATGGCTGTTGTCGTCACGTCTTCTCTGGCCCAAAAAAAACACCTTCTGTCCCTGAAGAGGAAGTGATTGGAATTGATTTATTTTCGTCTTTCATATATATATATATATATATATATATATATATATATATATATATATATATATATATATATACATATATCTATATACAGTAGACCCTTGACTCACGAACACAATCCGTTTCTAGACCTTGGTCGTGTTCGAAATTGTTCGTGACTCGTAGCTAATTTCCCCATAAGGTTTAATGGGAATAATATTAATTGGTTCTCGACCCCTACGAACCAATATATATTATGTATATTTTGCCTTATTTTACACAGATAATGTAAAAGTCAGTGTAAAAAACCTTAATATATCTAATAATATAATTTAAAAATGTAAACTAACACTATAAACGTTTGTAAAGTGAACACTTACTATGACTGGCGAGACTTCTGGCTTGACGGACAAGAGAAAGAGGAGGGTGGTGGGTGGGGAGGAGGTTATTGTGCGGAAGGAGACCCTCCCCCATCCAGGTCAGGGAGATCTCGTTCCGGAGATTCAACTCTTCTAGGTTTTTTTGGTGAACTTTTAATCACAAACTTATCCAATGTCTGTTGCCTTTTCCTTCCTTGCATAACTCTTCTGAAATGGCTCATTAAATTTTTCATTGAGCATATTCACGATCCTCCTTCTAAACAATTTTGTCCGGATGATACAATTCAAGGAAGCACTGGACATCATTCCACTTTTCCAATGCGGCTTTTATCACATCACTGCTGACATCTGTAACTTCCTCCCCAGCCTCCTCTTCGTCAGAGTTGATTGCTCCGAGCAAGTTGCTCCTCTGCTCTTTGTGGAGTTGAACAAGTTCGTCCGCAGTCAAATCTTCTGAATGTTCAGCGACAATTCTTCAACATCTTCGTCGTTGACTTGTAGACCCATACTGTTGCCCATGGACACAATTTCTTGCACAATCTCTGCATCGAAGCCCTCAAAGTCGCGAACAGTTTACGCACTGGGGGCAAAGTTTCCGCCACGCAGAATTTAATGTGCAGTACGTAACTTCAGTCCATGCGTTATCAATGAGGGTTATGCAGTGAAAAAACATTAAAGTGCTTCTTCCAAATTCTTTTTAAGGTAACTTGTCTCTTCAGTTACACGGAAGCATCTGGAAGAGCGCCTTCGTATATAATTTTCTTAAAATTGCTAATGACTTGTTGGTCCATGGGCTGGAGAACAGAGGTCGTTGTTGGGTGGAAGGAACTTGAACTGAATGAGTCATGTTCACTGCAGTCAGCCAAGTACGAAGGGTGTGCCGGGGCATTATCCATGATCAGAAGGCACGCAGGGGTAGCTTGTTCTCTGTTAAGTACTGACTCCACGGTCGCGCAAACACTTCATCAATCCACTCCATAAACAAGCTCCGTGTCACCCATGCTTTTGTATTGGCCCTCCACATCACAGGCACTTGTTCTGGCCTTATTTACATTGTGCTGCTTAAAGGCACACGGGTTATTTGAATAGTAGACAAGTAGCGGCTTTAGTTTTCAAGTCGCCACTTGCGTTTTGAGCATAACAAAAGCGTAAGCCTGTCCTTCATTGGCTTGTGGCCTGGGAGCGCCTTCTCTTCTTGGGTGATAAATGTCCGGTTGGGCATCTTCCAGAAGAGGCCCGTTTTCATCACAATTGAAAATCTGTTGAGCGACGTATCCTTCGGCCTCCACGAACTCGGCAAACTCGGTCACGAATGCCTCAGCAGCAGCCTTGTCTGCGCTAGCAGCCTCACCATGCCTAATTACAGAGTGAAATTCCAGTTCTCTTCTTGAAGTTATCAAACCACCCTTTACTAGCCTTAAAATCATCTGGCGTGGCACTAGTAGAAGGAGTTTCCTTCAGCAAACTCTGATACACTTGCCGAGCTTTCTCGCAGATGATCGACTCGTTTACACTATCACCTGCCATCTGTTTCTCATGTACACACTTCAAAATTATTTTTTCTGCCTCTTCGAGGGTTTGCGATCTCATCTTGGTTAGTACTGTCACTCCCTTCGCAACATTTGCTTCTTTAATGGCATCCTTGTTTTTTCAAAATTGTCGAAATGTCGACTTGGCCATCTTGTACTCACTTGCGATATCGGTCACGCGAACACCACGTTCAAACTTTTCTATAATTTCTTTCTTTATTTCAATGGTTATCTTCCTCTGCACCCTCTTTTCACCATCACTCTTCACTTTCTTACTTTCACCACCACTCTTCACTTTCTTAGGGCCCATTATGGAGAAAATCACAAGTTTTAGCGCAAAAAATGCTAAGCGAATTGACGAACGTCTTGTACACAATGAGATGAGACAAAGAGCGATGCGTGGGTGACGCCGTGCGTGGGCGGCTGGAGGATGGCTGGTCCCATGGCAACTCAAACGCTCTCACGTGTCTGGGCGATTTCGCGCATTTTTCAAATGTTTGTGTCTAAAAATTAGTTGGTGAAACAAAGTGAATTGTTATTTTCCAGAAATTTCCAGCATTTCCTGAAATGTCATGTCTCAAAAATTAGTTCATGACCCAAACAAGAATTTTTATTTTCCGCATTTTTTTTTGTTCGTATCTCAAAGTTAGTTCGTAAGTCAAGGGTGAAATTTTACCTATATTTTGGTCGGGGATCGAGTTGTACGTGGGTCAATGCGTTTCGTGAGTCAAGGGGTCTACTGTATATATATATATATATATATATATATATATATATATATATATATATATATAGATATATATATATATATATATATATATATATATATACATACACACACACACATTATATATCTATTATATATATATATATATATATATATATATATATATATATATATATATATATATATATTATATATAATATATATATATATATCTTCGAAATTTATAGTCAGAAAAATCTTGAGACAATCCCAATAAAATTTCAAAAAGGAGGAACAAAAAACCTAGTCAATAGCAAATGAGAGAGAGAGAGAGAGAGAGAGAGAGAGAGAGAGAGAGAGAGAGAGAGAGAGGAGAAGAGCGCAACAACAGTCTCGTAAAGAATCCAGAGAAGAGATTGTCAGTCCCGAGAGATGGATGTAAAAAGGTAGAACACCCGATGATACTGCTGTCTCCAGTACCTGCGAAAAATAGGAGTTTTACTTTATTCACTTCCAATCCTCTTCTCTAGGGCGCGAGATTGACATCTCCGAGGGCCCACCGCGATTATTACCTAGTCTTACTTCCTTCACAGGGAGAGACCAAAAGGAAGGAAGGCTAATTGTTTACAATATTGAGACCAGAGATAGTAGGTACCCCAGACCTGCTCAGATAGTATCTCTCTGAAGTGCTTAGGCGGTGACGCGTTTCTAAAGAATTCAGAATGGAAACCGCCACTTGGCTCTCTATATAGTATACTCTGCTGTAGAAGTCCCGGGGGCATAAACACTTAATAAACACACAAATGAACAAGGAATTATATCATTAGTCCTCAAGTCTACAGACTCTAAAAAAATACGCATTCATAACAGAAAGAAATAAAATAAGAAAAAGAGGCAATGAAGATGACATTGAGAGAGAGAGAGAGAGAGAGAGAGAGAGAGAGAGAAACAAGTTCATCTCCAAGTGCAAAGATTATGGGTGTGGCACTGGACAAATGTACAACTGAGGCTATAAAGCAGGGCGCTGGGCCAATACTATCAGTCATGAAGGGTTTTCAATTGTTTATCAGACATCAGGTTATTGACATGATAATCATCAGCGGGTAGCTGCTACACACTCACAGGACCTGGCCATGATGTGAGTGAGGAAGCTCTTCTTTCCTTTCCTGATTACAGCCGACATCAATTGCAATTTGTCCCGTCTTTTATAAAAGATCTGTTTGACAGAAGATCCACACTGGTGCCGTCAGTCTCCCATCTTCACTTGGTACTCAGTAGTAGTGGTGAGGGTGACACGTTGATGTCAATACGTCAGAATTACACGACTGGTCCTCCTCCTCCTCCGAGGGCGATCTGATGGCTGCCATTTCTTAACGGAAAGTGCAACTCGAAAACATCAGTTAAGCCATCAATGTGTCTCACCTCTTGCCACTTTACGTGACCAATGAATCACTTGCTCCAATATCCAAGTGCGAATTTGACGATCAAACGATCGGATGTGGCACTGAGCCATCTGTTTTATCGATATAAAAACGTTAACACATGCTGAATAGATATATTATTAGAAGTTCTGGCAGGAAAAGGTGAAAGGAAAGATCGTATTAAATAGAACATGAAGAGCCTCATTCCAAATCCTCTCTGTTACTCACTGTGATCAGGTCTTGAAATAAAGACGAAAGAAGCTCAGGTCTGCGATCTTTCCTTTCACCTTTCCCTGCGAGATCTTCTTATATTTATATATTATATATATGTCACGGAACCCAATATTGTGGTATTGGATGAATGCTGAACCAATAAAATTATACAATTTACGAAATGGTTCGCTT
>NC_087222.1:11978376-12026803 GCF_015104395.2 Macrobrachium nipponense
GCCTTAAAAGCTTATTTATGACTACTTAATTCCTAATTATCATGAGTTATTTCATTGCTCTTAAACTTCTCTATTTCTCTTTTGGTCGAATTGGGCTACTTTCTCAGTTGGAGCCCTTGGACTTGTAGCAGTCTGCTTCTCCATAATAAGGTTGCAGCTTGGTTTGGAACAAGGGTATTAAAGTTATGAAGCTCTGTTCTCACACTTCAGGTCCTGTACCTTCCAGTGTCAGGTTTGCATATATTTACGTCAGCCAGAATTTTGCTTGTTATTCATAACAGTGGTGCTTTTACACTTTTTATCCTCCAAACACCCATTTCACCTCTTCACTATTGCTTCATCTGTCCTGCCAGCATCCTCTACTTTGTTTTCATTCTCTTCATTCTGAATATTTCCAAAATAGTGCTTCAGTCATTCTAGTATCACCTGCATCATCATTTATTTCTCCATTTTTATTCTTTATATATATAATTTCCATCACTCCTTAGCCACTTTTTCTCCTGAATACACCCACTCTTACATCTGCTTTTGAGGTTCTGATTCCATTCCTTCCAACTCCTCTTCGTAGAACATTTCACTTGCTTTTTAGCCCCCCTTCTCCTTCAAGAAATGCCTGTCATCTCCCCTACCTGTCGTCCGCCTGAACTCAACCTCCATGTCTCTCTTTAAATCCCTTTCCCAGTGTCTCTCTTCACACTTCTGATGCTGCTGCCTTTTGCATGTTGTCATTCACTAGTTTCAACCGAGTTGAAACTCTTCTTAGCTCCCCAAGGTTTGGCCTCTCATGGGTTCTAAGGTCTCTTGTCATGATCCCTTCCAAGACCTCGTCTGCAATGTTTTCTGTATAAACTTTAATTAATTCCCTTGGTTTCTTCCTGCTTAGTTGTCCAACTTCTTTGACTTCACCGTGACCCAGTTTTTGCTCCCTTTTAAGACTTCATTTCTACTGTCATTGGTAAATTTTATTTTGAAGTGCTCACTTATAAATTTTGAAGGGGTAGCCAAGCCAAAGCATAATTGCTTTTCCCAAATACTTCTTTTTTTAAAGTAGGTGTCTTGACTGTGGAGAATATGGTTTTTATTTGGTTACAGTGGATTTTTATGTATTTGTAGTAACAAGTAGTAGTATTTTTATTTGTATTTCATAGCTTGCTTAATGTAATGAGTAACATTTTAAGAGATGATTAATGTAAATGTTCTGCATTTTTTAAATTCAAATTAAAGTTTTCTAATGAAATCAACTAGGTATGGTAATTTTTTATTTATATTAAATGTTCAAGAAAATTAACATGGTGAGGTAATTGTTTCATGTAGATTTTTACAATGGAATCAGGTAAGTATAATTATGTAATAGAGTATGCAATATGAAAGTGAAAATGTTTTTGTGCAGGTTACTCAACATGTCAGTCCATTTTTTTTGGGGTGATATAACTGAAATATACTGTTCTGAAATTATTATACTCTCCAGTATTATGTAAACAGACATACATAATTATTTATTTACAGTGTACCACTTCATTATTTTTCCATACCTATAATGTAAGGTTTTGGGTCTGTTTAATATCTGAATCAGTACCTCAAGCTATGTAGCATCTGAAACAATTTGATAACAATATGAAGAGGTCTTTCAATGCAAGCAAGATCGTCTCCTGCAGCTGACTGTAATCCAGTAACAGCAGTTAATAGTACTAGCTCTTTCCCAAAAAGAGCTAGATACATAATGAACTTGCATAACATGGATCCAATTTTTCACCCACCAATAGAATTGCCACCACCGTAGGATTCTAAATTGAATAAAGAATTGTACCTCCCTGTCTTACCTACTCAAAAGGCAAATGTAACCGCCAACATGCTTTGGAGCACATTAGAAGAAAAAGGCGACAAATTTATGGTATATACAGACGGCTCCAAAATAATTGTTGGAGTAGGAGCATCTGCATATTCGAAAATATGTTAATAAAAAAAAAACCTACCTTTAATATCATCAGTATTTACTACTGAAGTCACAGCCGTACAGATAGCTCTTGATATGATATCTGAGGCAAAAGCAAGTGTCTCTGTTATTTCCAGTGACTCCACCGTAGCGCTATAGATGCTATAAGACAGTATAAATCAGTAAACCAAATAGTGCAGGAAATACAAATAAAAATTCATCAACTCCTCCAAATAGGATTATCAATGGAAATATGTTGGATTCCAGCACACGTGGGAATAAAAGGAAATGAAAATGCAGACTCAGCTGCCAAATTAGCCTGCACTATCCCGCCAACAATTACACATGCCCCAGTGTCAGACTGGATAGCACCTGTTAAACCATTGATTTACCAGGATTGGAAAAGAGAATGGGCCTCAGTGCCAACAACAAATAAACTTAAAAACATAAAAACTGAAGTATATGTATGGAGAACATCCTCACAGTTTGGAAAGATCAAGAGAGGTAATCCTAGCAAGGCTCCGTATAGACACACAAAATTCTAGCATGGTCACTTAATGTCAACACCACATGCTGACCCATTAAAGTGTAACAGATGTCAAACACCCATGACAGTACAGCATTTGCTTGTTGATGCCCAAATTGGACCCAGCAAAGATCTATTTATCTGCGGAATTCAAAAATGAAAAGTATTCTGCTGAAAAGCAAAGATTTTTCTATTAATAACATCATGAATTTTTAAATAAGACAGGTTTCTCAAATAAAGTCTAAATTTTTTTTTATTTATATAATTTTTTTTTTTATTTTATTTATTTATTTTCTTTTGATTTATTTGTTTATTTATTTATTAATTTATTTATTTACTTTTTTTCTCAGGATTAATCCCTGAGACCAGCCTGAGAAGAGTCTACTTGAGTCTCAGAGGTCTGGAAAAACTAAGCCCTATTAATAATAATAAAATGATGTTGGTGCTCTCATAGAACCCAGAAAACAGCTGGGTGTTTTTGAGGTTAGAACGTTTCGGATTCAATCCCTGGACTCTGTTTATAACAAAGAACAGAATCTTTCTTGGTTGATGTAGAGTGGCAACTCCTGTTGTGTCCACCATAAACCTGGTAACTATGCAAAGTACAATCAAGTATAAATATGAATTATGATAACAGTAGTATTACTGGTCAATTATTAAATAATTAAATTTTAATATTTTGCAGTTTAGTTAGTAGGAGTTTTTTTATTATTATTTTGTGATGTCATTACCAATAATGCCATCATCATTAGTAACATAAATGTCCATCTATTTGAATGTCTACAGCTTGAGTAGGTGTGACCAAGAGAGTTGCTTGTGAGAAATGCAGAAATTGGCAACCAAAACTGGAGAATGATACCAGTTATGAAAACTTGTTCCTTGAGATATGTAGTGGGTACTTTTTTCAGCAGTTTACTCATAAGTCGCAGGTTAGAGATGTTTTCATTGCATCTCAGTCAAAAAGGTAAAAAGAGTTTGAATTCTTCTACGTGAATTTATTCTGGTGTTTTATTGATCAGAGATGGAATAAGTGGTTGGGTTGATCTTGGTGACTGAATAATGTTGATTAAGTCATTCAGACTAGGACTACCTGACTGCTTCTAGGAGGATGTGGTCAGTGTGCATAAATAAACAAATCTCCTATGCGCTCATAGGATGCTGAACCTGTGTCTTTATTCTTGGAGTTTTCTTTGGACTGAGAGTGCCAGTGTTGATGGCAATGTAAGGTGAGGAGAGGTAATGGGAGGTGAGGTCACAGGAGTGAGGTAAGGTGAGGAGAGGCAGGGTGAGGTCACGGGAGGTGAGGTAGGGAGAGGTAAGGAGAGGTCACAGGAGATTTTGCAATGAAAGTAGGAAATCTCAAGTGGTTTTTTCCTGAATCCAGAGTTTGGCCAAACAAGAGTCTTGGAAACTTGGCGGAAAAGTTCAAAAGAAAGAAAACACTAAATCATATCTAAGAAGTCAATCAACATACGATCTACTGCCCTGAATTAATTCCTATAGAATTCAGTATTCGTAAAAATATAACATTAAAAATGTTAAAGTATTCTTGGGAGATTTTGTCGAGTCTTCTTCTACAATTTTTCCAAGACGTCATTGAATGGTAAACTGGACTAAAATATCTAGCACTGAATTCGTCATATTGGAGATAAAGTAATACTCAATATAAATATATGAACCCACATCTCTAAGCATATCAAAGTGTTCAGGCTATTACACCATTTATTTAAAAGACTGACCTCAAATAGTGATGTTTAAACTAACTAGCAGCATCTTGTAACTATACAGAATATCATCTATGATTTAAAGTAGGTCTCATTCGTAAAATATTTCTCCGTTTGATATACAAGATAGTAGATTATGGAAATCATGAAGACTCATTACCTATCAAGGATGATTCAAGGATGATTAGTGGAAATTACCGAAATCCTTCATTAACTATGTAAGAAAATAGGCAATGGTAGTTTTTACAAATCACAACTCAAACCCTTTTGTTACATAAGATTAAAGCTTAAATCTTTTAATCTAATACATATTAAATATTATATAAAAATTAATCTCACTGTCCTATTTATACTTTATACTCGTTTACCTCAAAAACATCTGTCTATGTGTCGTCCACTGGGAATTATAAAAAAAAAGAAGACTATTGTTTTTAGGCTTAAAAGTCTATAAAATACTGTACATTTTTTATTTTTAAAGGATCTTTATATAGAAGATATATATAAACGCTAACTTCAAATGAATAGTAATGTATTTTCGGTAAAAAAAAAAATGGTTTTCTAGGCTTCTTGATCACACTGTTCTGGTAACTGAGACAGCGGACGAATTTCCGACGGAATGAGAATGACAGTAATTCTGTCGAAACCTGATTGATGGCAAAGTGGAGACCAATCAAGTTGGAGGAATGAAGTGTAAGGAGAGAGAGCAGTTGGAAGACTAGAACGAATCGGGAGGCATCAGCTGAACTGGGAAAACCCGCCTTCAAAGACGTCAATGGAAAACATAGAGGGAGATTGATGATGCTCATTTTGTTTCTTTATCTAACCTTTCTTCTGTCTGGCTAATTTTCTTCAGCTTTTAATTCATACAGAATCATACCTCATTGGTCTTCATTTAATCTATGCAGATTATGGAAGCATCATTTCCTTCATTTAACTTATTTTCAGCTCGAAATAAGGAGAAAATCCGCCTTCAAATATGTTCATTGAAAGTAGCTCCATTTTGCTTTTATTTGGTTAACCTTTAAAACGGACCATTTTCCAGCTTTTAATTTACAGTAGGATTGTTCCTTAATAATTTAATGTAGAGTCTAGAATCATAAGTTCCTTCAAGTAGTAACACTTTTTAACTCTGAAATACAGAAGCTATTGTCAAAAGGAGAGAGAGAGAGAGAGAGAGAGAGAGAGAGAGAGAGAGAGAGAGAGAGAGAGAGAGAGGATATTCCTGACCCAGTACATCACAGGTCAAATGTCTTAATTCTAATGTTCCTGTTAATATCAACGATACTAGTTGAAGGTCAAGTATGCCAGAGCCTGAGAGAAGACTACAGGAAGTCCAGGAACCAACAGGCGAAGGGAGAAACAGTACATTTGTCCATTGTGCAGGTTTTAATGAAGGGTAACAACGATTTTGTTGTCTCAGAACCACCATGTGTACGTCAGTTAGTATGTAGTCATCTTACGAGGATTTGAGTCACAAATTGCGCAAATGACATTAAAACCCAACAGAAAAACTTCTCTACAAATTGCCTACTTTAGTTAGGCCCTCCATTCCATTTGACCGAATAGAGGGCCATAATGTGGCTTTGTAGTTAGGTACCTTATTCCAACACTTAGATTTCCACACAGCTATGTTCACAAAGACCAACTAGACCGGTGACACTAGTGATTAAATGAAAGTTAGGACAGTGAAACTAAAGTCTCCTCAATATTTAGTTCTTCAGTAAATTATCCTGTCAATATCCACTATAGCAATTATATTTACCACCTACAATGTTCATTCATAACCGAAGTTCAGAAACAAAACGACAAGGGTTGCCTTTGTCACCCGTACGGCAAGGGATAATAAGTAGCTTTAAATGTTAAAAAAGTAATAACCCCAAGAACTTAAAATCTCTAACAAGGTACAACTTGGTTTCATATTGACATTCGGATCAGGTCTGCAGAGGTCTAAATTATTTTTGGCTTATTACTGCATATCGAGTCTGCTGTCAATATGCCTTCAATCATACCTTCAGCTATTTGGGATAATAGTAGGCACTTGGACTAGGCATTGGTAATAGTTTAGATATTTTTTTCCCATACCTCATTATGCAGAAACCATGCAAGCATCAAGTAAACTCAGTCTTCGAGAGACCTTCAGGTAAAAGAAGTCTGTGTGATCGGTTGCCAGACTTCTGGGCTTTTTTGAATGAAGGAAGAAACATAACCCCACACAAAGTCAAGTTGGGATGAATCCGAGAGTTAAAAGACAGTAAGGCAAATATAAGCAGAGGGGTTGTCTTCTTCTCAGGGACCTCCCCTTGCTAGGGAAAGGGGCGATTGCTTTTATACTCTATAAAGGTAAATAGAATGGTTGTTCCATTGCAAAACTTAAATGAATCGGTCATGAGTTTTCCAGCCATCCACTCTCTCCCCCGAAGCAGAAGGATGAAGGGGCAGAGAAGAGAAGCCAGTCACTCCCTCATTCTTCTCCTGTCTCCCCAACGGCAAATCTAAGAGATGCGCCACCTTGTCCTGATAAAGGAGCTGGGTAAGCTACACAATTTGTTGAGCAGCCAACCACAGGTCCAAAGGAGTAGTTAGCACAATCCTTTTTTTAGAGGTTAACTACCACTATATAAACAGTTTTGAATTAAGAGGTAGCTACCTGGTAAGATAGTCAAGTTTTAAACTTCTCCTCATAGTAGGAGGGTTTGTTGGTTTTTGTAATATTCTGTTTTTTTATTCAGACTTTTTAAACTGACTCACTTTATCAAAGAAAATAATCCTGGAGTTATGTGAATGAAGTTGGTGCACTGGGACCAGATACTTGGTGCATTCATTCACTTTTGGCTGTGTAGAATATTATTCTGATATTATCTAAGTTTTAATGGGGTCAAATGAAAATTTTATGTACAAAAACAATTTTTTAATTATTTATCAATATTTTCAAAAGTTTATACAATGAAATGAAAATAAAAAAAGAGTTTTAATCTAATCGGAATAATGCATTACTTTAGTCATTTCATAACTAGTCTAGTCTCAACACTTCAGACTGGTTAACCTAAAACAAAATACTACACAGTCCACTGTAGTATTTAGTGAGTGAATACAAGGCATTAGAATTTACTTACAAATGCTGTAGCACATTCTTTGTAGAAGATTAAAACCAAGAACATATTATAAAAAATAATCAAATAAAACTTCAATGAAATAAATTTCATTGAAGTTTAATGAAGATATCAATCCCTTTCTATTTCCACTAAGAATAACATTTCATGGTAATATTCAAGCTTACAATTATTCATGTGCATATATGCACAATGCTGAATAACAAAAAAGGAAGAAAACTTCATGTCAGCAAAAGACAATACTAATTCTTTATTTGGAATCATACAAAAAATACACGAACAAGAAGAGTGGAGAAGGCAAAGGAAAGTTTCTTAACCTAGCACTGTACAGTGTTCATTGAAAACAATTGTAAGAAAAACCTAAAAGTCATTTATTTTACCTTTGCATAAAGGTTACACAACCATTTTGCATCAAATTCACTCTGGCCAAAATACTTTGGCTCTGCCTTGACTTCTAATAAAGACTGCAAATGAAGAACCTTCATCTGCATTTTCAGTGAGACCCTCCTCCAGATTCTCCTTCTCTTCTTTGAGTAACAGCAATGATGATGCTCATGAATTGCATCATAAAAATACAAATATGGCTTTTCTTTTTATCGTCCCTTAGGTTGCTGTTGCCTATTTTCTATAGATTTTGCAGACAAGTTCACAATAATTATCTCAACATCAAGTGCAACTTACTTTGGGGTGCAAAACTCAACAAATCATCTGTCAGTGCAACTGAACATCCTCTCTGATGAGTGACTTTGCTTGTGTATTTTTGACACCTTGAAAAACAGTCTGGCATTCAGAACCAATGACTGTGATTTGCAGATACAAGAACAAAGTACAACATGCAGTGTAAAAGAACAATATCTATCCTCCATGAGTGCTCACATATGTTATGAATCTACAAGAGAAAAACTGTTTCAACATCGTCTTTCTTCTGAGTTAACACATTCATTCTAAGATGAACCTTATGAAAAAACCTAATGAAAAAGAACTCTTGGAAACCAAATGCAGATACAGGATATGACTTCTAGCATGAGTTTTCACACACCTTTTGAGACACCTTCATTCAAAACAGACGCAGGTGTGAAGTTAAATAAAATCATGTAATAAAAACTACTTGGACAGAGATCAAGTAAACAGTTTCTGTCTAGTGTGAATTCTCTTGTCTTTTGAGAGGACTTGGTTGAGAAAACTTCTTTGACATATAGAGCAACTATATGGTTTCTCTCTGGCTTGCTATGTTATTCGTAATTTTAAATTTATATCAGGTGCAATGGGCCCCAGCCTGGGGTCTATGGTTGCACCTCTATATTCCACTAGCCTTATATCCAAGGGCTCGTTTCTCGGTGTTTACCATTGCTTTGAGGGCAGCAATCTGCATCTCATTTATACTGGGCAACTTTGTATACCCTGAAAATATTTTCTTCCACTTACTCGTCTGTGCCGCAAAGAAAGATCTTCTTTCCTCATTGATGTATAACTCCATAAAATTGAATATCCAGGTGCACGGCACAGTGTCAAATGCCTTCATGTAATCTATCAAAGCCATATTAAGGTTCCTTTGTCTTTTCTTACAATCTTCTAATATTGTTTTGTTTATTAGCAGTTGATCTTTAGTGCCTAGTTTGTTTATTGTAAATCTCTTTTGTTCTTTTTCCATATATTTGCCTTGATCTAGTTGTTCACAGATCTCATCTGCTATGATTCCTTTGACCCTATTTGTAGGTTGTTGATAGACAGCAGATGGGCCTACATTTGTTAAGGAGCTCAGTCTCAGAGCTCTTAAGGAGAAGGTGGGTGTTTCCTGCTGTGATTCTTCTTCTCTTACAATTCTAGGTCTTCCTTGCTCGGTGGTGTTCGTACCTCCACTGTTTCTTTCGTAATCTTCCTGTACACAATCTTTGGATTTTCACCAAACTACCTATTTATGTGTTTTACTTTTATCTTCTGTTGTTTATTTCCTATTTGTGAAGCTAGGGCCTTTATATTGGCTTGGTGTTCTGCCAGTTTTCCACTCATTTGTTCATATCCTATTTTTTCTTTATTTTCCTTATTTTCTTGAGCAGATTTTGTGAGTGATTTTGATCTGTCATATAGTTTGGTAATTTGATAGATCTCTGCCTTAACTGGCTTTATTTTATACATGTGGTTTCTTTTTCCTCTCTAGTATGCAACCTCATATGACGTGTAAGATGTGACTTCTGGGAAAATGCTTTCCCACATTCGTTTTGCACATATATGGCTTTTTCTTTTCTCCAATTATGGATTCTCATATGAGCTGTAAGATTTGATTTCCGGGAAAATGCTTTATCACATTCCTTGCACATGAATGGATTCTCTCCATATGAATTCTCATATGACTTGAAGATGTGGTTTCTTGGAACATGCTTTCCCACATTCCGTTGCCACAGGAATGGATTCTCTCCAGTGTGGATTCTCATATGAACTGTAAGATCTGATTTCTGATAAAATGCTTTCCCACATTCCTTGCACATGAATGGATTCTCTCCAGTGTGGATTCTCATATGACTGAAAGACTGATTTTATGGGAAAATGCTTTCCCACATTCCCTTGCACAGATGGTTCTCGCCAGTGTGGAATTCTCATATGAATTGAGTTTGAATTTCTGGAAAATGCTTTCCCACATTCCTTGCACAGGAATGGATTTTCTCCAGTGTGCAATCTCATATGAAATGTAAGATGTGATTTCCGGGAAAATGCTTTCCCACATTCCTTGCACATGAATGGATTCTCTCCAGTGTGGATTCTCATATGAAGTGTGAGTTTTGATTTCCGGGAAAATGCTTTCCCACATTCCTTGCACAGGAATGGTTTCTCTCCAGTGTGGATTCTCATATGAACTGTAAGACCTGATTTCCGGGAAAATGCTTTCCCACATTCCTTGCACAGGAATGGTTTCTCTCCAGTGTGGATTCTCATATGAACTGTAAGATCTGATTTCTGGGAAAATGCTTTCCCACATTCCTTGCACAGGAATGGTTTCTCTCCAGTGTGGATTCTCATATGAACTGTAAGATCTGATTTCTGGGAAAATGCTTTCCCACATTCCTTGCACATGAATGGATTCTCTCCAGTGTGGATTCTCATATGGACTATAAGATTTTTTTTCCAGGAAAATGCTTTCCCACAGTCATTGCATATGAATTTCTCTCTGGTAGGATTTGTGATATCCCTTGTAAAATTAATTTTCTTGTAAAATGCTTTTTCACAGTCAGTTGATTTGAAAGGCTTCTCTCCATTGTGACTAATCTTTCTTTCTTGTTTTACTTCCTTTTTGCAAGTTTGTGGTTGTTTTTCATTCACTATTGAATTCATTTCGTTTGAATATTCGATCATCTTCATTAGACTCACAGAATTCCTCTGGTTCTACTTTGATGTCCATCAATGGATCCAGAAACAAAAAGTCTCCATCACTGGTTCCACTAAAGGCAGCCAAGTTGCTGTTTTCTTGATTTATGGAAGGTAGTGATAATGCACCTTCAGTTTCACTTTTCAAAGGAAATTCTAAAGAATGTTCTGGATTCATTTTAGCCTTATGTCCTGTCCTGTTCTGTAATGACAATGTGTTCAATTCACAACTCTTAACCCACAATTGTTTACAAATAATTACTGAATAAATCTGTTAAAAATTAAGTACAATATCTTGAAAGACTACAACCAGATGTCACTGCTGATGTATGAATCTAATATTCAAAACAAATTTTACTTGTTGTTTAAATTTGTTAAATATGCATACAATAATTCACTGTTGTCTCATACACTTTAAGAGTTGCTATTGGTAATGTTCCATGTAGTACCATTAAACAACATACATTTCCCAAAATCCTGATGCTAATCAAAACTGTCGAAGGAAGGAAGGTTCTTCTGAGGGAGAATCTGAAATCAAAGAATGCAACACAGAGTTAGGAAACATAATGCCAGAACCTGAAGCAGCAAATTAATAATTCAAATTCAATTCAGATTCCCATAAAGGTCTCAGGCCGATTAACAAAGCGTGCATTTGATAGTTCTATCCAAACATGAATACAATCCTACCAAACATTGTCCAGACACAGCATCAAAACATTCCTGAGGCAACAATACAACAATAGATTAACAGTTAATATTGATGCCCACCACCTCTCTTCTGTAAACCTTCTTAGCTTGACATTACAATACAAATTACTTATGAACATATCTTATTAACAAATCAGAAGCCAAGAATAGAAAATGCAAGATATCAGCATGACAGTTTTGTGGGGTAACAGCAGGAAGGGTACAGTACACAGCAAATGCTTAATTATATGTGACCCAGCTATACAAAACACCATATTATCCACAGATGTGGTAGATATTAATAAAAAAAATAGTAAGGGTCAATTGAGTAGTAATTTGAAGAGAGATGAAAGTTTTCAAATTAGTTCTACTGATTGTTATTGTGGATACAATACAAGAGTAGCTATTATGACCAGCAACACTGATGACAGTCTTGGAAGGTATGTGCTGCTACATTTCTTCAAATATGACATTTTTTTCAGAGCTTTACGAACCGGAGCTTTTTATGAGGGAGTATCTTTCAGTGCATGTTGGAAATGGGTTAACTGGTTGTTAAGAAGAGTGAGTAGGGATAAACCTATAGTGTTTTGTTTTATTGTCAGCCCCTCTCTGCCTTTGCTAGAGAGAGGGGATGGACATGCATCTATTAATCTACAGACTTCTAGATTATAGACAGGGTACAGTACTTAGTTATGTAGCTCACCTGCATCGCACGCCCATTCAGCATGTGACGATTCGCTAACCTTCCCTCTGCCCTGCAGGCAAGGAGGGGTATAAAAAGAGAAAGGGAGGAGGCCAGTCACTCACACTCTCTTTGTAACTAAGAACACCTTAGGCGAGATGCTACCTGTCCCTCTAGGGGAGCTGGGTGAGCTACGCAATTTGTTAAGTAGCCACCACAGGAAGGAAAAGGTGTCCATGGACCCATGGGCAACATCCCAAAGGTAGAAGGATGTGAATGTGGTATTTCATGAACACACTCCCACCCTTAGTACTATTGGAACCGACAGGTTCTTCCAGAATGCTAGGGATTGACCAATGCCCCAAACCTTCTAAACTCTTACTCAGAAAGTACTCCTATCTACCTCATCAGAAGTACTGTGCACTCCCTTGATTTTCTCACAAATCCAGAAAGAGACTATTTTCTTGGACACCTCTTCCTTGGTCGAGCAAGTACAAACAAAGATTCGTCGACATTGAGGACGGAGATGTTGAAACCTCTCTAGAAAGCACCACAACACTCGAACTGGACACAGTAGCATATTCGCTTGATCACTATCAGCAAAGTCCTCTAAGAAGGGGATAAAAAAGAACTCTAATCAATGGATTCTGAGTCTTCGTTATGAATTCTGGGACAAACTAGAGTGTGACAGATCCTCATCCCTTCAAGTGTTTAACATTGAAGGAACGTCCATGATGTTCACCAGTTCTCTTTGCCAATGCCAGGGTAAGCAAGAACACAATTTTGAAGGTCAGATCCCTGTCTGATGAATCTTGTAAAGGCTAGGGTACACAAGTCAGGCTCCGTAAAACAAGAGCCACATCCCACTCCGGGGGACTGAATTCCCTGGGAAGGCTAAACTGTTTGAAGATTCTCAACAGCATGGAGATCTCCACAAGGAAGAGATATCCACACCCTTTAAGCAAAGGATTAGTCCAAGGGCAGCTCTGTAGCTCCCGACAGCTGTGACGAAGAGAAACTTCTCTCAGTGAAGAAAGACAAGAAAGTCTGCTACCTGCTGAAGAGGAGATCCGACCAGAGAGATACCCCATCAATGACACCAATCACAGAAGATGACCCTTTTCCCCTAGTACACAGCCGCTGAAGATTTACAAAGGTATCCAGAAATCTTGGTTGTTGTGTGAGGAGAAAAAACCTCTTGCTCACAGGAGATGGTGGATAGTCTCCAGGCATGAAGTGACAGTTCTCTCACAGCCTGGCGATACCTCTCTATGAGCGGCTAGTACAGCAGGTTGTGCCAAGGGGGAATCTCTCTTGTTACCCAAGAAAGTTGAGCTAGCAGGATCATCCTGAGATTTGGGGTGATCATGACCCTGTTGATCACCCAATGAATCAGACAAAATGGAGGAAAAACATAGGCCTTGGAGATGGTCCCATGGGTGTTGGAAAGCCTCTCCTATTGCTGCCCCTGGGTCCAGCACAAAAGAACAGAACACCAGGAGCTTTCCATTGTGCCAGGTTGCAAAGAGGTCTATAGCTAATAAGCCCCCAAAATCGAACAATCTTTCTACAATGTCTTGTGGGCAGGGACCATTCTGACCCTATCTCTGAACCCTGGCAACTAAGCTCGTCTGCCGCTCTGTTCTGGTTCCCCAGGATTTACCTGGCTGACAGATCTACTGAGTGTGCTACCGCCCACACGTGAACCTGCACCACCAACATGTGGAGCTGAAGGGAAAGCAATTCACCTGCTTGTTAACCTATGCCAACACTGTGCAGTTGTATTTTTTATATAAACACCATGGAGTTCCCCATCACTGGATCCTGAACTTCTTGTGCAGCCAAAAATACCACCTTGAGATCCAGAATATTGATGTGAAGGTGTACGAAGGTCTGGTTCCACACACCTGAAATCAGCAACTCTTCCAGGTGTGCATTCTCTCTCTCTGTTGATGTATCCAAAAACAGAAGCATCACAGGATTTCGAGTGCCTAATGGCACTACTATTACAACATTCCTGTCATCTAACCACCAAAATAAGTCCTTCCTTACTTGGGAAAGGAATCAGGAAGAATGGGGAGTCCCTAATGGGAGACCAAAACTCCTTCATTCTCCACTGAACAGAACAAAGGTGAAGCTGTTCATGAGGGACTAGCTTCTGCAAGGATAACAGGTGACCGAGAATGACTTGCCACTGCCGAGCTGGTTCTTCCTATTGAGACAGGAATAACTGCATTGCCTCTCTGAACTTGCTAATATGTGAGTCTGAGGGGTAGTCTCTTGCTGCTACCGCATCTGTCAGCATGGCCAAATATGAGATACTTTACCCTCTACTTGGGTGTAAGATCAGACTTCTCAAATTGATTGCTACAAAAAGGTCCTGACAAAACACAAGAAGTCATTCTATCTCCAGGAGCAACTATGACCAAGATTTTGCCAGGACTAGCTAATCATTGAGATACCTCAGAAGGTGTACCACAGGTGAAATGGCCCATGGCCCAAACTGAACAAGGACAAACAAGCGGCAAGAGGTTTGGAGCCCAAAACAAAGTGCTCTGAACCAAAGATTAAGTGGAGGTACTTGCAAGAGGACTGGTGGATGGGTATTTGAAAATATGCATCCTTGAGGTATAGACCTAGAGAAAGCATATGCTAAAATCTCAAGAAAAGTGCTGTTTTGGTGTCTGAGGAAGAGGAAAGTCCCATAAAAGTTGGTTAGCCTGGTCAAGATGATATATCGAAGAACAAGCACAAAAGTGATAACAGCAGTTGAGGAAACAGGAAACTTTGGAGTTAGTGTTGGATTACACAAGGGTCAGCATTAAGCCCATTTTTGTTTGTGCTGGTAATGGGTGTGTTAAGTGAAAAGATCAGGAATGAAGAGCTGTGGGAGTTGTTGTATGCTGATGATCTGGTGATTATTGCCAAAACTATGGAAGACCTACAGAGAAGGGTTGGAGAGTGGCAGGAGTCTTAAGAGATGGGTACTTTAAAGGTGAATGTGAATGAAACAGAGGTTTTGGTGAGCAGTAGGGAAGACAGATGCAGTACAGTAATACAAGGAAGAAGAGGTTTGATTATAAAACAGGTGGAAAAGTTTAAATACTTAGGATCTACATTAAGCCAAGAGGGAGGATGTGAGGCTGAAGTTGACAGTAAGATAAAAGCTGCAAGGGATGGGGGGAGAGGTAACTGAAGTAGTATATGATAAGAAAATGCCAACCAAGCTAAAAGTCAAGATCTATAGCACAGTGGGAAGACCAGTGTTAATGTATGGAGCAGAAACTTGGGCTCTAAGAAGAAAACAGGGAGTAAAGCTTGAGAGAACAGAGATAAGAATGCTGAGGTGGATTACAGGAATATCGCTGCATGAGAGATTGGAAAATGACGAAGTAAGAAGAAGGGCAGGCTTAGTAAAGATTACAGAGGTGATAAGAGAGTCATGATTGAGATGGTACAGGCCATGTGTTGAGGATGAATGACGAGGAGGGAGTAAAGAGGGCTTGAGAGGAACCTGTCAAGAGATGAGATGATGATTCTTGTGAGGTATGTGCACATTAGACGAGAATGAAATGCTTTCTAGAGACTGAGGACCCTGTGATGGTAAGACAGAGAAGTTTCTCATCAATAATTCAATCTCACAGAATCAGAAACAATACTACTTAGTGAGTGACTAAGGTGAATGTGGACCTACAACTTCACAGTTGAATTGGAGAGAAGTGAATTCTCAAGATTCTAATCAAAGAAAAAGTCCCGTCGATGAAACCAACCAGTGAAGACGGCTCTAATCCCAAGTGTTTTACAGAGGACTGAAAAAGTTATTCCACTAATTCATTGCTGCCTGGCAAGAAAGTTGGTGCTTGCAATGAAGGTGGAGAGTCTTTTAGTAATGAAGACACAGGGATTGTACTGCCTGAAGAACTGCTTTTTATGAGTTGGATCAGAGAGGAACTTTTCTATCTACTCTGGAAGCAGAGCTAGTCGGGCGGTAAACAGGCGAAGTCTTCCGTTATTCATTTTCAATTCAGGGTGAACAAAGAATAATTGAACACCTTACAAATTAGATAATACATATTAGAAGAAAAAAACTCAAATTGTCTGAAGAAAATCATTCTGAGTCATTGCAGCAGCCAATGGGGCAGGTGTGATGGAACAGAGGACTACAGACTTCTGTTATACCATATGGTAACAGAAAGATGATAATGAGTCTAATGAGATATATCTCTGTCTGAAAATTCTCACAATGTCTAAAGTAGAGGACAAGACATGGGCCTTATGTGAGATTTCCGAGCCAACCACAGACCTAGGTCTGTGATGGCTAGTCAGAGAGATTCGGATCAGTAGTTAATCCTCGATAGAGGAGAATAAATATTAAGATGAACAGAATCTCAGAGAGAGGGCAGTACTCTGCCCCTCGATCGACTCATTATACTGAATTGCCTGGTAGTGCATTCCATATTGGAATGCGTTCGGCTTAGAGGTATCAAGCACAAAAAGATACACTCAAGAATCTGCATTTTAACTGAAATGGGAGGGAAAGAAATCGTCTTGTTTGGTGATAATGCAAATGTTGTGGTGTTGTTGGCAAACAATACAAGTAGGCATCTCAAAATTAAAATTGGAAACTCTTGGGAGACCTGAAAGGCTGTCCTGAGTTTCAGGTTAATTAAGAGAAGGTACTATTTCTCTCGGTCACATACCAAAAGAATTAACCTACAGATATGCGCCTATTACTCGGACAGTGCAACTGATAACATGTCATGAGGAGAACATACTAGTATATTTTTAGGTTCCTGTAAATCGAGCTCCAGCCTAATTCTTCTCCATTTGAATGACAAGAATGAGGACTGGAAGCAGACCTCTTTCATTCTCTAATGAAGAGAGTGAAGGTGAAGCTGTATCAAAGGGAGACTTCTACGGTGATTACAGGACACCAAACATGACTAGTTCAAGCCGAACTGGTTTTTCTCAAAACAGTAGCACTGGAGAGGCATTCAAACTTCTTAGCGCTATTTTTCCTAACAGATTGACATATGTTCGGTAAGATCCTAAGATTGAACCAAAAGCATAGGCTCTTGGATTCGAACTCTGGGGAGTAGACTTTGTAGAGTTCCTCTTATTCCGTCATTCATCCCAGTGTGACCCAGAAAGTAGAGGGGAAAAAAGAGAGGAGGATTGACTGTTCTTGCTCGCTCTTCTCTGAATTCTGTCAAACGAAGTATTCACTCACTCCTTACAACCGTTTCATTCTCCCAATCACAAGCAAAAGTTGAGTGGAGTTAAATGCAATAAAAGCTGGCAGTTCTTGCCACGTCTTGCTATGCATCTATCTTCTCTGTGATCGAACCTAAAGAAAAGGACTATACAGAGAACCTTCCCCAATCTCCTTCAGATGCCTTGTCCCAAGGGACAGTAACATCAATCTTGACACTTGAAGAATAACCATTCCTGGCTTTCACAGGTGGGTCCAAGCCACCAACGCGACTCAGTCCCTTCTTTTGCCCTGCACCACTGTCATGATGGAGAGAAGACTACCCATCACTGACTGTGGGTGTAAGACCCCCCGCTGGAGGCTGTACACTTGGAGAGACTTGTACACGAGTACGAGACACAGCCCCATTTCCATGAGCCAACACGCCCTTGGAACCAGAGACAAGATAACGAACTTGGGTTTGAACTCCAGGGACTCAGAGACACAATATTCTAGGGATAGCGTCTTGGTTCCCACTCCAGAAGGACCAAGTGAGCTGAAGAGACAGCCAACTGCTTCCTCCCTAAGGAAAGGATCCAAACTCTCTGAAGTCTCGAGGTGAGACTTTTGGGGGTGGAGAAACTACCTTCCTCTTCTTAGGCTGCGGAAACCTTCGAAGCGGGAGGTGAGGAGTGAGATGACAAAGACGATGACCCCTGTGAAAACTCGCACTGATCAAGAGCAGAGAGTTTGTGGTAGAGCTGAGCACTCATCTCGGCAGGCTAGCTGGCAGAGCCGAGTCAAATGAGCTGAGCAGATCACCACTACATAATTATGAGTGGTAATCATCAACAATGACCTATCACTTCTTCCTAATTAAAAGTTCTCCTTCGAGGCCGAAGCCCTAAGAAGAAGAATAAAGAGGGATTCTGCGTCTACTGTCCTATGTGTTTGAACCCTAAGGTCCAAGACAATACCAAGCTTTGCATAACTCCAAACCAGACTGAAGAGCAAACTCATCTGTACTGGTAAAAGCTCATATCGCTATATAAGCACTCGTGATAATGAGTGTTCAGCGAGTGCTAGAATTCAAAAGACTTCCCATGCTCGGCGAGAAAACTTGACTTTTGCAAGTCAAGATGCGGGCCTTGTTTCGCCCTGGTGCTCGTGTGCCAGTGAAACAAAGCGATCCAGGCGCTCAGCAAGACTCCCGTTTATTGTTATAATTATTGGGAATACCCATTGCCCGAGTATTTGGAAATTACAGAAAACCAAATTACTCTGAGAATGATTATACACCTATCCATGAAATTTTTGCGGTGCACTTGGGGATAGTCGTGATGCAGAAGGGTGCCACGGTGCACAGGTTGAGAATCACTGATCTAGAGTGAGAATCATAAATCTCCTTGACTAGTCTAGTTTTACATACACCCATCAGCGCAAAACTAACCCCTGTTTATCGGAAGTGGGCGGTTACCGGCCACCTACACTAGTGATGGTGGCACCACCACGAAAGTTTGAACTTTGGTCTGCCATGGTCGGGATCCTACAGCTCAATAAGCTGCTTGGTATAAGACCCTTGAATAAAAGAGAGTACTAACCCACCAGCAAAGAGTGATGTTTAGCAAAGCAAACGGCAAACAGGGCAGAGGGCAGCACGCAGCACATCGTCGGCTGAAGGTAAAGTGACACTCTACTGACAAGGAAGGAGGGCCTCCCACACGGCCATTCAGTAGTTAACTGCCAAACCACCTTGTTAAAAGTTTAATGGTAGTGTCCAGCTTTGCTGAAAACAATTCCTATGATAAAGGCCGAGGGTTTGTGTATTGTGTAGGA
Source organism: Macrobrachium nipponense (assembly GCF_015104395.2). Lineage (NCBI taxonomy): Eukaryota > Metazoa > Arthropoda > Malacostraca > Decapoda > Palaemonidae > Macrobrachium > Macrobrachium nipponense. The sequence goes on from NC_087222.1 coordinate 11,997,426, forward strand.
ACAACAGATTATTTGTACTTTGTGGTAAGTTAACATTCAAAACAAAAGCTCAAAGTAACAAGATGAAAGCTGCCAAAAATGTCAGTCAGTGCATCGTGAATAACACACAGCCTGGGCCTTCAACAATGCAATTGTCATTAAGTAACTCAAGATTCAATATAGAGACACTCTTTCTTATTGCAATTACTTCACTTTTATATCACTTACCTAGAGTATGTTATTGAGGAAAGTTAACTCGATACATAGAAAGCATGTTCCTTCACAGATTACCAGTGATCATTCATAACAAAACAGGTTATCTGTGGCAAAGAGAAGTGATCTTCATTAAAACATAGACGTTTACTATATACAATACAGTACCAATGATATTGTACACTTAGTACTTGCAAATTCAGTGCAAATGTTAGACTAATGCAGTGTTGAACGTGTGAAAAAATTTAATTTTTCCCATTCCTGTCTTCTGTGTCGCTGTATGAACCTGAAAACACAAGTTCTGTATAGGTTAAATTTTCATACTGTTAATGTTCTGGGTCCTTCCACATTAATATAAACTAAAAATGTGTTTTTATAATAAAATCAGGTTTTGTATATACTTACCCAGTAATTATGTTGCTAACATTTCCACATGTGTGGTAGCCTAAATTCAAATTTAGATGGCTCACTGTAGGTATACAGTGCCATCCCCCAACGGGAATACTAGGAACGACTTAGATAATTACCTCATTCTGTTTTATGCAATAATAGTCCAATCAGAGTGGAAGTGGGTGGGCTCCGGTCTATAATTACTGGTAGGTACAACCTTATTTAATTACTAAAATATCATTTTTGTATATGTGACTAATCTAGTAATTATAGGTAGTCCCCGGTTATTGGCGGACTCGGTTAATGGCAATCCGGTTTTTATGGCGCTTATACGCAATAAATCGGTGATTTATGGTGCCATAATGGGTCCAAGTTTCGGTTTATCGGTGCCAGGAATGTGCTGATAATAGTATTATGGCATCATAACAAACCTACAAGAGGTGCCACTAAAACCGAAACTTGGTGCCATAAGCGCCATAAATCCCATAAATCACCGAGTTTCGGTTAAAGGTGGTTTTATTATTTTCAGCAGCCCGCCGAGACCAGAACCCCTGCCGATAACCAGGGGCTGCCTGTACTGCTGACTCCACACTAAATGGAGGTGGGATCATGGACATATTCTTCTCCAAATATTATGTCATGTAATGAATTTGAAATAGAAATTGTTTGCATTGAAAAAACAATGCTTATCATTCTATCAGAGAGCTATGCAGATGAACACTGCCTCTGGTTGGTGGTCATCTTAACTCATAGTGAAGTGGTGGTAGTGCCCAAGGGTCACCTCCTACTTCGGGGGGGGAGGGGAACTTTGCAGCAAGGGGAATGCTCCTATGGTTAGCAAAGTATAATACGTGTCCACCCTTACCCCATGTGCAATACTGAAATAAAACAACACCGGAAAACACTGAAACTACACAAAATGAATAAGTCATGACCCATCCACTGAGAGTGGTGGGTGCTCCAGGTACACTGTACCCCCTGGCTCTCCAAACTCAACACCTTACTGAAAAGGAGAAGAGATAATAGGAGAATATCCTATGCCTCCTTCCGCAATGCCATGTCAGCCACTAAAAATGGTCTCGAGGTATTGAAAAATTTCTATATTTTTTAAACTTACATAAAAAATATGACAAGAAGCGAAGATCGTTTACGCCTCCATAGTTTTTGATAAGAGAATGGGCATAAATAGCAAAAAACCTCTAAAACTAAGGGGAGAAGGAGGCTCTTCTTATATACTTAGCTTTGCTTGCTTCAAAGTAGACCAAAAAACACTCCACAACACTGAGTGTGTCTCAAACATGAAGCCCATACAAAATGGAAGACGAAGACAACACAACAGCACATTTATACAGAGGAAGAGATAACTTCCAAGGTTATGGATGGTCCTCTGATTCCTGTTGTGATGAAGGCTGGAAGTCTTTAGCTGTGTCAACAAACAGGGATGTACTACCTGACGAATCTCTTCTTGTCACTGCGAGGGTTGGTTCAGAGAGGAACTTCTCTGTACCCTGGAAGCAGAGCTATCAGGGAATTCAGTCTTTAACATTCATTCCAATTTGGCATCAACAACTAGTAGTTGAACATTTTGTGAATTAGAACCAAATATATAGAAGACAAAAAACTGCTGTGCTTGTCTGAAAAATCATTCTGAATCATTCCAGTTGCCTATGTGTCAATTGCAATGAAGCAGAAGACTTGGAGACTTCTGTTATACCATATGGTAACCAGAAAGATGATAATGAATCTTATGAGACACATCTCTGTCTCATGATTCTCGCAATGGTAAATGATTAGCACAAAACAGGAACCATAAGCAAGATTCCAAAGCCAACCAGAGACACGTTTCTGATGGCCGTGCAGAGAGATTCAAATTAAGAGTTAACCCTCGACACAGAGAAACAATACTAAGACGAACAATATCTCAGTGAGAAGGCAGTGCTCTATCTCTCACTCGACTCCGTAGGTTGAGTTACCTGGTAGTGCTTCCCTCTTTAAATGTGTTCATCTTAAAAAGCCATCAAGTGTGTAACAGATACACTTTAGTGCCTGCATGTTAACCGAAGAAGGGGAAAGAATTCCTCTTGTTTGGTGATAATGCCTACCTTGTGGTGTTGTTGCCAAACAATACCACAAGATGTCTCAATTCAAAATTGGAAACTCTTGGGAGGCTTGAAAGACTGTTCTGAGCTTCAGGTTATCATAATTTTTAAAAAGTAAATTATAATTTCCCTAACCATACAAACCTGAGGTCCTTTACATTAGGAATTACTTTCAGTTTAGGCTGGAAAATGGTTGTTCAAACAAGGTGACTAGGCAGTTAACTACTGTCCGCTAGATATAGATATTCCAATTTGCTTTAGGCCCAGGAAGTAGAATGAGGGGTGGCATGAGGTAACGCTATTATGTAAAGGACCTCAGGTTTGTATAGTTAGGAAGAATGCAATTTAATTTTAAAAATTGTGGTTTGTTCCTACACGATATACAAACCCTCAGTCCTTTACATTAGGAAGACTCATTGATTGGTGGAAGGAATCTGAGTGAGCCTCTATGAACAGACTGATGTTCACCCAACCTATGGTCCCTTTCCTGCTCATCAGAGCAAGGAAAGGGACCCAGTTTCTGTTCAATTGATTGGAGTATGAGGACTGCGAGATCAATGAGCAGACTTCTGGAACATTTCATATGAAGGAGGAAACGTAACCTCATATGAAAAAGCAATCACAAACTTTATTGTCAGAGACATTTAGGCAAATATAAGAATTGGGTTTGTCTAATGCCAGACCCCCTTTCCCCCCTTGCTAGGGAAAAGGGAGGATATATATGCTTCTATAATCTAATCAAAGAATATAGAAAGGTTACTCTATCATATAGAGGCAGTCCCCAGTTATCGACGGGGGTTCTATTCACGGCAGGTTGTTGATAAACGAAAACCGCCATTAACTGAAACTTGGCAATTAAGACGCTCTTATGATGGTGAGTTTCGGTTAATGGCGCCGAATAACCGTGAAAGGTGCCCTCTAAGTTACTGGCTCCATAACTCTATTATTGGCACCTTATGGCACTGTTAACCAAAAACTTGCCCCATACGGGTGTCCATAAATCGCTGATGGTGCTTACACAACACCATAAAACCGGGTGTCATTCATTATTACCTGCATCGGCCACCAGTTCCAGATTTTGACGAACGTGACTCTCTGCCCGAAAAGAGAGAGCAACGAAAAGAGGAAAGAAGAGAGCCAGTCCCTCTCACATTTGCACTTTATTCATCCAATCACAAAAGGCAAGATACAACCCTGTACTGTTAAAGAACTGGGTAATCTTCACAACTTGTTGAGCAGCCACCACGGGTCCTAAAGAAAAAGTGTCCAAGAACTTGTGGGCTATATCCCAAAGGTAGGAAGCAATGAAAGTCGTCTGATTAGACCACACCCCTGCTTTCAGTAATTGAGGAACCGACAGGTTCTTGTGGAACGCAAGGGAAGGGCCAATACCCTGATTTCGTGAGCACTCAGGCGAAAGGTACTCGGTGTCGTTCTTTCCTACGGAGGAATACACTTTCTTGATCATTTCACGAAGCCAGAAAGAAATAGTGCTCTTGGTCACCTCAGTGCGAACAAAGAGGAATCGATACTCAGGTCGGAGATGTCAAGTTCTCTTCAGATAGCGCTGTAGCACTTTAACAGGACAAAGCAGCATCTCATCAGGGTCATTACCATATAAGTCCTCTAGAGAGGGGATCGTAAATGACTCGAACCTAGTGTCAAGGACCGAAGGATTCTGAGTCTTCACTACAAAGTCCGAGGTGAAATCGAGCATAACCAATCCCTATCCCCTCGAGTGTTTCACATTGAAAGAAAAACCATGTAGTACTCCTACTCCCTTCATCAATGCCAGGGCAAGCAAAAAGACTGTCTTGAGGGTCAGATAATTTTCTGACAACTCTCTATGAGGCTCATCAAGAAGGGATGAGTCAAGCTCTGAAGGACAAGAGTCACATCCAACTCAGGGGGCCTGAGTTCCCCTGGGTGGGCAAAGACCTCTCGAAGCTTCTCATGAGCAAAGATATCTCCAAAAGAGGAGCAGATATCTAGACCCTCAGTTTCAAGACTAGGCCCAAAGGCAGACCTGTAACATTTAACTGCAGATACAGAGAGGAGCTTCTCTTGGTGAAGAAAGACTAGAAAGTCCATGACCTTCTGAAGAGAAGCTCTGATCAGAGTGAGATCCAGTCTATGAAACCAACCACAGAAGACGGCCCACTTTCCTGGTACAGGCAGTCCCCGGTAATCGGCAGGGGTTGCATTCTTGGCGGGGTGCTGATAAAGGATATATAATTCTATAGTCTATTCAGAGAATATAAAAAGGATACTCTGCATATAGTTTTACCTGACTCAGTCAGCCGCCAGTTCCAGCATGTGACGGACATAACTCTCTGCCCAAAGGAAGAGAGTAGAATGAAAGGAGGAGGAGAGCCAGTCACTCCCACCATTCACACCCACATTCATACCATACAACATAAGGTGAGATGCAGCCTTTTCCTGTTAGAGTAGGGTAAGCTACACAACTTGAGCAGCCACCACGGTCCCAAGAAAAAAAAGTGTCCAGGGACTTATCCTGAAGGTAGAAAGAGGTGAAAGTGGTCTGATTAGACCAAACCCCCACTTCCAGTACCAGAAGGTTTATGCAGAATGCGAAGGAAGAACCAATACCTCTGACTTCGTGAGCTCTCAGACGAAAGGTACTCGTGTCCTTACCTTCAGCGGAATATGTTTCCCTGATTGCTTCATGAAGCCAGAAAGAAATAGTGTTTTTGGACACTTCTTTCTTGGTCACCTCAGTGTGAACGAAGACTCGTCAAAACTTGCCTGGAATGTACTTAGCTGACAGCTCTACCGAGCGAGCTGCTGCCCACTCGTGCACCTGCACTGGTGAAGAGGGAGAGATACATGACTCCCTGCTTCTTGAAACATGCCATCATTGGTGTTGTCGCTCATCAAGACCTAGGAGTGTCCCATCACTTGATCCTGGAATTCTTGGAGAGCTACTAAGCTACCTTGAGTTCCAAGATGTTGATGTGAAGGCGTTTGTCATAATGGTTCCCCACTCCAGCAGTCAGCAACTGCTCCAGGTATGCTCCCAACCCTTGGACGATGTATCTGAGAACAGAAGCATGTCCGGAGGGGGAGTGGGCAACTCCACTTCTATCAAGAGGTTCTTGTCATCCAGTCACCAGGCTAAATTCTCTCTCACTTCCTAGACAGTGAAATGAGAAAGGTTTGAGGGTCTCAAGCCAGTGACCAAAACTCCTTCAGTCTCCACTGAAGAGACTGAAGGTGAAGCCACACGAGAGGGACCAGCTTCGCCAAAGACAACAGGTGACCGATCATGACTAGCCATTGCCGAGCTGGCTGGCTGCTCCTGAAGTTGCTGATATGAGTCTGTGGGGAAGACTCATGCTGCTACCATATCGATCAGCATGCCCAGGTACTTTATCCCCTGCGTAGGAATGAGATCCGACTTCTCAAAATTTATCATAGTCCCCAGATCGGGACAAAAATTGAGAAGGTGGTCCCGGTCCTGTAACAATTGCAAGCGTGAGCTTGCCAGGACTAGCTAATTATCAAGATACCTTAGAAGACATATCCCTACCAAATGGGCCCTGCCTGAAGGGTGGTCAAGAGTCTGAAGCACAGTGCCCTGAATTGAAACACCATCCAATCAGGATAAAACGAAGGTACTTTCTGGAGGACTGATGGACGGGTATTTGAAAATATGCATCCTTCAAGTCCACCAACAGCATGAAGTAGTCCTCCCTGATCGAAGCAAGCGCAGAGCATGAACTGAGTCTGGCAAACAAAATTCAAATGATAAGAGATCTATCACTGGCTTCTAGCATGGCGTGCACTTCTTCCTTCAATGCTAGATCCTTGGCCGAACCATGGATGTAGGTTTGAAGACAGACCAGAGTTGGTGGGAGGTGGCCTCAACTTGAAGGGGAGTAGACATCCCTCCCAAAGGATAATTACTATCCAGGTCTCGGCTCCATATCGCTGCCATGTTGTCTGATGGCTCGATAGGCACTCCCCCACCAAAGTCAGCAGCTGGAGGGAATGCTGCCCCTAGCATTTCCCTTCTTCCTTCCCTTACCTCCCCTCCCCTGGAGGAAGAGAGGCTGGAAGGAGAGCAACTGTGATCATTTTGAGGAGACAGAAGAAGGCTGGGTATTTCTTTGTGCTCCCTTAGGAGAAACAGGCTTCTTAGAGGCGGAGGAAGAGCTAGCTTGACTTAGTGGTCTAGAAGCAGTTGTATGCAAAGTCCCTGAGGTCTTCATAACTGCCTGGTGGATGAGATGGTCTATGTTTCTCCACCACAGCATCTACCAACTCTCTAGGGAAGAGAACAGCAGAACTCAGCAACAGTCCATTCTTAAATTCCAAAGGCAACCCTAGACCAACGGACCTTGTGATGTGATGTAGGACTGCATCCCTCCTCCTCAACACCAGGTTCACCCACAGGTTGACAGTCTGGTGGGCTAGGTAGGAAATGGCCCTACCTCCAGACTGACAAAGTCTCCCCAAGGTCGAGTCTTCTCTGGGAACAATAGTTCCTGAGGAAGCTGCAACCCTGGATACTGTGAGACCACAGATCCAGCCAGGAGACTGTCTGAAAAGCTGCCATAGCAGTAGCTTCCAGGTTCCCTGCCTCTTGCTGCGAGAACCAAACATTCTCTGCAGGAAGGTGCTGCAGCAAAAGGTCAGGACCTAGACAAGATTTCTTGGGTAGTGGGGGGAGACCACCTTCTCCTTCAGCAGTAGGAGTGGGCACAAGTACATCTACCAGAGCGGGAAGAGGGGCAGCAGCAGGCAGGGGTTCAGGAACTGAGGGAGCACCAACACCTGGAGGGAGGTCTAAAGGTGACAGTGCTCAAGGGGCCACAGAGACAAAAGTGGCTGGGGGAGAAAACACAGAGTATCCCGGTGGGAGGGGCATGGACATGTCCTGCCTCAGAATATGGGGATGTGTCTCCATCACCACAGAGGGAGTCACACTGGTGGGGTGATGGGAATAAACTAAGTGAGGAGGAGCTACATAGATTGGCACGTAGGTGTTGTCACCACCACAGCCACATGAGTCACAGGGACTGAGGAGAAATGGGAGACAAGGCCCTGTGCAGATGGTATTCCCGGGAGGCCCAACTCCACCCCTGCCTTATGCAAATCCCTAGAACATGGAGCCACCACACCTGAAGGAGCGAAAGTCGGGTTAGTGAAGGGAGACTCTCCTCATTCCGAAGGGAAAGGATCCCCTTTGGAGCAAGCACTACTGGCATCCACTCCGCTCCCATCTTCTTCGCCTGATGAATCAGACGTAGGAGCAGAATGGGAAATTTCCCCGGGGGAAGAAGAGGAAACAGCAAGTCGAGGGAGCTTACGAGGAGGAAGGAAGGATGACGAAGGATCAGCCACCAATGGAGTTGTTGGGGGCATGTAACCCTCTGACGAAGCCTTGGCAGCCTTCCCCCGAGATCATTTCCTCCCTTCATACCTCCCCCACTGCTCGGACAACCAGGACACACACACACACACACACATTCAAGGGAAGTTTCTAGTCCACTCACTCCCTCAACATTTAGCACAAAGGGCATGAGGGTCCACTTCAACCATGGAGCAAAAACTCTCACATTTCTTACACCCCCAACAAGGCTTACTCCCTGGGAGAAGGCCTTTCTTTTGGCTTCGGTATATCTTAAGATTCCATTGCAAGCACGAGTATACACAAAATAAAATACAATTATAGATAAGGAAAGATCTCACCGCAGGTGAAAAAGGTAAACAACAGTGGTCAGGCAGAGGTGAAGCACACGTCCTCACTCGACAGCGGCTGAAAGCAAAATTGGAATGTTTACCGCCCATTTGGGCAGGACTCCCAACTAGCAGACAGTAATTAACTGCCTAATCACCTTGTTTGAAATTTCAACAGCCTTTTTCCAGCCTACGCTGAAAGTTATTCCTAATGTAAAGGACCTCAGGTTTGTATATTGTGTATGAACAATCCTGCTGTAAGGGACCATGGGTTTGTATATCAGTTAAGAAGGAAGGAAACGCTTTCATAACTTTATTTCTCATTTTTTATAAATTTTTTTTTACGTCACTCCAGATTACGATGGCATAGAAACGGAACCACCATTGTAACTGCTGACTGTCTTTATAAGCAAAACAACAACTACGCTCATAGATACCAAGAATTCACAAACAAAAATCAAAATTTTTGAAAGAAAATTGTATTTTTCATAACTATATAAACCTAAGGTCCTTTGAATAAGGAATAACTATCAACATAGGCTGGAATATGGCCATTAAATTCTTGAACAAGGCAGGTAGGCCCCTCCAGACGTTAACATTCCACTTTGCCTTTCGGCCCAGGTTTCAGATAGAGAGGTGCATGAGGTGGGACATTAATCAAAAGGATGATCAGGTTTAGTTAGGAAAATTACATTTTACTTTCAAAAAAACTGTGATTTGTTCCTACACGTATACAAACCCCTCGGTCCTTTACATATGGAAAACTCACTGATTGGTGGGAGAATGTGAGTGAACCTCTAGAAAACTGACTGGAGTTCTGCACACCTGGCTATTGCTCCTGGTCGTAAGAGTGAGGAGTGCCCTGCCTCTGACAACTTGATTGGAGCTGCATGATCAAGAGTCAGACTTCTGGGCCTTTTTGAAATGAGCGAGAAATCGTAACTCATACCAAAAAAGGAATGGAAAAAATAGAGTCGGAGGCATTCATGCAAAGTTCTAGGATGGGTTTGCATTATTGCCAGTCTCTTTCCTCCCCTTGCTAAATGGAGGAGCGGGATTGCTTCTATAATTCTGATAAGAAAAATAGAAAGGAAACTCGATGTGCAAGCTTACTGCATCAATCGCCCGACCAGCAAGTGTAAGTTCCAGTCCTATCCTCAACCTAAAGGAAGAGGAGTAGAAGGATGAGGAGGGGAAGGTGGAGAGACCAGTCACCCTGGCATCCTTCTTACCTCTAGAACCACACACCATAGGCAAGATGCAACTCGTCCTCTTGAAGGAGCCAGGTAAGCAATCACAACGTGAGCATCCACCACCGGTCCAAGGTAAAAAGGTTCCAAGGATCTGTGGGGAGAACTGAGGAAGAAAGATATAAATGTGGTTGTAATGAGACTGCATCCATCTTCCGGTCCGACATTTTCTTTGGAGTGATGAAATGTACACAGCCACTGGCACTGCTCGCTCTCTGAGAGAGTGAACAGTGGCCGCATCCAACTGCAGAGGAGTTTCTCACTATCTCGTAGGACTCGGAGGAAGAAGTGTCATTAAACACTTCCGCATTGGAAGTCAAAATGGATAAAGGTATTGACACTCAATTGAGGGTGTCAAGCCTTCGTCAGTACAGCAAAACACCAATAGGACAAAGTAATGACTGATCTGGATCAACCATTTACTAAGACAAAAGTACAGGAGATCATGAAGGATTCGGACTTGTCAACAGATGCCAAATGATTGCCTCATCTTCGTCGCCAAATAATACTGAGAGACCAAGATGGTGATTCTTGCAAGGTATGGGCACATTAGACGAAAGTCAAATGCCCTCTAGAGACAGAGGTCCCTTTGATGATAAGACAGTATCATGTATTAACGTAACTGGCACTGCTTTTGCTTTATTTTTATCTCAGCCTTGTTACTGCTTTTTGTTATATTTTGTTGTATGTAAAATTAGCGTAAGGAAATTAGTTTTTAAGGTTTTAGTTTTAAGCTTTACTTTGGTCTCGGCTGAGCGTCAAGCGAACTGCTTGTTAAACCTCCTCCCCGCTCGTTAAATGATTGTGAGCATCTTATTAATGCTAGTTTCTTTTTTTTTTTGTTTATCTTTCGAGTGGTTGGGGAAAAGGAGACCAGTGATGATATTGGAGGCGCGACTCTTTTCCCGGGGAATAGTTCGGGCTCACTATTCTCCCCGTATGGTTGTGCAGCTGGCATATTTTTCTTTATCACCCTTCGAAGGATTTGTCGCCGTCAGTGTTGGAGGCGCAGGGGCATTTCTGCCATCTGCGGTGACTTTCCCCCTTACAGGGTGTACTTTCCCGCGGGCTCTGATATCGGCGCTGGATCCCGACAGAGTGGACGTGGGAGGGACATCGCTGTGTTTTTCTACGACGACCTTCTGAGCTGCAGCGGTGGGGGCATTGAGGCCCATGAAGGTGCCAGTAGGGCAGTTGCTAACAGGTAGGGAATTTCCCTTGTGTTTTGTTTGGGAGTACGACAGACTCCTTCCCCATGGTATTGGTGACCTGTGTAGCTGCACGCCCTTCAGATAGCAGAGTATTGGCCTGGTACGTGGCACTGTCCCAGTGAATGTAAGAGACCATGGTTCCCTTGTATTTCAGCCTTCAGCAAGGCAACTGTTTAGCCTGAATCGTTTGGGCATCCATTCAGCCCTTATTCAGTATCATGTATTAACGTAACTGGCACTGCTTTTGCTTTATTTTTATCTCAGCCTTGTTACTGCTTTTTGTTATATTTTGTTGTATATAAATTAGCGTAAGGAAATTAGTTTTTAAGGTTTTAGTTTTAAGCTTTTTTCTTTACTTGGTACGTGGCACTGTCCCAGTGAATGTAAGAGACCATGGCTCCCTTGTATTTCAGCCTTCAGCAAGGCAACTGTTTAGCCTGAATCGTTTGGGCATCCATTCAGCCCTTATTCAGTATCATGTATTAACGTAACTGGCACTGCTTTTGCTTTATTTTTATCTCAGCCTTGTTACTGCTTTTTGTTATATTTTGTTGTATATAAATTAGCGTAAGGAAATTAGTTTTTAAGGTTTTAGTTTTAAGCTTTACTTTGGTCTCGGCTGAGCGTCAAGCGAACTGCTTGTTAAACCTCCTCCCCGCTCGTTAAATGATTGTGAGCATCTTATTAATGCTAGTTTCTTTTTTTTTTTGTTTATCTTTCGAGTGGTTGGGGAAAAGGAGACCAGTGATGATATTGGAGGCGCGACTCTTTTCCCGGGGAATAGTTCGGGCTCACTATTCTCCCGTATGGTTGTGCAGCTGGCATATTTTTTCTTTATCACGCCCTTACGAAGGATTTGTCGCCGTCAGTGTTGGAGGCGCAGGGGCATTTCTGCATCTGCGGTGACTTTCCCCCTTACAGGGTGTACTTTCCCGCGCTCTGATATCGGCGCTGGATCCCGACAGAGTGGACGTGGGAGGGACATCGCTGTGTTTTTCTACGACGACCTTCTGAGCTGCAGCGGTGGGGGCATTGAGGCCCATGAAGGTGCCAGTAGGGCAGTTTGCTAACAGGTAGAGAATTTCCCTTGTGTTTTGGGAGTACGTACGACAGCCTCCTTCCCCATGGTATTGGTGACCTGTGTAGCTGCACGCCCTTCAGATAGCAGAGTATTGGCCTGGTAACGTGGCACTGTCCCAGTGAATGTAAGAGACCATGGCTCCCTTGTATTTTCAGCCTTCAGCAAGGCAACTGTTTAGCCTGAATCTTTTGTGGGCAATCCATTCAGCCCTTATTCAGTGTGAGGAACTCTTCCCGAGTATTTTTTGTTTGTTTGTCTGTTTATTCTCATATATGGAGTTCTTTCGAGACTGTTGGCATTTCTTATTGCCGCTTTATATAGTTATTTTTGACTGAGTTTGACCTTCAAATGTTAGCGTACATTTATATATATATATATATAGTATATATATATATATATATATATATATATATATATATATATATATATATATATATATATATATATATACATATATGCCAGTCTTTTGTGTATATCTTGTCACGAGTGATGCTGTACTTTTCGTTATTTCTTGTGGATATTATTATTAGGATGTTTGATGCTCGTTATATTTAAGATTTAGTTTATAATTATAGGTAGGAGAATAAGTTTTCCCCTGTTGGTCTCTTACTTCTTTCCTCTCTGCTTAGTTATAGATATTGGTTTTATATTTATGTTGGTGTTGGGCCCATTTTGCTAATTTATGCAGTATATTTCTCAATATTTTCTGTCTAGGTTTAGTGTTAGTGTTTAGGAACTCTACGGTAGTAAAGACTAACTTGTTGTCCTTTATAGTCACAAGCCTGACTTTATTATTCTTTTGCTTTGTTTGTTAATAAATATTGTTGAGTTTTCATGTGTGTTTTTGTCTCCGCTGACTGAATTTATCTAGATACTTGGTAAGATCACTGTCCTCTCTATTCTCGTGCAAAAGAACTTGCACCCTAGCCCAACAAGGTCGTAACAGACAGAGAAGTTTCTAATCAGTAGTTGAATCTCAGCTAAGAAGAAACTATACTACTCAGTGAATGACTAATGGGAATGTTGACCTACATCTTCACAGTTGAACTGGAGAAAAGTGAACTCTCACAATTCTGATCACGAAAAAAGACCCATCAATAACACCAACTGGAATACCTGTTGTCTGAATGTCTGAGAATCACAGAAAACCTAATCACTCTGAGAATGCCATATATTCCAAGGAATTTAATCACTCAGCGAGACTCCTGAATTCTGTAATAACAATTATTAGGGATGTCCATCTCGTTTGAGTATTTGGAAATTACAAAAAGCCATAACACTGAAAATGCCAAGGAATTCCAAGGAATTTGAGCATTCAGTGAGATTCCACCCGGGGGTATTCATAAAAAACCAAAACACTCCACTCGGAGAGTGCTAGAAATTCCAAAGAATTTAAGGGCTCGGTGAGACCCCTGAATTCCATCACACAATCACCAAGGAGGGGTCCCTCTTCGTTTCCTGTAGAAATCGAGGAGAAACAGGCATATAAACCAGTCCTATATGCTAACATTGAAGACTGGAATGCAAGAACCCATGCGGAACTGCGAATTGAAATCCATCCAAAAGGACAGAAAAGGGCCAGGGAGAAGAGAAGATCCTTCCTCAGTGACGTGGACGTACAACCAGTGGGACCCTACAATCCTTTCAGGAATGTACTCCTCCAGTGCTGAATCCTACAGAAAGCACTCTGCAGGATTCCTCCTATTCACCTCACCCCTCCCGGTGTAGCCATAGGCAGTAGAGGGAATAGGTTGAGAAAGATTGGATGCTCTTGCTTGCCTCTGCTAGCAGAACTAACAGGAGAAGTGAGTCTGGGGCAGCCATCAGCCTGCGTGATGGCTGAGACACGAGTCTAGGAGAGCGTTCTTGCTCTGGAGAAAAGCTTTCCCAAGAAAAAGGGTTATGAAACCCTCGCATGGCACGGAAAATGTTCGCTGCCACCGAGACCAGTTGTTCACACAAACGTGACCGTGGAAAGGGTGGAGTGAGCGTGCAACTGACTGGAGAAGGCTGGTACCCTCCTCCAATGCGTCACAGTCCTCATCAAGTCCAAACCTCTCAAGAGGACTGAATGGGTGACTCCCTACCGGTCTCACCATGCATACGGTCCCGCAGTACTGTCACATCAACCCTAGTAGATGCACGCGAATCCGTAGATTTATGTAAACTAGGAATCTTGCGAACAAGCACAAATGAAAGTTTGCACTTCTACAGCTCCCGACACACTAGACCCAGGGAACAGGCGAGCCAACAAAGACTCAACTGCCTCTCAGTTCAATGAAGCAGACCCTTAGAAGTCCCTTGACGAGCTTCTTGGGGGGTGGGGGGGGTGAAGGACTACCTTCTCCTTCTTCAGCAGGGAGCCTTAGAAGTCAAATGGGAGGAGGTTGAAGAAAAATATGATGATTACGGAGAGGAAGTTGACAGCACTTGATAAGCTCTCTTCCTCTTCGACTACTTCTTTAAATTTAGCAACACTTCTTCTACAAGCATGAGGCACATCACCAGGAAAAGTAAAGTTGATAATCACAGGGCAGCTGCGAAGGTGTCCAGGGATGAAAGGGGGCATAATAGCAGTGGCAAATTAATATGATTTTCAGCAGGGGAAGAGTACACACTCTCGAGGACCAATATCACAGCATGATACGAGTTACAAGTACAATTACAAGGTTAGGATAACCAACATAAAGAGATATCCAACCATCTACTGTTGTAATCAACTATCACCATTGTTAGCCTGTAAAAGAAAGAAAATATGATTAAAAGAATAATGATACTCCTCTCGCATCCAAGGGAATAGCCCTTAGAAATAAGAGGACATCCCTAAACACCAACAACACACACCCTCCCTCTCTCTTCATCCAATAAGCTAGCGAAAGGACGAAAGAGAAGAGGAAATACCAAAGAAAAACAAAGGACAAATCTCTGAAGTTCCCCTTGTAATTTCCAAAGTGTAAGCGTAAATTTCAATGAAAACACATTGTCTCGCCCTCACATTAAAAGTTGAAAATATGTAATAAGGGTGTGGGCATACACTAGACGCCGCCCTTCAACACAAAGTAGAAAAGCGGCTAAGTAAGGCTATCTCAAAAAGTGGGCTTGAATATTAATTATTAAAGTCAATTAATTATTAACATCAAACACAATTATATTATATATATATATATATATATATATATATATATATATATATATATATATATATATATATACTTTATATATATATATATATATATATATATATATATATATATATATATATATATATTTACATGATTTTCACTGCATTTGTGAACATTTTTTATAATAAGTGACGGGTCCTAGGAAAGCAAGTGCTAAGATTGGCAGTGAGAAGAAAAACGCATGATGACGATAGAGATGAAGCATGAAATTATCAAGAAACATGAGTGTGGTGTCTGCGTGAATGAGTTGGCACGTGTTTACGAGCAGAGTACATCGACGATATGTACAATCCTCAAACAAAAGGATGCTACCATGAGCACAAAGGCTTCCAAAGCCATAACCATCATGCCTAAGTTATGGACAAATATAAATGACGAGATGGAGAGGCTTCTGTTGCTGTGGATTAAGGAGAAGCAGCTGGCAGGAGATAGCATTACTGAGATAATCATCTGTGAAAAGGTCAGCACAATCTATGAAGATTTGAAACAAAAGGAAGCAGCTGAGGGTGGGGAGACATAAATGCCAACTAGGGGGACGTTTAAAGCTAGTTGTGGATGGTTTGATAATTTTAAAAAGCGAACCGGGATCCACTCGGTTGTGAGACATGGGGAAGCTGCGAGCTCAGATGTGAAAGCCACAGAGGAGTACGTTGAACGATTGGCTGCACTTATTGCTGCGAGAGGTTACATCCCCCAACCAGTCTTCAATTGTGATGAAAAAAGGCCTTTTTTTGGAAACAAAAGATGTCATGGAGGACATTCATCATGGCTGAAGAGAAGAAACTGCCGGCCATAAATCCATGAAGGATAGATTGACTATCCTTATGTGCTAATGCCAGCTGACTGCAACATCAAGCCACTGTTGGTTGGGAATCATTCCGAGAAACCCACAAGCTCCTCATGAGTCACAAGATCTTGAGAGAAAAACTTCAAGTGATGGGTGAGCTAATGCAAAGGCATGGGTTACAGGCATTTTTTTCACAGAATGAGTAAATCTGGCCTTGGTCCGGCAGTCAAGAAATATTTGCTGGAAAAAAACCTGCCATTGAAATGTCGTCTCATCCTAGATAAGCCCCATCTTGAAAGATGACATTCTTGGACGAAGTTTATTTCATTAGGGTCCTCTGTCTCCCCCCTCCCAAACACCAGTCCACTGCTCCAGCCCATGGACCACAGTCATTTCTAATTTCAAGAAGTTGTACACCAAGGCTTTATTTTCAAGAATGCTTTATGTCACAGATTGAATACCAACCGCACCCTTCGTGAATTTTTGGAAGGACCATTTCAACATTGTAAATCACTTTGAAAAATTATTGATGAAGCATGGCAGGGTGTCACTCAAACAAGAACCTTACATTCAGCATAGAAGAAATTGTGGCCTGAGCCTGAGACCGCTGTGTTGGAAGAGATTGTCTCTAGGAAAGTCCATGGAGTTGGAGCTAGATGAGGTAGATGTCAACGACCTTGTCGAGGAGCATCAAGAAGAAACTCACGACTGAGAGATTGATCGACTACAGACGATGCAACATTCGGAAGTGTTGCAAGAGATCAGGTCAAACTGGAGGAAGTTATTTCTTCAAGGGAGATTAAGGAAGTGTTAGCTAAGTGGCAGGATGCTTCTGACTTCATTAAAAAGAAACACCCTGATAAATTGTCTACTGGTCGTGCTTTAGCTCTTTTTAATGACACTTGCCTTACTCATTTCCGCAACATTTGAAAGGGAGGCAGAAACAAAGCTCCTTAGATAGGTTTTTCCTTAAAAGGCCTGCAGCAAGTGAAAGTGAAAGTGAGGCAAAATAGTGGAGTTCCACATCTGGAGAAAATTGAAGTTGCACTTCACATTCATGCAAAAGTTTATTTTATGGTATCAAATTAAAGCTTGGGATCTGAGCAACATTTTTTATTTGAGTGGACAACACACAAACCTCTCTGGGGTATGTTTAAGCACATGGATCCATGGAGGGGGTTAGACGACTGATGTGAGCATTGTAAAAGTTCATGGCCTTTGCACCTGTAGTGCAAAATAAACATTTTAGAGGCCAATAGTAAAAAGATTTTCTTTTATTAACAATAAATACAATAATTACTTTCTAGAAGACAAACATTTGATTTACTTGACAAATTTTATCTATTTCATTACCAAATATATTGATTTCACACATTTTTTCGGATAAAAATAATTATCCCAAAATATCACTATCCTGAAATATCTGTATAACGCTACATACAGTAGTGCCTCAGGTTACGAATTAATCCAGTTACCAAAGCGGCCTTCGTAACCTGATTTTTTTGTATCTAGAACTACATTTTACATGTAAATTGCCTAATTCGTTCCAAGCCCTACAAAAACACCACAGTAAATTTTATATTAAGCTAAAATGACCAATAAACAATGAAATACAACAATTTGGACCATTCAATACCTAACATAACCATGACTGTACCTGTAAATAAAGTGTATTAGTGTACAGGGTACAAGAAATACTGTATGTACATGTACTACCGTACCGTACGTACTATGTAGTAAAATGTGGAACCTTACCTTTCGAGAGAGGCGATGTCCAAAAGGGACGACAGAGGAGGAGGACAAATGGCAGAAACATGAACTCTTAACTTTACAAAGCACTTAAAAAATGGCAAAATATTAACACTAAACTTTACGAAACACATTAACAAATGGCAGAAAACATTAACACTTCTTGATTATCTCCATCTTCGTTCTCCATAGAAAGCATCCTCTTCTTTCTGTGAACTTCAGCAACATTCTTGGGACCTATGGCTAATAACGTAAGTAATTAAGTTCACACACAACACGATAAAGTAACTTACAGTACAACGAAAGCGAAGTCACTAACACAAACGTACATTAACAAATGAAATATATGTGAACGAACAAATTCCAGTGTTTACGTTAATACTGCCGCAAAAAATGGTCAAGGAATGCCTTTACATAGAGGCATGATGGGACAAATGCTGACCAATAGGAGAGCAGGATCTTACTGCGGTGACTAGCATCAGGAACCAATGGGAGAGCGGGAGGATGGTGGCGAGTCTACAGACTTGGTGGTGCGCTAGTTTTAAAATTGTTCTCAGCAGCCCGGGCGAATCTCGGACTTTACCCTTTCGCAACCTGAATTATTTTCGTACACAGAAGCAAAAAAACCTTCATCTTTGTTTTCGTAACCTGAATTTTTTGTACGTAGGGACTTTCATATGTAGAGGTTCCACTGTACTTATGTATATAGTACATTTATGTCAACTGAAGATAATGGATCAGGTTATAACAGACCTACCTAAGAAAGGTGACATTTAAGTAAATGGCACCTGTGGGTTTTTATCTCATTTTCTTCTCATATGTTTATGCCTAAGTCTGAAAACCGTAACCATTCTTTAATATCGTGGCTATGTGTTTTGCATAAATTGTTAATTCATAAATGTGTAGGTTTGTGAAATGTTCTAGACTCTAATACACAACACTCACAGCACCAATGAAGAGAAACAAGTTGCTGCTTTTCCATGAGGAGAAAACTCAAAAGAAAATTTCATTGAAGAGCAAAGTACAACATTAAGTCTAAGAGGAGAAAGGGAGGAGGCGGTAGAAGATGAGACTGACGAGGATGAAGACGATGACCCCTTCCTGTGGAAATTGATTCTCTAGAGATGACACCAGGACTCGCAAGAAGAAGGACCGTCAATATGGGAAAGGCATGGGCGTTATGCCATGGCAAAGAACCGACCTGATCAAGGGCAGAGAGTTCATTTGGCTGACCCGGACAGGCAGAGCCGAGTTGAGTGAGCTGAGCAGATCACAACCACATGATTATGAGTGGTAATTGTCAGCAGAGAACTATCACCTCCCCCCAATAGACTATTCTCCTTTGAGGCCAAAGCCCCAAGAAGAAGAATAGAGGGAATCTGAGCCTGCTGTCCTACGTGTTCAGACCCTAAGGTCCTGGCACAAGAATGGGACTTGATCATGCACCAAGCAGGTGTTGGCATGCAGTTTCATGCTCTGCATAAGCCCAAACCAGACTGAAGAGCAAACTCCTGTACTGGTAGAGGGATGTAATAGCAAGCAATCGGCGAGGGCCAGAATTCATATGAATTAACATGCTTGGCAAAATTCTCGACTCTCCCAAGGACAATCATCATGAAAACTTATCTCACCTGAAAGCTCGGATATCGCAAGAAACCAAGCAATCAGCAATTGCTAGCATTTCCAAGGGAACTAGGCATTTGGAGAGGCTCCCAAGTCTTGTAAAACAATAATCGGGTGAGTTTTGTCTCACCCGATTGCTCGGAAACAGATGAAACCAAGCACTAAATGAGCACATGAAAATTCCCAAGAAATCAAGCGCTCGCCGAGATTCCCGACTCTTGTGATAACAATCATCGATAATGCCTGACTCACCTGAGTGTTTGGAAATCACCGAAAACAAAACACCTAGAGAGCACCAAAAATTCTAAGGAATTCAAGGAATCAGCGAAACTTTAGAATCTCGTCAGACGATCATCAGGAGAGATCCTTCTTTGACTTCCATAGAAGTCAAGGAGGAACAGGCATAGAACCAGTCTTATATGCGAGAATTTAAGACTGGATCAGGAGTGTGATTTAACAGAATATGCACTTGAGCCTCCCAAAATGCGAGACCCATGGGAGACTGCAAATTGGAATCCTCCCAAAGGACAGAAAGAGCCAGGGAGTACATTGTCTCCAGGTGTTTGAATCCTCAGAATCAGAACACCAGGTGGGAGTCTACCAAGAACTGATGAGCACTCCTTTGTGTTGGCAGAAAGGGATAAGACACACAAATGTTTCGTTCCTTCTCTCATCCTGTGCCTGAACTGGGAAGGTCCATCAACAGCTCTGAATGCTCGCACGTTAATAGAAGCCCGAGCACTTGGAATGACTTGCGAACGAGTGTCCGACACAACATAATAAGAAAGGGACGAGACACATGAATGTCTCGTCCCTTCTCTTGTCCTGTGTCTTAACTGAAAGTTGGGAAGAGCCAATGAAAGATCCCATTATGCTTCCTCGGGAGGAGGCAGCCCCTTAGAAATCCTGCAGGAGGACTCCTTAGGGGAGGAGAAGCATCATTCCTCTTCTTGTCCAGAGGAGGCCTCCTTGAGCTTCAGAAAAGGAAGGGAAAGGCAATGGAGATGTTCTTCAGCGGGACTTCTCCTACAGGATGAAGAACAGACATCATCAGAAGTAGAGTCAATAATCACAGGGCAGCTGGCATAGATGTTGTCCAGTGATAAAACTTCAGGAAAACAGCAGCATTTTAATATGATTCACAGAAGGGGAACCATACACACACTCGAGAGCCAGTGCCAGAAGTGCAAGGAGAAGGAAGAATACCAGGAGAGAAAAACTTCTGAGGTTTCCCCCGGTAAATTCTCCTGGAGCATAAGCATGAATCTCAAATTCAATACTAAATATATACTGCTTTCCCTTACTATTAAAGCGTGAAAAAAAGCGTAAGGGTGTTTATATACCCTTGCTGCTGATCCCTATATACATGAAGGGGACAGGCAGCTTGCAAGGCTCTCACAAAAAGTGGGTCTGCATATTAACAGTATTAATATCAAACATAGTATATTGAAAATATGTCTAAACAATAAAAGAAAGATACCACTGGGAAAATTAATTAATGGCAGTTGAGCAAGATCTCACGAAAACACGTCTTTATCTGAAGACAGCTGAAAACAAAATTGAAATGTTTACATCTGGGCAGGCAGGTCTCCCCGCCTACCAGACGGCAGTTACTGCCTAAACACCTTCAAGAATTCTATCAGCTGTGTGCCAGCTTCGCTGTAATTCCTATTGTAAGGAACATCAAGTTTGTATATTGTGTAGGAACAAATGTCAGTCAGTGCATTATGAATAACTAACAGACTGGGTTTTGAGCAATCATTTATGTCATTAAGTGACTAAAGGTTCTATATAGCTTACATTAAATACTACATATAATCCATGGACATTCTCTCTTTCTGCAGTGACTTCACTTTTATATCACTTACCTAGAATATGTTACTGAGGAAGATTTACAGGATACTGAAGAAAACCTGTTCTGTAGCAGATTATCAGTGATCATCCGTAACAATAGTACAGGTTATCTGTGACAAAGAGATGTGATCTCCATTAGCACACAGAAGTTTTCTATACACAATACAGTACCAATAAGATTGTACACTACGCACTTAAAGCTTCAACTTAAATGTTAGACTAATGCAGGGCAAAACATGTGTGAAAAAATGTAATTCATCCCATTCCTGTCTGTGTGGGTAATTCCACATCACTATAAATTAAAAACATGTCATTTTAAAATATGCTACTTTCACTTAAACATTTCAAAATGAAAATGTATTGCAGAACTACTGTAAAGCTTTATTTGCAATGGTTTACATACAGTACACCACTTAAAAAAGACAATACAATAATTCTGCAATGTAATATACATAAATCATGGAGAGATATAATACCATTCTAGGTTTAGTTCCAACGAACTACAAGACCAAAACTTATTTATTCACAACACTTATCATTTAGTTTTTTAACCAGACCATTTTTTCAAAATATCTGACCCTCATTGGGCTGGGTAAGAAAACAACTTGTTAAGCAGCCACCACATGTCTAAGGAAAAAAGGTTCCAAAGATTTGTGGGCAATACCTGAATGTAGAGTGCCATAAATGTGGTACGATGAGACCACATTTCTGTAACCTGACCGACAGATTCCTCCAGAATGCGAGGGATGGATTAAGCATCAGGTTTTATCATCTCTCATGAGGAGCATAGAGGTGACACTGTTGCCAGCTGCAGAGAACCTCCTGCCGATTGTCTCACAAAACCAGTAGAAAGATGTGTCTTTAGACACTTCTTCCTTGTGCGAGTCAATAGTACCAGTGAAAAGTCATCGTGATATTGAAGAAGATCCATGCAGATCATTTATCTTCTTCACCAATGCTGTTGCAGGACGAGATGCCGTCTTGGGAGACAGGAACTCTAAACGAGTCAAATGCTAAGAAGAGACTTGAGAAGTTTCTCATCAGCAGTTGAATATCGACTGAGGAGAAACATTAATACTTTCAGGTGAAAGGCTAGGGCGAATGTAGACCTAAGTTTTTCAGAAGTGAATAGGGGAGAAGCAACTCTGGCAGCTCTGACCAAAGAAAAAGACCCACCAACGACACCAACCAGCGAAGATGGCTCCAATCCCTGGGATGTTATGGAAAACTGAAAGAATTATCCAGCTATTTCTGTTCCTGCTCTATGGAGGAGTTATGGAGTTCCATTTGACAACGTCTGTGAGAGAGAGAGAGAGAGAGAGAGAGAGAGAGAGAGAGAGAGAGAAGAGTAATTGGTGGTTGGATGGTTAACGAATGTATTGTCTGTTGGTGAGTTCTGGGTTGTCTGCTGTTAGAGATCAGAGTTCTGTGTTTTGAGTGAGTGTTTTTAATCAGTCTTTGGTGAGAGCTGGTGACAGTTACTAGTGTAGGGAGCAGTATATTAAAGGCACTGGAAGTCAGTTGAGTTTTGTGTGTTATTGATTTGTTTGATTGATTTGTTGTTAGTTTGGTGTTGTTTGCTTTGGAGTGGTTGTGCCTGTATTGTTGGATTTGTTGTGCTTTTGAGTTCCTGAGGGTTGTATGTGATTGTTGTGGTTGAGGGGTTGTTGTTGTTGTTGTTGTTGTGGGGGGGGGGCTGTTGTGGTTTCTTGGTGTGGTTGTGAGTTGAGGGTTGTTGTTGCTGGGGGCTGTTGTGATTTCTTGATGTTGTTAGTGGGTGTGTGTGTGTGTGTTGCCTTTTTGTGTTGTTGTTTTTTTTTGTGTTGTGGTGATTATTTGTGCAGTGGTCTTGGGTTGTGGTTGTGTCCCTTTTTGTTTTTTTGTGTTGTGTTGTATAGTTGTGGTTTGTTCCGACACGGAATACAAACCTTTCAGTCCTTTTACAATAGGAAGGTTACTAATGGCAGCTGGATAGGTCGTAAGCTTTCGAACAAGGGGTTCGGTAGTTAACTGCTTGTCTGACAGTGCGCACGCCGCGCGACTGGCAGGCGAAGAAACACTTTTGCTTTTGGCCTACTGGTGTGTGGACGTGTGTATCATCGCTCTCTGTCCGCTTCATCATCGTTTGCTTTCGCATGGTTGTGTTTTCTTTTTCTGTTTATATAGTGAAAGTGAATTGTAAGTACAATCATTTCAACTTTGTTTTTCTTTTATTCAACTGTGAATTAAAGAGTTATGGATTCACCACGCCCTCGATTATCCGGAGACTGTGACCCGGAACTGAAGGGCGTAAGTGCGGGAAATTCCGCAGTTTCCCGGAAATTGATCCCCATGTTTTGTTGGCTCCATGTCGGGGGCGCGAATTTTGGCCTCCGCGCATCCGGCTTGTAATGTTAAATGTGACCAATTGGTCGGAGGTGCGCGAATGCTCTCGCACCGAGCCTTGTAATGTATGTGAGAATTGGTCGGAGGTGCAGTGGAGCTTGTACGAGGGCAGGAAGAAGCGAAGGCCTGTTGAGTGTGGAGGAGGGCGCTCGGTACCCTGACGTCCAGCTGTACTCAGGGTCTTCTGTTCGTTTGGGGTGGGCCTCATCCCCCCTCGCGCGGGTAGAAACCCCCCACCCCCCCATAATAACCGACGTTGCTTCCACAGGTGCTTCTGCTGGGAGGTTGGTTGGTTGGTTGGTTTTATAAAGTTTAGGTGTAACACCAAGCACTGGGGCAGCAAAGGCCATTCAGCGCTTACTGTATAACTATGAAATTATAAGACGTTATATCATATAAAGCAGGTTTATTTCTTTGAGATATTTTACTATATTTTGAAGTGGGGCATTTTCTCCCAATAGTTCTTCAAGTGGTATGTTATATATGTTGTTGGATCTTCGTTTTCTTTCGAATTTATTGCATTTAGTTAGTAGATGACGGACAGTGACCAGAGTACGACAATGGTCACAGTAAGGAGCCTGTCTTTCCTCACCTTGCAACATCAAGTATTTGTGTGTCAAGTATGTATGTCCTATTCTTAATCTTGTTAATATGACATCTTCCCTTCTTTGACATTGTTGTCTATTCCAAGGTTTTACAGATGGTTTAATATGCTTTAATTTATGATTCAATTCTAGCCATTCTTTTTCCCATTTTGATTGACAGTATTCATTTATTGTTGTTTTAATGTCATTGTAAGGTATTTGTATTTTTTTGATAGACTCCTTTTTTACTGCCTTTTTGGCTTCTTTATCCACCTCTTCATTACCCTTTATGCCCACATGGGAAGGGACCCAACATGGTTTTATATTTATAGATTTCCGTTTTACTATTATATCTATCCACTCCCTTATTTCTTCAATTACGGGATGAGAAACTGTGTATTGTCTTAGCGCTTCTAAAGCACTGTAAGAATCCGTGTAATTACAAAGGTATCGTTTGCCTTTCCCACCATAAAGACATGTTTTATAGCCTCTAATATAGCATTTATCTCTGCAGTGAATATCGAGCATATTTTTGAATTTGTTTTTTCCCTTATTTTTATATTTTTTGTTACTACAGCATAGCCTACACCCTCCTTCGACTTAGAACCATCTGTATAAATACTAATATCCCGTTTATGTTTTTCCTGGTGTGACAGAAATTCACTCTTTAATTGTGCATCTGTTACATTCTTATTAAATGATTTCTCACAGATTTCTATTTTAGCATGTTTCCACGGAGGGTATTTTATGGAGTGGAATTAGTTTTTGATATGCTACTTGTTCCTAATTTTAGATGTTCTATATCAGGTTCTAATCTATTCTCCAATGGTTTAGGCTCTTGGTTTATTGTCATAATTATTTGTTATGTTCTTCATATATTTGGTGTTTGGATTATCATTAAGGTTATTTATTTTAGCTATATATTTTAATCCCATTTCTTCTCTTCGTACTTTCAGGGGATCTATTCCTGCTTCTACATACAGATTTTCCACTGGGGGAAGTTCTGTAGGCTCCAGTGCATAGTCTAATACCCATGTTATGTATGACATCCAGTTTTGTTAATAGGGTTTTAGAAGCACTACCATATACTTGACATGCATAATCAAGTTTACTTAGACAAATAGCCTTATATACTTTTATCAGAGAGGTTCTATCAGCATCCCAGTCATTATGTGCAATTACTTTTATTATATTTAAGGATTTTCTCACTTTTATCGCCAGTTGTTCTATATGTTCTTTAAAAGTAAGTTTTTTATCAAGTATTACACCGAGGAATTTAATCTCATCATAATATTCATTATCATTATTATGAATAAAGTAGGAATTAATTCCTGTTTTCTTGATCTAGTAAATCTGACTGCTTTTGTTTTTTGCGGTGAAAATTTAAAACCCTTGTTATCGGCCCATTTTTTTTATCCTATTTATGGCTGCTTGCAATCTGTTGGTTATGTCCAGCGCTTTTTCACCGCTATTATATATGACGAAGTCATCTACAAAAAGGGATCCTTGGACTCCTGGTGGGATCACTTCCATTTTCTCATTTATTGCTATTGCAAACAACGCCACGCTTAGTACACTACCTTGGGGGATTCCTTCCTCCTGGATAAATGATTCAGAGATTTCTGCCCCCACTTTGACTTTTATATATCTTTCAGATAGGAATTCCCTAATATATTCATATAAATTGCCTCCTATTCCCCATTCTATCAATTTTTTTAAAATCCCTCCCCTCCAGGTGGTATCATATGCCTTCTCTAAATCAAAAAATACTCTATTGTTGTTTTTTACCAACCAATGCAATTTTGTATCTCTCTTGTAATCATTAAGAGGGGATCTATGGACTATTTTATTTTTCCTGAATCCAAACTGTCTGTTTGACAATAGCCGTTTATTTTCTAATACCCATATTAATTCTGTTATTCACATTTTTTCAAATATCTTACTTAGACAACTAGTAAGGGCTATTGGCCTATAGCTACTTGGTGACTCTGGGTCTTTTCCTGGTTTTAAGCCTGGTATGATTAAAGATTCTTTCCAGGTTTTAGGTATGCTGTGAGAGTGCCATAATTCATTTAAAATTTCTAATAAAAAGGTTTTGCTTTCTTCTGGTAGATTTTTTATCATTTCATATCTAATGTTGTCTTCCCCTGGAGCTGTTGGACTTGCAAGTTTCAGGACATTTTCCAGTTCTTCCATGGTGAAAGGAAGATTATAGATTTCCTGATTATTAGATTTGATTGGTATTGGGACATAATTTTTTATTTTTTATTGGAATTTCTTCGTATAATTCGAGATACTAGATGTTTTGGCGAAGCATTTTCCCAATTCATTGGCTACTAGTTTGGGTTTGAAATATATTAGTTTTCTACTTTTAATGTAGGTAATGGTTCTGGCCGATATCTACCCTGCAGTTTATTTATTTTCTTCCAGATTTCTTTGTCTTGAGTTTTAGAATTTATATTATTAATATATTTTTTCCATGAATTTCTTTTGGCTATCTTGAATATTCTTTTCTGCTTTGCTTTAGCTCTCAAATATGAAATTCTATTGGCATCACATTTATGTCTCAGATATCTTCTAAAGCATGCTCTCGTAATCTTCCTTGCTGCTTTACATTCCTCATTCCACCAGGGTACCAGTGGTCTAGTCGGATTGCCTGAGGTAACTGGAATAGTTTCATTTGCTTTATCATCTATTGTTTTTACTAGATGTTCATAAGCATCTATGTGGTTTCTAAAGTCAGATAGTTTTTTGTTAATCACCGTTTTCTCTTTATATAAATTCCAATTTGCTTCCTCCATTTTCCTCTTCGGTATATATGTTATATTAGAATTATTTTTTAGCTCAATTTGTATTGGCCAGTGGTCACTCCCAAATAAATTATTATTTACTTTCCAACTGAAATCTGTGGGCAATTTCTGGGGAAACATAAAGTGATGTCTATTGCAGAGGGTGCTATTATGATTAAAACATCAATCTTGTTGGAGAACCATCATTTAAAATAATCAAATTTTTGTTATCTATAAAATCTAGGAGAATATTTCCTCTCCTGTCAGATGATGTACTTCCCCACATGGGATGTTTGGCGTTGAAGTCACCTACTAATAAGTAAGGCTTTGGTAATTGTTCTATTAGATTTTCTAAGTCTTCCACTTGTAATTGTCTATTATTTCCAAGATGATCTATTAAGCGACTTTCTAAAGACGGTCCATATATATTGAGCATATTGTTATTTTTTTTCTAGGAATACTTGAACTGCACATGCCTGTATTACTGAGTTAATCCTAACAGGTTAGCATTTGATTGACGAATGTGTTATGATTGCAGTTCCTCCTTGGCTGTTGTCATTTAAAGTTTGTGTTGATTTCCACACATTATAATTTATGCCAGCATTGAGAACATTGTTACCTATTTTAGTTTCCTGTAAGCAAATGATATTTGCATTACATTCTCTAATTAGTGATTTTAAGTTTTCATTATTTGATACGTATCCTCTAATATTCCACTGTAAAATAGACATTTTAAGAAGGTTTTGGGTTTTGTTTTAGTATCTTTATTTGTTTTCCTGAACTTTGAATTTTATTGAAGTTATATAATTTTGCTGTACTTTGTTCTTCTTTTGGTGGGTGATGTATTTCTGCTATTGTTTTCTTTATTGGCTGAAGAGTCTCAGATGTTCTTTTTATTAGAGGTGCATTTAAATGGCTTTTGATCTTGGGTTCTATTTCAATACTTTCTTCAATTTTATCTGATGTTTTAACTTTCTCTTTTATTTGGGTTTCTCTTTTTTCATTTTTTTGTTTGCAAGCAATTTTCGTTGACTTTGTCTTCTCGGTATTCATTTTTATCCATATAGATTTTGGGTCTTACTGATTGTTTAATTTGTTTTTTGGATTTGGGTGGGGTTGTTTCAAGTAGTCTTTTTAATTAGCTCTTGTATTTTGCTTGTCCTCCAAATTCATTTTGTCTTCATGTATTTCTGGTGTTGGTAATATATTATATAAATTTGTGTTGCTTATATGTTCTGTAGCTTCTGAGCTTGAATTTGGGGTCTTTATATTATGAGTATTCTCAGTTTGATCTATATTGTGCAATTTTGTAGGAATTTGGTTTTGCACTTCTTTATTTACTACCTCTTTATATGTGTTTTTCCTTGCTGGATCTTGTAAACCTCTTACTTTTAGTTCTATCTTAGCTTCTCTTATTGACATTCCACTTCTTTCTTGTAAGATTTTTAGTTCAATGTTGTATAAATAATATGCGCATTCCTTTGATCTTGAGTGGTGATTCTGACCACAATTTATGCAAATTGGGTTTTCACAGTCCCATTTTGTTGTGTGGTTGTATGATCCACAACATGCACATCTTGGAGCTTCTCTACAATTTTTATTTGAATGGCCATATTTATTACATGATTTGCACTGTAGTGGTTTGGGGATATATGGTCTTATCTCTCTCGTCTGCCCTAATACTTTTATTGTTAAAGGGAGTTCGTTTCCTTCAAATTTCAATTTAGCTATTTGTATATTGATTTTTGAATTTTTCCTACTTGGGATATCATAGATGTCACAGTATTCAATGTTTTTATATCTTTTCTTAAGAGAGTCCATCAACATATTTTTATCTATTAGTTCGTCATCATTATTTGGCAGGATTATTGTACCACAAATACTATTAAGTTTATTATGCTTGGTGACTTTTATTTTTGTGTTATCTATGTTCGTAATTTGTAAGTAGTTTCTGATTGGGCTTTAGTAGTGGTTTTCCACCTATCCATGTATTTGTTTGCGTTTGACGAAATTCATGTTTTTCTGTTGGGCATCTGGTCAGTAAATAATTTTCCAATTTTAAATTTGAAATTTTGTTTTCACTTTCTATTGTCAAAAATCTTGTCCAACTGTCTTTTCCAAATAGTGATTCAAATAAAGCTAGCGAAGGGCTAGGCTGGAATTTTCTTTTGATAAATCTTTTTGGCCTAGTAAAAGGCTCCATAGTAGCTATATTGATTGAAGTGTTTTCCAAAAGGGTGGTCCTTGTTAGGTTTTTCCAGGGTCAGATGATTACTAGTGTCATGAGGTCACATTTTCCGGGGGACTGTGTTCCAGAGTCATATTCCATTTTTAGTCGTTTTTTTTTTTTTTTTAAATTACAGAGAAACTCAACAGCAAGCCATGGTAAAAACTGGGTCTCCTCTCAAAGACTTCCCCCTCACCAAAGACACACAGCAGAGACCAACTCCCATATGTCCACTCCCTACCCCACCCCGAAGGGATGGCTCTAACATAACA
>NC_087222.1:12027303-12074803 GCF_015104395.2 Macrobrachium nipponense
CAAATCCACTTTTTGTGATAGCCTTTAGATCCTGTAATGAGACATGTATTCATCCGAAAATTACGCTTATGCTTGGGAATTACCGAGGGTAACTTCAGAGGTTTGTCCTTGTTTTGTTTTTATGGTAATTTCTCTTCTTCTTTATCCTTTCACTTACTATCGGATGAAGGTAGAAGAGTGTTGGTGTTTGGGGGATCTCCTCTCACTTCGGAGGGTGGTGTTCTTGGATGCGAGTGGAGTATCCTTATCACTTTAATCATTTTCTTTATTTTACAGACTAACAGTGGTGATTGTGTTTACAGCAGTATTGGATAGCTCTTCGTATTGCTTGTACCTGTGACTCGTAGCATGTTGTGATACCGATCCTCAAGAGTGTGTACTGATCCCCTGCTGGTAATCATATTCATTTACCACTACTACCCTGGAGTTATGTCACTGGAGGAAGCTTTCACTGCTGCCCTGTGAAGTTTATCTATTCCTGTGGTAGAAGTCTAGCAGATTTTGGAGGTATCGAAGAAGAAGAGAGCTCATCAAGTGTCGTCATCCTCCTCATCGAGATCATCATATGTTCATGTCTCCACCCCTTCGACTTCTAAGGCTCTTTGCCGTAGATGAGAAGGTGGTGTTCCCCCCTAAGAAGTCTCGTCACAGGACTTCTAAGGGTCTGTCTCACTCCAGTGAGACAGGTGGGTCTTCCGCTGGTCCTCCCGTTCCTCCGGGAATGGGGCCCGTCTCTCCTTCCTCAGAGAAGAAGAAGACCGGGAGGAGGTTCCAGCGGTGGCTGGAACCTCCTCTCCCAGCTCCAGAGCTTCCACCTCCAGACCAGGAACCGTCTCGGTCGCTCGCTCGTGAGAATCACTGAGTGTACGGTCACCTACGGGTGACCGTGCAACCAAGGTCCAGACTGCTGAGTACTCTCACTGTCAGGACCCAGGCACGGAGCGGAAGGATGGTAAGAGTCGCTCAAGTGACTCACGGCAGACCGGCGATGGCTCATGCAGCGATCGTCGGGTACCCAGGGTTGACGTGACGTTCCCGCTGGACCATGCACGCAGAGACCAGTGGTGGCTGCCCATCCAGCCCTCTTGAGAAGTTTCGGCCTCGACGACGACTTGGACGAGTATCGGCTGTCTCCTGTCAAGTGCACGCTCAGCCCCACCCAGATGACGGTCTCGTTCGCGCGACCGAACAGTCTTGGTGGTGGCAGACGCTTTGTCTGCCTGTGTGAGAATTTTGTAACCCTCCTCGAGGAAGCGTTCTCTCCACTGCTGCTCCGTCAGGTCCTCTTTCCCAGGCCGTCCTGGGGCCTGCTGCTTCGGCAGCTGCCACAGCCCCTTCCTGGATAGGAGAACCTTCCTGAGGAAGTTGGTGAAGAAGATGTGGAAGGTGTCGTCATCGTCTTCGTCATTGTCTTCTGCCGCCTCTTCCCCTTTAACTTCCAAGGCCCCCCAACCGAGGATGAAGAAGTTGCTTGCCCCCGCCCCCAAGAAGTCTCGCACAGGGACTTCTAAGGGTCTGTCATGCTCCGGTGAGACAGGTGGGTCTTCCGCTGGTCCTTCCGTTCCTCCGGGAACGGGGCCCGTCTCTCCTTCCTCAGGGAAGAAGACAGGGACCGTGGAGGTACCAGCCACCGCTGGTACCTCCTCCCGGCTCCAGAGGTTCCACCTCCGGACCGGGAACCATCTCTGCTGCTCGCTCGCTCGCGTCACCGAGTGTACGGTCACCTATGGGTGACCGCGTGGCCAAGGTCCAGACTGCTGAGTATGCTCACTGTCAGGACCCAGGCACGGAGCGGGAGGATGGTAAGAGTCGCTCAGGTGACTCTCGCCAGACCGGCGATTGCTCGCACAGTGATCATCCGGTACCCAGGGTTGACGTGACGTTCCTACCACTGTTCACGTGGTGAGGCTGGGAAGAGGTCCCCCCGGTCACCACTGGTACCAAGGCACGTCGAGAGGACGGTGCTCACTCTCACTGCATTAGTGGACACTACCAGTCACCCGGCCATCGCTCCCACTGGGACCGGACGGCTCGCACGACTGGTAGCAGCTCCCCTGACGCCCAAGACCAATGCTACCATCCTCAGTCCAGCGCTTCTCCGCAAGGAGACTGCTGCTCCAGACCTGCAGCTCGATCGCCGCCGTGGGTTGGTGATTGCCTGCAGTCCTCCCAGCCTACTGGATCTGCTGGTAGGCAGGGTAAGAGCGCTCGTAGCAGCTCCCCTGATGCACGAGACTGACACTATCTTCCTCGGTCCAGTGCTTCTCTGCAAATGAGACCGCTTGTCCAGACCTGCTGCTCGATCATCACCGTGTGTTGGCAATCGCCATGCGGTCCTCCCGCCCAGCCTACTGGTTAAATGTAAGGATGCTTCGGTATCTGGACGATTTGCTAGTCAGCCCACCCTCTAGAAGAAATGTCTCCGGTCGAGGGAGATAGTTCTGTCTCTTTTTATTGAGTTGGGCATTCGTGTCAACTTCGACAAGTCCATGACTTATCATGACTTATCTGGGGATTGTTTTGAATTCCCAGATTTTGAGGGCTTCTCCCTCTCAGAAATGGATAGACAGGCTTCTAAGTCTGGCCGAAGAATTTCTGTCCTCCGTAATGCAGCCAGTTTCTCTTTGGAGGACCCTCCTGTACCATATGTCATCCCTCATCCAACTGGTTCCCGGAGGTAGTCTCAGAATGAGGTCCCTTCAGTCGTCACTTCGCCGGTGATGGGATTTCATGTCCGAGGACACGATAGTCACCTCCTCTCCACAATGTCGGAAGGATCTCTGTTGGTGGATGCAAGTTCACTGCCTCAAGTCAGGGACATCTCTCTTCTTTCAGTTCTGCCGGACCTAATGTTTTGATCAGACGCCTTGGATCAAGGTTGGGGCCCACACCTGGGCTCTGAAGCTGTCAGAGGAAGAGAGGATCATGTCAATAAATTGGAGGGCACTAAGGGCAGTGTACATAGGCCTTCTTTCATTTCTGGCTCAACTGTTGGAGTCAGTTGTAGTGATCTTCGTCGACAACACCACAGCAGTCTCGTACTTGAGAAACCAAGGTGGCACACAGTCGAACCTTCTCACTCAAGAAGCCCGATCAATCCTGTGTTGGGCAGAAGACAGGAGGATTACGTTGGTCCCTCAGTTTATCCTGGCCATCACATGTCTTAACAGATGCATTGTCGAGACCGAACGAAGTTCAAGGGTCGGAATGGATACTATGCCAGGAAGTCTTCGACAGCCTCAGAAAGGAGTGGCCTGTCACAGTCAATCTGTTTGACACCTCACTGAATTTTCAGTGCCAGATCTTCTTCCCCCCTTACCAGACTCCTCAGAGTGCCAGGACAGATTCTCTTTTGCAGGACTGGGAGGGCCTTCAAGCATATGCATTTCCTCTGTTTACTCTGGTGAGGGCAGTCCTCAACAAAGGAGGGCAACCAAGCATCTGGATCTCACCTTGATCGTCCCCTTCTCTCCACAGAAGGAGTGGTTTCCTGACCTACTGGAAGCACTGGTGGAGCCTCCCATTCGTCTGACAGAGAGACCAGATCTTCTCAGACAACCTCATTTTCATCGGTTCCATCAGAGGCTCCACATGCTTCATCTTCATGCCCGGAGACTGTCAAGAGATTCTCCAAGCACGAAGGGTTCTCCTCCAGAGTGGCTCGACAGTTGGCTCTTGCCAGACGGCAATCATCTAGAGTAAATTATCAGGGTAAATGGTCGGTTTTCAGACATTGGTGTAGGTCTCAAGGGCATTCAATTTCAAGAACTTCCTTACCAAATATAGTGGAGATTTTAATTCATTTATATCATGACAGGGGCCTGTCACCTTCATGCACTGAGGGATATAGGTCGATGCATTCGTATGTTTTTAAAGCAAGGATCCCTGAAATCTCTTCTCATGTCATTAGAGACTCAATTCGTTCTTTTTTCCCATCTCAACCCAGTCCGCAGTGTTCTCCTTCGACATGGGACGTTAATAAAGTCCTTCAAGCCTTAAGGTTCCCTCTGCCTCTGAATATGGCCGATTTTAGGGACCTCTCTTCTAAGACATTTTTCCTTGTCTTGCTGGCAAGCACTATTTTCTGGTTGCCAGATCTGGACAAGACATGATTTTGTCATACCTTCCCGAATTTGTCGCAAAGACTGAATCGTCTGATAATCCCATTCCCAGGTCTTTTCGCTCTGAAGTCGCAGGTCGACTTTGACAGTAATTTGTTGAGGAAATTAGTTCTTTGCCCTGTTAGGGGTGTTCTCATGCTATTTCTCGCAATGAAGGGACATTCAGGGTCGTCCCCGTATCTGTTGTTTCACTCCCGAAAACGTGTCAAGGGACCTACGTCAAAGAATAGTGTATCCTTTTTCCTCTGAGATCTTATTGTTAAAACTGGCGGTTCGGCTGCCTGTGAAGACCAGCGCTGAGAGCACACAGTATTAGAGCAGTTGCTACATCAGTAGCTTTTATGTAGAATGTCTCTGTCGCCAAGGTGCTTGAGGTGGCGACTTGGCGTTTTAATTCTCAGATTGTCTCGTCATACACTAAAGTAGTCAAGGAAAGTTTCCTTGGGTCCTGTTGAATCTCCTTTCAAGGAGAGATGATCAGGAGTTTCACACCCCAGAAAACCTGGGAGTGTTTTCTTTGGGATACGAATATCCTCGATTTTTAATCACCAGAGATCTTTGTGCACATTGATCTTGGGAGATAGGACTGTAGCTTCCCCTGTGAATAATCCTCACTGCTCGAGGCCCTTTCTCTTTCAGGAGAGACAAGGTTTTCTTAGGGTTACTGCATTCCTTGTTTGTGAGGGTGTTCTCGACTAGATGAATACCTATCCTCAGAACAAGGATTTCATTCAGTTTTGAGATGCCCAGTCAAGCTCTATTCCCCTCTGCTGCCACGACAGGAGCGATTCTTTTTTACCTCGGAGAGGTCCTGTGCTGAATGCAGATTGTGATGGTAATTGCTTCATAGCAAAGGAAGATAAAGGAAAGGAGAACGCATTTTCGAAAAGTTCGGCAGTAAGGAGGTTTTCGCGCCCGTGTTGTAGGCGTCTTTTCCTTGCGGCTGTTCTAGAATCGGCAGGAGTGTTATGGATCTTGTCGGGAAGTGAGAAACGCCGCGATTTCTGATGCAATACCTCGTCTAGATTCATCTAAGAAGTTCTAGAAATCCCTGGAGTCGGTGACGTTCGCCGTAGGCTCCACCCCCAGAGTGCCGTATAAATACGACGAACGAACTTTGGAGAGCAGTGATCGTAGAAGGAAGAGGTCGTAAAAGAGAGAGATCACCAGTTAGTCACAGAGCCACAGATCAAGATATCAGTGAGAGATCAGCAGCAGTGATCGTCAGAGAGAGACTAGAGACGGAGGAACCGACGAAGTATCAGTCAAAAGAAGAGTTGTTCGAGAGTTGGTTGGATATTGGTCTAGTCGTCTTCAGGTGTGGACGGCCGAGTTGTCTCTACGTTGAACAGACTTCGGAGAAGAAAAGGGGGGATTTCCTGCCTTACGATTAGACTAGTTCCTGCAATACGGAGTCAAGAGGACGTCCGCTTTCGCGTTTCCCCTATTTTGTGAAGCCACTGCTTCGAGTCACTAAAAACTGGCCCGCAGTATTTGATTGTGTCCACTGTTCCCCAGTTCTGCAGTGTAAGATTCTATCGTTTTATGTAAATATGGAGATACATTCTGCATTTACCTTTGTTAGTAAGCTTGTAATAAACCTTTGTTGTATTAGTGTTTCTTTCTATATTCGTATCCCCAGTTTCAACGGTTTGTGTTGAATATATATTTTTTTTTACTTATTTATATCGAACCTGAAGTGGACCTCTCTCAGAGGCCGTAACATTGTGTCGACCTTTAACCAGGATATTTCGACACCTTAACATTGTCTCTGAGATCTCGGAGTCCGTAACACAGGTTGCCCTGTCTCTGCTTTGCCTGGACTCAGGTCTCAGGCTGTTTCTCTTTGCCATGAAGGGTATCTTTTCTTGCTTGCAACATAAGACAGTGAGCCGGGATGATACTGTTATGGTTTCCCTCTAAGCAGTCTCCTATGATATCTCTTATGATATCTGTGATCCTTCACTCCTTGAAGCCTTTGTCTTCTCAGAGTCAATCATTCCTAGAGAGGACTCCACCTTCTGGAGACCAGGTGGGGTTGGGATGGGGGTGTTTCTTCCCTACCCAGCACTAGCCAGCAACTTGTGGGCAATTCTGGTGCTAAGAAAAGGGACATTGTCCTAATTCAGATCTCTAGTTTTGTAAGTCCCAAAGTCCTGCTCGACCCTTACAAATGGCAAGGAATGTGCCAGGGCATCTGCCTTGTCCTCCGGGCAATGGCCAAGCCCTCAGGTATCTGTATTTGCTTGGCCCGACCTTAGGGTCGGACCAGCTCCTCCTTGATCCCTAAGAAGTCTCAGGCTTTGTAGGACAATCATGAAAATACCAAGCCTCCTTCTCTCGTAACAGGTGTGCTACTGCTGGTGCTTGGAAGGAGGGTTGTCTGTATAGTCTGGACTTCATAATACAACATAGCTGAGACCAGGTAGTAGGTATCCTTCCTTCAAGAGAAACACCTGCTATCTTCTGGGTTTGGCCTGCATATTCTCCTTGTGACATGCTTCTATTTTCAGATGTACCGACCGAGTATGATAGGCTCATACCTGTAGGACTGTTGTTTTCAAGATATGCTACCAGATGATAAGTACCTTCTTATAATATCCTGAGATTCAAGGTAGCCTTTGGGGGCCTCCCAAGAGTTTCAGGATTTGGTTTTGAGGCACCCAGTGGTGTTGTTGAGCAACGCCACCAGAGTATGTAGTGGCATTTATCACCAAATAAGAGGAGTCTCATTTCTCTCCTGTTTCAGCTAACATGCAGGTGTTCGAGTGTAACTGTAGTGCATTTGTTAGCTCTATCAGCCAAACACATTTCTGGATAAAATGTATTGGCACCAACTCAGTCTCTGGATTCGAGTGATAGGGTAGAGTGCTTCTTTCCTCAATCCTTCACTGAGAGATTGCTCGTCATAGTATTGTTTCTCCTCCGTCGAGATTTAAGTACTGATGAGAAACTTCTCTCTGTCTTACCATCACAGGGAATGCCCAGGTCTCTGGGTAGTATTTGACTCTCATTTAGGGTTCCTGTCTCATGCTTTGCACACACTCTTGCAAAATCATCAGACAGAGATCTGTCTTGGAAGACTCCCCATCATCTTTCTGTTCACTGCCTGGTACAACAGAAGCCTGTGGGTCCTCTGCACCATTGCACCTGACCCATGGACCACTACAATGACTCAAGATGACTTTTTGGGGAAAAACTTTCCAGTTTTCGTCTTCTCTCCATATTTTTCTAATTTGCAAGGTGTTCAATAGACACTGTTCACCCAAACCTTAAAATTGAATGATGGAAGACTTTGCCTTTTACCCAACCTGTAGCTCTGCTTCCCAGGTACCGAGAGGAGTTCTTCCCTGACCCAACCTTCGGTGTCAGCAACACAGGAGGGGTTCCTCAGGCAGTACATTCCCTGTGTCTTCATGACTAAAGGCTATCCAGTTTCCCTTGCAAGCATAGGCTTTCTCGTTGAGCTGTAGAGGGATCACAAGCTTTAAAAAACAAGCGGGTAAATCCCCCCCCACATAAACCTAATCAATCCAGCTGCCAAACTCACCTCAATCATACTTTCCTCTTTACACTTCAGATTATAGCAGGACAATTGAACTATACCTACACACAGAAAAAAAACACAAACACATGTACTTACCCAACTCCAGATACTCCAGGGCTATCCTGTGCTGTCTGCTGGTCGAGGTCACTGGAACACTAACAACCACAAGACAAAAACCAAGAACCACAACACCACAACCAAAAATGACAATTTGTCCAAAATTGCATTTTTCCTAACTATACAAACCTTAGGTCCTTTTACTATAGGAAGGTTACTAGTGGCAGCTGGATAGGTCGTAAGCTTTCAAACAAAGGGTTCGGTAGTTAACTGCTTGTCCGACAGTGCGCGTGCCGTGCGACTGGGAGGCGAAGAATCACTTTTGCTTTAGGCCCAAGCAAAAACTGCAGAGTGAGGGGTGGCATGAGGTGGGGCTATGTGTAAAAGGACCTCATATAGTTAGGAAAAATGCAATTTTGGACAAATTGTCATTTGTTCCGACACGGAATACAAACCTTTCGGTCCTTTTACAATAGGAAGACTCACTTCTTGGTGGGAGGAATCTGAGTCTTTTTGGTGAACAGACTGGTGTTCGCCCAACCTTGGAATGCCTCCCTGGTCGTAAGAGCGAGGGAGGGATCCAAGCCTCTGTCCGATTGATCGGGGTGTGCACCGCAGGATCAATGGTCAGACCTCTGGACCAAGTACTAAGAGAGAGGCAAGCGTATCTCTTCGTACCAGCAAGCAAGAACAAGTTCCTGTTTGCAAGAGGCAACATAAAGTTTAGGTTTGTCTCTTGTTGGCATCCACTTCCCCCCCCCCCTTGTAGGAGGAAGTGGTGGATATTCTGCTCCTATCCCTAATGAAAGGGATAGGATGGGGCTCTGTCATATAGCTTACCTGCATCTCGTCCTCATCCAGCGTAGTGACGACCGTAACCCTCTGCCCACAGGTAGAGGAGAAGAGAAAGATGGGAAGAGAAGCCAGTCACACTCTCATTCACGCATCCACTCTCACAATCACACCAGGACTTGATGCTGTTTCAGCCTGCGAGGGTCTGGGTTAGCTACACGTGTTGAGCAGCCACCACGGGTCCCAAGGAAAAGGTATCCAAGGACCTGTGGGCAATATCCCGAAGGTAGAAGGAGGTGAAGGTAGTCTGGTTGGCCCAGACCCCTGCCTTCAGGACCTGCGCCACGGAGAAGTTCTTGCGGAACGCAAGGGAAGGACCAATGCTCCTGACTTCTTGGGCTCTTGGACGGAGTGTACGGATGTCGTCACTACCATCAGCTTCATACGCTCTCCTGATCACCTCAAGCAGCCAGAAAGAAAGAGTGTTCTTGGATACTTCTTTCTTGGTTACCCTGGTGCTAACGAAGAGGCGTCGACACTCAGGCCTGAGGTGTCGAGTTCTCTTCAGGTAGCGCCGTAGTGCCCTCACAGGACAAAGCAGCATCTCATCCGCATTATTATCAGTGAAGTCCATTAGGGAGGGGATTGTGAAAGACTCGAACCTGTCGTCAGGGATCGACGGTTTCTGAGTCTTTGCAACGAAGTTCGGGATGAAATTGAGCGTCACAGATCCCCATCCCCTGGAGTGTCGTACGTCGAAGGATAGACCATGAAGTTCCCTTACTCTCTTCGCCGATGCCAGGGCCAGCAAGAAGAGGGTCTTGAGGGTCAGATCCCTGTCTGACGACTCTCGGAGTGGCTCGAAGGGTCTTCGAGTCAAACTCCTAAGGACGAGAGTCACATCCCACTCAGGGGGCCTGAGTTCCCTGAGTGGGCAAGGCCTTTCGAAGCTCCTCATAAGCAAGGAGATCTCGAACGAGTTCGAAATGTCCAATTTTCTCAGTTTCAGGACTAGTGCCAGGGCGGCTCTATATTCTTTCACTGTGGGGACTGAGAGGAGCTTCTCTCGGCGAAGAAATACGAGGAAATCCGCTACCTGCTGAAGAGTGGCTCTGAGAGGAGATAGACCCCTTCTACGACACCAACCACAGAAGACGGCCCACTTCCCCTGGTACACAGCTGCAGAGGACTGACGGACGTTTCCAGCCATCTCTGTTGCTGCGCTACGAGAAAAGCCTCTCGTTCGCAAGAGATGGTGGATAACAGCCAGCCGTGAAGTTGTAGGGAATGGACTGCTCGGTGGTACCATTCTACGTGTGTCTGGGCGAGAAGGTTGTGCCAGTGGGGAATCTCTCTCGGTTCTCTTGCGAGAAGAGCCAGCAGGTCCGGATACCAAATGGCCTGGGGCCATTTGGAAGCCACCAGGATCATCCTGAGATTTGGGGTGGTCAGCACTCGACTGATCACCTTGCGAATCAGGCTGAACGGGGGAAACAAAGGCGGGGGGTAAACAAACTAAACGAAGACAAAGGTTGGATCCCACGGGTGTTGAAGAGCGTCCTCCTGCCAGCTGCCCATGGGCGTTTCCTGGCACGGAGCTGAAAAGAAAACCTGAAGTTTCCTGTTGTGCCGGGTGGTGAACAGATCCACAACTGGTCGCCCCCACAGGTCGAAGAGCCTTTCTGCCACGTCCTGGTGTAGGGACCATTCGGTTCCTATCACCTGATCCCGACGGCTGAGCTTGTCTGCTACTACATTCCTCTTCCCTGGAATGTAGCGTGCTGACAGCTCTATTGAGTGAGCCTCGGCCCACTCGTGCACCTGCCGTGTCAACTGGTACAATGGGAGAGACACTAGGCCCCCCTTTTTGTTAACGTAAGCCACTACCGTGGTGTTGTCGCACATCAACACCACTGACTATCCCACCAAGCGGTCCTGGAACTCTTGGAGAGCGAGAAACGCTGCCTTGAACTCCAGGACATTGATATGAAGGTGCTTGTCGCAATCGTCCCACACTCCCGAAGTCAGCAACTCCTCCAGGTGTGCACCCCATCCCTCGGTCGATGCGTCTGAGAACAGCAGCATCTCTGGGGGGAGAGTGCGTAGAGGCACTCTTAAGAGGTTCCTGTCATCAAGCCACCAGGCTAGGTCCTGCCTTACCTCCAGCGTGAGGGAAACGGGGAAGTATGGTGGATCTGTCGCCTGTGACCAACTCTCCTTTAGTTTCCACTGAAGAGACCGCAGGTGAAGACGCCCGTGAGGGACTAACTTCTCGAGTGACAACAGGTGGCCGATCACGACGTGCCATCGCTGAGCTGCCAGTTCCTGCTGAGACAAGAACTAGTTGGCTGCCTCCCTGAATCTGCTGATCCGCGAGTCTGCGGGGAAAACTCGCCCTGCTACCGTGTCAATCAGCATACCCAGGTACTTCATCCTCTGCTTGGGTTCGAGATCGGACTTCTCGAAGTTCACCATGATCCCCAGATCGCGGCAAAACTCCAGTAGTCGATCCCTGTCCTGCAGCAACTGCGAGCGGGAGCTCGCCAGGACTAGCCAATCGTTGAGATACCTCAGAAGACGTATCCCGTGCGAATGGGCCCAAGCAGACACCAGAGTGAACACTCGCGTGAACACCTGTGGGGCGGTTGAGAGACCGAAGCAAAGTGCCCTGAATTGGTACACTTGTCCTCCCATCGCGGATGAAGCGGAGGTACTTTCTGGAGGATTGATGGACGGGTATTTGAAAATACGCGTCCTTCAGATCCACTGAAAGCATGAAATCGTTCTCCCTGATGGAGTCGAGCACGGAACGTGCCGTCTCCATCGTGAACCGAGTCTGGCGAACGAATCGGTTCAGGGGAGAGAGATCTATCACCGGGCGCCAGCCCCCCGTAGACTTTTCCACCAGGAAAAGACGGTGTAGAAGCCCGGTGACTGATCCGTGACGATCTCTACAGCTCGTTTGCTCAGCATGGACTCGATCTCCTGTCGTAGCGCCACGTCCTTCGATGAACCTGGAACGTAAGTCTGCAGTTGGACCGGGTTGGAGGTGAGGGGTGGCAGAGATTCGAAGGGTAATAGATGTCCCTCCCGAAGGACATCTACTATCCAGGTCTCGGCACCGTAGCGTTGCCAAGTTGCCCAATGGCTCGCCAGGCACCCCCCCAACTTCCGGCATCAGGTGAGGGGGAACGCCGTCCCTAGCGTTTCCCCCCTTTCTTCGACTTCTTCCCTGACCCTCCACGCAAAAAGGATGGCTGGGAGGAGGGCTGGTTACGGCCCCCCTTGGCAGAAGTCGAAGAAGACAGAGTCTTTCCTTGGGGCTTCGACGAAGCTATCGTCTTAGCAGCCGAGGAAGCGCTAGCCGAACTCTTGGGCTTGGCCGCAGTTCGAGGCTGCCCAGAAGCCTTCGAAACTGCCTGGTGAACAAGACGGTCACTGTCGTCAGTGCGCCGTCTGTCCACCGCTATCGTTTTAGCAGCCGAGGAAGCGCTAGCCGAGCTCTTGGGCTTGGCCGCAGTTCGAGGCTGCCCAGAAGCCTTCGAAACTGCCCGGTGAACAAGACGGTCACTGTCGTCAGTGCACTGTCTGTCCACCGCAGCATCCACCATCTCTCCTGGGAAGAGAGAGGAGGAACTCCGTACTGGTCCATTTCGAAGTCCCAACGCCTCCTCACGCCCAGCTGCCCTGGATACCCGGGTAAGGACTGCGTCCCTACGGCGAAGTACCAGGTTGGCCCAAAGGTTTGCCGTCTGGTGGGTGAGGAAGGAGATGGCTCTTCCTCCAGACTGACAGAGTCTCCTGAAAGCCGAGTCTTTTTCGGGGGAGATTCCCCTAGAGTTGGCTGCGACCTTAGACACTGTGAGAGACCACAGGTCTAACCAGGAGATGGCCTGGAAAGCTGCCATAGCGGTAGGTTCCAGGCCCAGTGCCTCTTGCTGCTAGAACCAGAGGTTCTCAGACAGGAGCTGCTGCAGAGACACACCCGGCGTTAGCCTGGCTAACTCTGGGTTTACCTGTTTGGGTGACATTGGATCTTCTGACGGCACATAAAAACGCCGCTGTCGCAGTAGAGGAGGTGGAAGCAGCTTGTTCGATCTGCTTGACCTGGGAGAGCCTTCTAGTCCGGAGATGAGAGACTCAACCTGGTTCAAGACAGAATCGGCAAGCTCCGATCGCGGCAACCCCACCGTCGGTTTGGGTTCCCTCTTCAGGCCCCAAAACGATTCGAACCGGGACGTGGGCTCTGAAGGTGGGAGCGACAACCCTTCCCCGAGGTCGTTGTGCTGACGAATCAGCGCAATAACCTCGGCAAAGTTCCTCTGGATCTCGGGAGTCACTGCATCCTGAGGAGTAGGACTGTCCAGTCCCTCGAACAGGAGCACCTCCCGAGACCCTCCCCCTTCAAGAGGGG
This sequence comes from Macrobrachium nipponense, assembly GCF_015104395.2. Lineage (NCBI taxonomy): Eukaryota > Metazoa > Arthropoda > Malacostraca > Decapoda > Palaemonidae > Macrobrachium > Macrobrachium nipponense. The sequence goes on from NC_087222.1 coordinate 12,040,235, forward strand.
GAATGGCGACAGACCCCTCTCGGTCTCCTCCTGTCACTTGCGCGTACGTCCTGGTCGGTCTGAGGACCGTGCCTGGCACGTACGGCGTCGTGATGGGATCGTGCGGGGCGCACCCCTCACGATCACTCCGCAATACCTCGCTCCTTCCGGTCTAACCCGAGGAGGTTGAAGGTACGGAAGAGGCAGACCTGTCGCTCCCCCCTCGCTCACTGGCAGAACCAGTGGGCTTGGAGGGCTGCAGGTGATCGCCAACCCGCGGTGGCGATCGAGCTGCAGGCCTAGTCAAGACGTCTCCCTGAGGAGAATGGCTGGACCGAGCACAGCGGCCCCGATCTCATGTGTCAGAGGAGCTGCTGCTGGTTGCCGTACCCGTACATTCCCTGTGGGAGCGACGGTCGGGCTACCTACAGAGACCACTGTCACGGTGAGACCGGTGCTTGTCCTCACGGCGCGTCACACTGCTGGCGCTGGCGATCGGGGGGACCTCTTCCCAGCCTCGGCCCGTGGCCGGTCAGAGACCGTCACGTCAACCAGGGTAGCCAGCTGGTCGCCGCGAGAGCGATAGCTGGCCTGGTGAGAGTTGCCTGAGCGGCTGTCACCAGCCTTCCACTCCTTGCCGTGAACCTGACGCCGAGCGAGCTCTGACGTCTGGTTCTTGGCTGTACGGTCACCGGTAGGCGACCGTACACTCGGTACCTCTCGCGAACAAGAGGCCAAGACAGATCCTGATGCAGCGGCAGAGCCTCTGACACCAGGCGAGGAAGTACCGGTATTAGCCGGTACCCCTCTGGTCCCCGTAGTCTTCTTCCTTGCGGAAGAAGAGACGGGCCCCGCTCCCGAAGGAGCAGGAGGACCAGCGGAAGAACCCCCCATCACACCGGAGTGAGACGGGCCCTGAGAAGCTCCCGAAGGAGACTTCTTAGGAGGGGAGGAGGCAACCTTCTTCTTCTTCGGCTGTGAAGCCTTAGAAGTCGAAGGGGGAAAGGCGGCAGACGACGAAGACGACGACGACACCTTCCTCTTCTTCCTCTTCTTTTTCGTCAGCTTCCTCAGGACAGATGTTAAATCTACCATCCAGGGCGGAGCCGGGGCTGCTGTTGCCGAAGCAACAGGGCCCGGACGCACCTGTCCGGATAGACCAACATCTGGAACAGCAACGCCACGCGCAGGAACGACATCGGCAGGTGAGGACATCTCAGGAACGGCAGGCACATCGGGAACGGCAGGAACAGTCGGCAACATCTGAGCAGGTACGGCAGTCAGTAGCGGCATCACAGGAGGTTGAGCCAACGTCAGCGACATCCTGGGGATTGGCGGCAGGTCCATGGGCGAGCTCTTGGGACAGCGGAAGTCGGGCCGAGGCAGCACGGCAAACCCGGGCGGCGGCACGCCCCCTCTCGGTACGGCGATCGGACCCTGCACTGAGGTGGTAGGCGACACAGACACAGCATGTGGGGAGTACACCAGGTGAGGGGGAACGGCGTACCCTGGAGTTGACAGGGTAGTGGTAGTAGTGGTCACCGTAGCATGCGTGACCGCAGCAGACCCAGCTAAATGGTAGAGCAGCCCCTGGACACTGGGCATGCCCTGCAAGCCCAAAGACGCCCACACCTGACCAAGGTCGTCCCTCGCAGCAGAAGCACCTGTGGAAGCAACGGTCGGGTTAGTAGGGGGGGTTTCTACCCACGTGAGGGGGGATGAGGCACACCCCGAACGAACAGAAGACCCCGAGTACAGCTGGACGTCGGGGTACCGAGCGCCCTCCTCCACACTCAATAGATCGGGTGAGGAGAAGGACCTGGATACCCGCCCCGAAGGGGAAAGTGCCATACGTGGGAGCTGAGCAGGGGGCAGGAAAGACGACGAAGTGTCCGTCACCAAAGGAGTCGCGGGAGAGCTTTCCGATGACTCCTTTGCAGGCCTTCGCTTCTTCCTGCCCTCGTACAAGCTCCACTGCACCTCCGACCAATTCTCACATACATTATAAGGCTCGGTGCGAGAGCATTCGCGCCCCCGACACCGAGCACACAAAACATGGGGATCAATTTCCGGGAAACTGCGGAATTTCCCGCACTTACGCCCTTCAGTTCCGGGGTACAGTCTCTGGATAATCGGAGGGCGTGGTGAATCCATAACTCTTTAATTCACAGTTGAATAAAAGAAAAACAAAGTTGAAATGATTGTACTTACAATTCACTTTCACTATATAAACAGAAAAAGAAAACACAACCATGCGAAAGCAAACGACGATGAAGCGGGCAGAGAGCGATGATACACACGTCCACACGCCAGTAGGCCGAAAGCAAAAGTGGTTCTTCGCCTCCCAGTCGCGCGGCGCACGCACTGTCGGACAAGCAGTTAACTACCGAACCCCTTGTTCGAAAGCTTACGACCTATCCAGCTGCCATTAGTAACCATCCTATTGTAAAAGGACTGAAAGGTTTGTATTCTGTGTCGGAACAAACCACAACTACACAACACAACAACAAAAAAGGGACACAACCACAACCCAAGACCACTGCACAAATAATCACCACAACACAAAAAAACCAACAACACAAAAAGGCAACACACACACACCCACTAACAACATCAAGGAATCACAACAGCCCCCCAGCAACAACAACCCTCAACAACTCGCAACCACACCAAGAAACCACAACAGCCCCCCCCCAAACAACAACAACAACAACCCTCAACCATAACAATCACATACAACCCTCAGGAACTCAAAAGCACAACAAATCCAACAATACAGGCACAACCACTCCAAAGCAAACTACACCAAACTAACAACAAATCAATCAAACAAATCAATAACACACAAAACTCAACTGACTTCCAGTGCCTTTAATATACTGCTCCCGACACTACTAACTGTCACCAGCTCTCACCAAAGACTGACTAAAAACACTCACTCAAAACACAGAACTCTGATCTCTAACAGCAGACAACCCAGAACTCACCAACAGCCAATACAGTCATTAACCATCCAACCACCAATTACTCTTCTCTCTCTCTCTCTCTCTCTCTCTCTCTCTCTCTCTCTCTCTCCTCAGACGTTGTCAAATGGAACTCCATAACTCCTCCATAGAGCAGGAACAGAAATAGCTGGATAATTCTTTCAGTTCTCCATAACATCCCAGGGATTGGAGCCATCTTCGCTGTTTGGTGTCGTTGGTGGGTCTTTTTCTTTGGTCAGAGCTGCCAGAGTTGCTTCTCCCCTATTCACTTCTGAAAAACTTAGAGGTCTACATTCGCCCTAGTCTTTCACCTGAAAATATTAATGTTTCTCCTCAGTCGATATTCAACTGCTGATGAGAAACTTCTCAAGTCTCTTGTTAGCATTTGACTCGTTTAGAGTTCCTGTCTCCCAAGATGGCATCTCGCCTCCCTTGTCCTGCAATTGCATTGGTGAAGAAGATAAATGATCTGCATGGATCTTCTTCAATATCACGATGACTTTTCACTGGTACTATTGACTCGCACAAGGAAGAAGTGTCTAAAGACACATCTTTCTACTGGTTTTGTGAGACAATGTCACCTCTATGCTCCTCATGTGATATAAAACCGGTGGCTTAATCCATCCCTCGCATTCTGGAGGAATCTGTCGGTCTGGTTACAGAAATGTAGTCTCATCGGAGCACATTTATGGCCATCTACATTCAGGTATTGCCCACAAATCCTTGGAACCTTTTTTCCTTAGACATGTGGTGGCTGCTCAATAAGTTGTTTTCTTACCCAGCCCAATGAGGGTCAGATATTTTGAAAAAATGGTCTGGTTAAACAACTAAATGATAAGTGTTGTGAATAAATAAGTTTTGGTCTTGTAGTTCATTGGAACTAAACCTAGAATGATATTATATCTCTCCATGATTTATGTATATTACATTGCAGAATTATTGTATTGTCTTTTTTAAGTGGTGTACTGTATGTAAACCATTGCAAATAAAGCTTTACAGTAGTTCTGCAATACATTTTCATTTTGAAATGTTTAAGTGAAAGTAGCATATTTTAAAATGACATGTTTTTAATTTATAGTGATGTGGAATTACCCACACAGACAGGAATGGGATGAATTACATTTTTTCACACATGTTTTGCCCAGCATTAGTCTAACATTTGAGTTGAAGCTTTAAGTGCGTAGTGTACAATCTCATTGGTACTGTATTGTGTATAGAAAACTTCTGTATGCTAATGGAGATCACATCTCTTTGTCACAGACAACCTGTACTATTGTTACGGATGATCACTGATAATCTGCTACAGAACAGGTTTTCTTCAGTATCCTGTAAATTTTCCTCAGTAACATATTCTAGGTAAGTGATATGAAAGTGAAGTCACTGCAGTAAGAGAGAATGTCCATGGATTATATGTAGTATTTAATGTAAGCTATATAGAACCTTTAGTCACTTAATGACATAAATGATTGTTCAAAACCCAGTCTGTTAGTTATTCATAATGCACTGACTGACATTTGTTCCTACACAATATACAAACTTGATGTTCTTTACAATAGGAATTACTTACAGTGAAGCTGGCACACAGCTGATAGAATTCTTGAAGAAGGTGGTTTGGCAGTAACTACCATCCAGTAGGCAGGGACCTGCCTGCCCAGATGTAAACATTCCAATTTTGTTTTCAGCTGTCTTCAGATGAAGACGTGTTTTCGTGAGATCTTGCTCAACTGCCATTAATTAATTTTCCCAGTGGTATCTTTCTTTTATTGTTTTTATTATATTTTCAATATACTATGTTTGATATTAATACTGTTAATATGCAGACCCACTTTTTGTGAGAGCCTTGCAAGCTGCCTGTCCCCTTCATGTATATAGGGATCAGCAGCAAGGGTATATAAACACCCTTACACTTTTTTTCACGCTTTAATAGTAAGGGAAAGCAGTATATATTTAGTATTGAATTTGAGATTCATGCTTATGCTCCAGGAGAATTTACCGGGGGAAACCTCAGAAGTTTTTCTCTCCTGGTATTCTTCCTTCTCCTTGCACTTCTGGCACTGGCTCTCAAGTGTGTGTATGGTTCCCCTTCTGTGAATCATATTAAAATGCTGCTGTTTTCCTGAAGTTTTATCACTGGACAACATCTATGCCAGCTGCCCTGTGATTATTGACTCTACTTCTGATGATGTCTGTTCTTCATCCTGTAGGAGAAGTCCCGCTGAAGAACATCTTCTCCATTGCCTTTCCCTTCCTTTTCTGAAGCTCAAGGAGGCCTCCTCTGGACAAGAAGAGGAATGATGCTTCTCCTCCCCTAAGGAGTCCTCCTGCAGGATTTCTAAGGGGCTGCCTCCTCCCGAGGAAGCATAATGGGATCTTTCATTGGCTCTTCCCAACTTTCAGTTCAGACACAGGACAAGAGAAGGGACGAGACATTCATGTGTCTCGTCCCTTTCTTATTATGTTGTGTCGGACGCTCGTTCGCAAGTCATTCCAAGTGCTCGGGCTTCTATTAACGCGCGAGCATTCAGAGCTGTTGATGGACCTTCCCAGTTCAAGCACAGGATGAGAGAAGGAACGAAACATTTGTGTGTCTCATCCCTTTCTGCCAACACAAAGGAGTGCTCATCAGTTCTTGGTAGACTCCCACCTGGTGTTCTGATTCTGAGGATTCAAACACCTGGAGACAATGTACTCCCTGGCTCTTTCTGTCCTTTGGGAGGATTCCAATTTGCAGTCTCCCATGAGTCTCGCATTTTGGGAGGCTCAAGTGCATATTCTGTTAAATCACACTCATGATCCAGTCTTAAATTCTCGCATATAAGACTGGTTCTATGCCTGTTCCTCCTTGACTTCTATGGAAGTCAAAGAAGGATCTCTCCTGATGATCGTCTGACGAGATTCTAAAGTTTCGCTGATTCCTTGAATTCCTTAGAATTTTTGGTGCTCTCCAGGTGTTTTGTTTTCGGTGATTTCCAACCACTCAGGTGAGTCAGGCATTATCGATGATTGTTATCACAAGAGTCGGGAATCTCGGCGAGCGCTTGATTTCTTGGGAATTTTCATGTGCTCATTTAGTGCTTGGTTTCATCTGTTTCCGAGCAATCGGGTGAGACAAAACTCACCCGATTATTGTTTTACAAGACTTGGGAGCCTCTCCAAATGCCTAGTTCCCTTGGAAATGCTAGCAATTGCTGATTGCTTGGTTTCTTGCGATATCCGAGCTTTCAGGTGAGATAAGTTTTCATGATGATTGTCCTTGGGAGAGTTGAGAATTTCGCCAAGCGTGTTAATTCATATGAATTCTGGCCCTCGCCGATTGCTTGCTATTACATCCCTCTACCAGTACAGGAGTTTGCTCTTCAGTCTGGTTTGGGCTTATGCAGAGCATGAAACTGCATGCCAACACCTTCTTGGTGCATGATCAAGTCCCATTCTTGTGCCAGGACCTTAGGGTCTGAACACATAGGACAGAAGGCTCAGATTCCCTCTATTCTTCTTCTTGGGGCTTTGGCCTCATTGGAGAATAGTCTATTGGGGGAGGTGATAGTTCTCTGCTGACAATTACCACTCATAATCATGTGGTTGTGATCTGCTCAGCTCACTCAACTCGTCTCTGCCTGTCCGGGTCAGCCAAATGAACTCTCTGCCCTTGATCAGGTCGGTTCTTTGCCATGGCATAACGCCCTCCTTTCCCATATTACGGTCTTCTTGCAGTCCTGGTGTCATCTCGTAGAGAATCAATTTCCACAGGAAGGGGTCATCGTCTTCATCCTCGTCAGTCTCATCTTCTACCGCCTCCTCCCTTTCTCCTCCTAGACTTAATATGTTGTACTTTGCTCTTCAATGCAATTTTCTTTTGAGTTTTCTCCTCATGGAAAAGCAGCAACTTGTTTCTCTTCATTGGTGCTGTGAGTGTTGTGTATTAGAGTCTAGAACATTTCACAAACCTACACATTTATGAATTAACAATTTATGCAAAACACATAGCCACGATATTAAAGAATGGTTACGGTTTTCAGACTTAGGCATAAACATATGAGAAGAAATGAGATAAAACCCACAGGTGCCATTTACTTAAATGTCACTTTCTTAAGGTAGGTCTGTTATAACTGATCCATTTATCTTCAGTTGACATAAATGTACTATATACATAAGTACAGTGGAACCTCTACATATGAAAGTCCCTACGTACAAAAAATTCAGGTTACGAAAACAAAGATGAAGATTTTTTTGCTTCTGTGTACGAAAATAATTCAGGTTGTGAAAGGGTAAAGTCCGAGATTCGCCCGGGCTGCTGAGAACAATTTTAAAACTAGCACACCACCAACTCAGTAGACTCGCCACCATCCTCCCGCTCTCCCATTGGTTCCTGATGCTAGTCACCGCAGTAAGATCCTGCTCTCCTATTGGTCAGCATTTGTCCCATCATGCCTCTATGTAAAGGCGTTCCTTGACCATTTTTTGCAGCAGTATTATCGTAAACACTGGAATTTGTTCATTCACATATATTTCATTTCTTAATGTACGTTTGTGTTAGTGACTTCGCTTTCGTTGTACTGTAAGTTACTTTATCGTGTTGTGTGTGAACTTAATTACTTACGTTATTAGCCATAGGTCCCAAGAATGTTGCTGAAGTTCACAGAAAGAAGAGGATGCTTTCTATGGAGAACGAAGATGGAGATAATCAAGAAGTGTTAGTGTTTTCTGCCATTTGTTAATGTGTTTCGTAAAGTTTAGTGTTAATATTTTTTGCCATTTTTTAATGTGCTTTGTAAAGTTAAGAGTTCATGTTTTCTGCCATTTGTCCTCCTCCTCTGTCGTCCCTTTTGGACATCGCCTCTCTCGAAAGGTAAGGTTCCACATTTTACTACATACGTATGTACATGTACATACAGTATTTCTTGTACCCTGTACACTAATACACTTTATTTACAGGTACAGTCATGGTTATGTTAGGTATTGAATGGTCCAAATTGTTGTATTTCATTGTTTATTGGTCATTTTAGCTTAATATAAAATTTACTGTGGTGTTTTTGTAGGGCTTGGAACGAATTAGGCAATTTACATGTAAAATGTAGTTCTAGATACAAAAAAATCAGGTTACGAAGCCGCTTTGGAACGGATTAATTTCGTAACCTGAGGCACTACTGTATGTAGCTTATACAGATATTTCAGGATAGTGATATTTTGGGATAATTATTTTTATCCGAAAAAATGTGTGAAATCAATATATTTGGTAATGAAATAGATAAAATTTGTCAAGTAAATCAAATGTTTGTCTTCTAGAAAGTAATTATTGTATTTATTGTTAATAAAAGAAAATCTTTTTACTATTGGCCTCTAAAATGTTTATTTTGCACTACAGGTGCAAAGGCCATGAACTTTTACAATGCTCACATCAGCCATCTAACCCCCTCCATGGATCCATGTGCTTAAACATACCCCAGAGAGGTTTGTGTGTTGTCCACTCAAATAAAAAATGTTGCTCAGATCCCAAGCTTTAATTTGATACCATAAAATAAACTTTTGCATGAATGTGAAGTGAAACTTCAATTTTCTCCAGATGTAGAACTCCACTATTTTGCCTCACTTTCACTTTCACTTGCTGCAGGCCTTTTAAGGAAAAACCTATCTAAGGAGCTTTGTTTCTGCCTCCCTTTCAAATGTTGCGGAAATGAGTAAGGCAAGTGTCATTAAAAAGAGCTAAAGCACGACCAGTAGACAATTTATCAGGGTGTTTCTTTTTAATGAAGTCAGAAGCATCCTGCCACTTAGCTAACACTTCCTTAATCTCCCTTGAAGAAATAACTTCCTCCAATTTGACCTGATCTCTTGCAACACTTCCGAATGTTGCATCGTCTGTAGCTCGATCAATCTCTCAGTCGTGAGTTCTTCTTGATGCTCCTCGACAAGGTCGTTGACATCTACCTCATCTAGCTCCAACTCCATGGACTTTCCTAGAGACAATCTCTTCCAACACAGCGGTCTCAGGCTCAGGCCACAATTTCTTCTATGCTGAATGTAAGGTTCTTTGAGTGACACCCTGCCATGCTTCATCAATAATTTTCAAATGATTTACAATGTTGAAATGGTCCTTCCAAAATTCACGAAGGGTGAGGTTGGTATTATCTGTGACATCAAAGCATTTCTTGAACAAATGCCTTGTGTACAACTTCTTGAAATTAGAAATGACCTATTGGTCCATGGGCTGGAGCAGTGGACTGGTGTTTGGGGGGAGACAGAGGACCCTAATGAAATCAAATTCGTCAAGAATGTCATCTTCAAGACTTAGGGGGTGGCCATGGGCATTATCTAGGATGAGAAGACATTTCAATGGCAGGTTTTTTTCCAGCAAATATTTCTTGACTGCCGGACCAAAGGCCAGATTTACTCATTCTGTGAAAAAAATGCCTGGTAACCCATGCCTTTGCATTAGCTCACCACATCACTTGAAGTTTTTCTCTCAAGATCTTGTGACTCATGAGAGCTTGTGGGTTCTCGGATGATTCACCAACAGTGGCTTGATGTTGCAGTCACAGCTGGCATTAGCACATAAGGATAGAGTCAATCTATCCTTCATGGATTTATGGCCCGGCAGTTTCTTCTCTTCAGCCATGATGAATGTCCTCCATGACATCTTTTTCCAAAAAAAGGCCTTTTTCATCACAATTGAAGACTGGTTGGGGGATGTAACCTCTCGCAGCAATAAGTGCAGCCAATCGTTCAACGTACTCCTCTGTGGCTTTCACATCTGAGCTCGCAGCTTCCCCATGTCTCACAACCGAGTGGATCCCGGTTCACTTTTTAAAATTATCAAACCATCCACAACTAGCTTTAAACGTCCCCCTAGTTGGCATTTATGTCTCCCCACCCTCAGCTGCTTCCTTTTGTTTCAAATCTTCATAGATTGTGCTGACCTTTTCACAGATGATTATCTCAGTAATGCTATCTCCTGCCAGCTGCTTCTCCTTAATCCACAGCAACAGAAGCCTCTCCATCTCGTCATTTATATTTGTCCATAACTTAGACATGATGGTTATGGCTTTGGAAGCCTTTGTGTTCATGGTAGCATCCTTCTGTTTGAGGATTGTACATATCGTCGATGTACTCTGCTCGTAAACACGTGCCAACTCATTCACGCAGACACCACGCTCATGTTTCTTGATAATTTCATGCTTCATCTCTATCGTCATCATGCGTTTTTCTTCTCACTGCCAATTTTAGCACTTGCTTTCCTAGGACCCGTCACTTATTATAAAAAATGTTCACAAATGCAGTGAAAATCATGTATATATATATAATATATATATATATATATATATATATATATATATATATATATATATATATATATATATATATATTATATATATAATATATATATATATATAATTGTGTTTGATGTTTATAATTAATTGACTTTAATAATTAATATTCAAGCCCACTTTTTGAGATAGCCTTACTTAGCCGCTTTTCTACTTTGTGTTGAAGGGCGGCGTCTAGTGTATGCCCACACCCTTATTACATATTTTCAACTTTTAATGTGAGGGCGAGACAATGTATTCATTTGAAATTTATGCTTACACTTTGGAAATTACCAAGGGGTACTTCGGAGGTTTGTCCTTTGTTTTTCTTTTGGTATTTCCTCTTCTCTTTCGTCCTTTCACTAGCTTATTGGATGAAGAGAGAGGGAGGGTGTGTGGTGTTGGTGTTTAGGGATGTCCTCTTATTTCTAAGGGCTCTTCCCTTGGATGCGAGAGGAGTATCATTATTCTTTTAATCATATTTTCTTTCTTTTACAGGCTAACAATGGTGATAGTTGATTACAACAGTAGATGGTTGGATATCTCTTTATGTTGGTTATCCTAACCTTGTAATTGTACTTGTAACTCGTAGCATGCTGTGATATTGATCCTCGAGAGTGTGTACTCTTCCCCTGCTGAAAATCATATTAATTTGCCACTGCTATTATGGAGTTTCATCCCTGGACACCTTCGCAGCTGCCCTGTGATTATCAACTCTACTTTTCCTGGTGATGTGCCTCATCTTGTAGAAGAAGTGTTGCAGAATTTAAAGAAGTAGTCGAAGAGGAAGAGAGCTTATCAAGTGCTGTCAACTTCCTCTCCGTAATCATCATATTTTTCTTCAACCTCCTCCCATTTGACTTCTAAGGCTCCCTGCTGAAGAAGGAGAAGGTAGTCCCTCACCCCCCAAGAAGTCTCGTCAAGGGACTTCTAAGGGTCTGCTTCATTGAACTGAGAGGCAGTTGAGTCTTTGTTGGCTCGCCTGTTCCCTGGGTCTAGTGTGTCGGGAGCTGTAGAAGTGCAAACTTTCATTTGTGCTTGTTCGCAAGATTCCCTAGTTTACATAAATCTACGGATTCGCGTGCATCTACTAGGGTTGATGTGACAGTACTGCGGGACCGTATGCATGGTGAGACCGGTAGGGAGTCACCCATTCAGTCCTCTTGAGAGGTTTTGGACTTGATGAGGACTGTGACGCATTGGAGGAGGGTACCAGCCCTCTCCAGTCAGTTGCACGCTCAACTCCACCCTTTCCACGGTCACGTTTGTGTGAACAACTGGTCTCGGTGGTAGCGAACATTTTCCGTGCCATGCGAGGGTTTCATAACCCTTCTTGGGAAAGCTTTTCTCCAGAGCAAGAACGCTCTCCTAGACTCGTGTCTCAGCCATCACCGCAGGCTGATGGCTGCCCACGACTCACTTCTCCTGTTAGTTCTGCTAGCAAGGCAAGCAAGAGCATCCAATCTTTCTCACCTATTCCCTCTACTGCTATGGCTACACCGGGAGGGGTGAGCGTGAAATAGGAGGAATCCTGCAGAGTGCTTTCTGTAGGATTCAGCACTGGAGGAAGTACATTCCTGGAAGGATCGTAGGGTCCCAATGGTTGTACGTCCACGTCACTGAGGAAGGATCTTCTCTTCTCCCTGGCCCTTTCTGTCCTTTGGATGGATTTCAATTCGCAGTTCCGCATGGGTTCTTGCATTCCAGTCTTCAATGTTAGCATATAGGACTGGTTTATATGCCTGTTTCTCCTCGATTTCTACAGGAAACGAAGAGGACCCCCCCCTCCTTGGTGATTGTTTGATGGAATTCGGGGTCTCGCTGAGCCCTTAAATTCTTTGGAATTTCTAGCACTCTCCGAGTGTTTTGGTTTTTTATGAATACCCCGGAATCTCACTGAATGCTCAAATTCCTTGGAATTCCTGGCATTTTCAGTGTTATGGCTTTTTTGTAATTTCCAAATACTCAAACGAGATGGACATCCCCAATAATTGTTATTACAGAATTCAGGAGTCTCGCTGAGTGATTAAATTCCTTGGAATATATGGCATTCTCAGAGTGATTAGGTTTTCTGTGATTCTCAGACATTCAGACAACAGGTATTCCAGTTGGTGTTATTGACGGGTCTTTTTTCGTGATCAGAATTGTGAGAGTTCACTTTTCTCCAGTTCAACTGTGAAGATGTAGGTCAACATTCCCATTAGTCATTCACTAAGTAGTATAGTTTCTTCTTAGCTGAGATTCAACTACTGATTAGAAACTTCTCTGTCTGTTACGACCCTTGTTGGGCTAGGGTGCAAGTTCTTTTGCACAAGAATAGAGAGGACAGTGATCTTACCAAGTATCTAGATAAATTCAGTCAGCGGAGACAAAAACACACATGAAAACTCAACAATATTTATTAACAAACAAAGCAAAAGAATAATAAAGTCAGGCTTGTGACTATAAAGGACACAAGTTAGTCTTTACTACCGTAGGAGTTCCTAAACACTAACACTAAACCCTAGACAGAAAATATTGAGAAATATACTGCATAAATTAGCAAAATGGGCCCAACACCAACATAAATATAAACCAATATCTATAACTAAGCAGAGAGGAAAGAAGTAAGAGACCAACAGGGGGAAAACTTAATTCTCCTACCTACAATTATAAACTAAATCTTAAATATAACGAGCATCAAACATCCTAATAATAATATCCACAAGAAATAACGAAAAGTACAGCATCACTCGTGACAAGATATACACAAAGACTGGCATATATATATATATAATATATATATATATATATATATATATATATATATATATATATATATATATATATATATATAGATATAAATATAAATGTACGCTAACATTTGAAGGTCAACTCAGTCAAAAATAACTATATAAAGCGGCAATAAGAAATGCCAACAGTCTCGAAAGACTCACTATATGAGAATAACAAACAAACAAACAAAAATACTCGGGAAGAGTTCCTCACACTGAATAAGGGCTGAATGGATGCCCAAACGATTCAGGCTAAACAGTTGCCTTGCTGAAGGCTGAAATACAGGGGAGCCATGGTCTCTTACATTCACTGGGACAGTGCCACGTACCAGGCCAATACTCTGCTATCTGAAGGGCGTGCAGCTACACAGGTCACCCATACCATGGGGAAGGAGTCTGTCGTACTCCCAAACAAAACACAAGGGAAATTCCCTACCTGTTAGCAACTGCCCTACTGGCACTTCATGGGCCTCAATGCCCCCACTGCTGCAGCTCAGAAGGTCGTCGTAGAAAAACACAGCGATGTCCCTCCCACGTCCACTCTGTCGGGATCCAGCGCCGATATCAGAGCCCGCGGGAAAGTACACCCTGTAAGGGGGAAAGTCACCGCAGATGGCAGAAATGCCCCTGCGCCTCCAACACTGACGGCGACAAATCCTTCGAAGGGTGATAAAGAAAAATATGCCAGCTGCACAACCATACGGGGAGAATAGTGAGCCCGAACTATTCCCCGGGAAAAGAGTCGCGCCTCCAATATCATCACTGGTCTCCTTTTCCCCAACCACTCGAAAGATAAAAAAAAAAAAAAACAAAAAAAAAAAAAAGAAACTAGCATTAATAAGATGCTCACAATCATTTAACGAGCGGGGAGGAGGTTTAACAAGCAGTTCGCTTGACGCTCAGCCGAGACCAAAGTAAAGCTTAAAACTAAAACCTTAAAAACTAATTTCCTTACGCTAATTTTACATACAACAAAATATAACAAAAAGCAGTAACAAGGCTGAGATAAAAATAAAGCAAAAGCAGTGCCAGTTACGTTAATACATGATACTGTCTTATCATCAAAGGGACCTCTGTCTCTAGAGGGCATTTGACTTTCGTCTAATGTGCCCATACCTTGCAAGAATCACCATCTTGTCTCTCAGTATTATTGGCGACGAAGATGAGCAATCATTTGGCATCTGTTGACAAGTCCGAATCCTTCATGATCTCCTGTACTTTTGTCTTAGTAAATGGTTGATCCAGATCAGTCATTACTTTGTCCTATTGGTGTTTTGCTGTACTGACGAAGGCTTGACACCCTCAATTGAGTGTCAATACCTTTATCCATTTTGACTTCCAATGCGGAAGTGTTTAATGACACTTCTTCCTCCGAGTCCTACGAGATAGTGAGAAACTCCTCTGCAGTTGGATGTGTTCATTGTTCGCTCTCAGAGAGCGAGCAGTGCCAGTGGCTGTGTACATTTCATCACTCTGAAGAATATGTTGGACCGGAAGGTAGATGCAGTCTCATTACAACCACATTTATATCTTTCTTCCTCAGTTCTGCCCACAGATCCTTGGAACCTTTTTACCCGGACCGGTGGTGGATGCTCATAAGTTGTGATTGCTTACCCGGCTCCTTCAAGAGGACAAGTTGCATCTTGCCTATGGTGTGTGGTTCTAGAGGTAAGAAGGATGCCAGGGTGACTGGTCTCTCCACCTTCCCCTCCTCATCCTTCTACTCCTCTTCCTTTAGGTTGAGGATAAGACTGGAACTTACACTTGCTGGTCGGGCGATTGATGCAGTAAGCTTGCACATCGAGTTTCCTTTCTATTTTTCTTATCAGAATTATAGAAGCAATCCCGCTCCTCCATCTAGCAAGGGGAGGAAAGAGACTGGCAATAATGCAAACCCATCCTAGAACTTTGCATTAATGCCTCCGACTCTATTTTTTCCATTCCTTTTTTGGATGAGTTACGATATCTCACTCATTTCGAAAAGGCCCAGAAGTCTGACTCTTGATCATGCAGCTCCTGTATACTCCAATCAAGTTGTCAGAGGCAGGGCACTCCTCACTCTTACGACCAGGAGCAATAGCCCAGGTGTGCAGAACTCCAGTCAGTTCTAGAGGTTCACTCACATTCCTCCCACCAATCAGTGAGTCTTCCATATGTAAAGGACCGAGGGTTTGTTTATCGTGTAGGAACAAATCACAGTTTTTGAAAGTAAAATGTAATTTTCCTAACTAAAACCTGATCATCCTTTTGATTAATGCCCACCTCATGCCACCTCTCTATCTGAAACCTGGGCCGAAAGGCAAAGTGGAATGTTAACGTCTGGAGGGGCCTACCTGCCTTGTTCAAGAATTTAATGGCCATATTCCAGCCTATGTTGGTAGTTATTCCTTATTCAAAGGACCTTAGGTTTATATAGTTATGAAAAATACAATTTTCTTTCAAAAATTTTGATTTTTGTTTGTGAATTCTTGGTATCTATGAGCGTAGTTGTTGTTTTGCTTATACAGACAGTCAGCAGTTACAATGGTGGTTCCGTTTCTATGCCATCGTAATCTGGAGTGACGTAAAAAAAAATTTATAAAAAATGAGAAATAAAGTTATGAAAGCCTTTCCTTCTTCCTACATGATATACAAACCCATGGTCCCTTACATCAGGATTGTTCATACACAATATACAAACCTGAGGTCCTTTACATTAGCAATAACTTTCAGCGTAGGCTGGAAAAAGGCTGTTGAAATTTCAAACAAGGTGATTAGGCAGTTAATTACTGTCTGCTAGTTGGGAGTCCTGCCCAACTGGGCGTAAACATTCCAATTTGCTTTCAGCCGCTGTCGAGTGAGGACGTGTGCTTCACCTCTGCCTGACCACTGTTGTTTACCTTTTTCACCTGCGGTGAGATCTTTCCTTATCTATAATTGTATTTTATTTTGTGTATACTCGTGCTTGCAATGGAATCTTAAGATATACCGAAGCCTGAAAAGGCCTTCTCCCAGGGAGTAAGCCTTGTTGGGGGTGTAAGAAATGTGAGAGTTTTTGCTCCATGGTTGAAGTGGACCCTCATGCCCTTTGTGCTAAATGTTGAGGGAGTGAGTGTACTAGAAACTTCCCTTGTAATGTGTGTGTGTGTGTGTGTCCTGGTTGTCTGAGCAGTGGGGGAGGTATGAAGGGAGGAAATGATCTCGGGGGAAGGCTGCCAAGGCTTCGTCAGAGGGTTACATGCCCCCAACAACTCCCTTGGTGGCTGATCCTTCGTCATCCTTCCTTCCTCCTCGTAAGCTCCCTCGACTTGCTGTTTCCTCTTCGGGGGAAATTTCCCCTTCTGCTCCTTTGTCTGATTCATCAGGCAAAGAAGATGGGAGCGGAGCAGATGCCAGTAGTGCTCGCTCCAAAGGGGATCCTTCCCCTTCGGAATGAGGAGAGTCTCCCTTCACTAACCCGACTTTCGCTCCTTCAGGTGTGGTGGCTCCATGTTCTAGGGATTTGCATAAGGCAGGGGTGGAGTTGGGCCTCCTGGGAATACCATATGCACAGGGCCTTGTCTCCCATTTCTCCTCAGTCCCTGTGACTCATGTGGCTGTGGTGGTGACAACACCTACGTGCCAATCTATGTAGCTCCTCCTCACTTAGTTTATTCCCATCACCCCACCAGTGTGACTTCCTCTGTGGTAATGGAGACACATCCCCATATTCTGAGGCAGGACATATCCATGCCCCTCCCACTGGGATACTCTGTGTTTTCTCCCCCAGCCACTTTTGTCTCTGTGGCCCCTTGAGCACTGTCACCTTTAGACCTCCCTCCAGGTGTTGGTGCTCCCTCAGTTCCTGTACCCCTGCCTGCTGCTGCCCCTCTTCCCGCTCTGGTAGATGTACTTGTGCCCACTCCTACTGCTGAAGAAGGGGAAGGTGGTCTCCCCCCACTACCCAAGAAATCTTGTTTAGGTCCTGACCTTTTGCTGCAGCACCTTCCTGCAGAGAATTTTTGGTTCTCGCAGCAAGAGGCAGGGAACCTGGAAGCTACTGCTATGGCAGCTTTTCAGGCAGTCTCCTGGCTGGATCTGTGGTCTCACAGTATCCAGGGTTGCAGCTTCCTCAGGAACTATTGTTCCCAGAGAAGACTCGACCTTGGGGAGACTTTGTCAGTCTGGAGGTACGGCCATTTGCTACCTAGCCCACCAGACTGTCAACCTGTGGGTGAACCTGGTGTTGAGGAGGAGGGATGCAGTCCTACATCACATCACCAGGTCCATTGGTCTAGGGTTGCCTTTGGAATTTAAGAATGGACTGTTGCTGGGTTCTGCTGTTCTCTTCCCTAGAGACTTGGTAGATGCTGTGGTGGAGAAACATAGACCATCTCATCCACCAGGCAGTTATGAAGACCTCAGGGACTTCGCATACAACTGCATCTACACCACTAAGTCAAGCTAGCTCTTCCTCCGCCTCTAAGAAGCCTATTTCTCCTAAGGGAGCACAAAGAAATACCCAGCCTTCTTCTGTCTCCTCGAAATGATCACAGTTGCTCTCCTTCCAGCCTTTCTTCCTACAGGGGAGGGGAGGTAAGGGAAAGAAGAAGGGAAATGCTAGGGGCAGCATTCCCTCCAGCTGCTGCCTTTGGTGGGGGAGTGCCTATCGAGCCATCAGACAACATGGCAGCGATATGGAGCCGAGACCTGGATAGTAATTATCCTTTGGGAGGGATGTCTACTCCCCTTCAAGTTGAGGCCACCTCCCACCAACTCTGGTCTGTCTTCAAACCTACATCCATGGTTCGGCCAAGGATCTAGCATTGAAGGAAGAAGTGCACGCCATGCTGAGCAAAGGAGCTGTGAGATCTGTCTCTTAGTGTATACTTAGTAGAGAAACCTCTGGGGGCTAGAAGCCAGTGATAGATCTCTTATCATTTGAATTTTGTTTGCCAGACTCGGTTCATGCTCTGCGCTTGCTTCGATCAGAGAGGACTACTTCATGCTGTTGGTAGACTTGAAGGATGCATATTTTCAAATACCCGTCCATCAGTCCTCCAGAAAGTACCTTCGTTTTATCCTGATTGGATGGTGTTTCAATTCAGGGCACTGTGCTTCAGACTCTTGACCACCCTTCAGGCAGGGCCCATTTGGTAGGGATATGTCTTCTAAGGTATCTTGATAATTGGCTAGTCCTGGCAAGCTCACGCTTGCAATTGTTACAGGACCAGGACCACCTTCTCAATTTTTGTCCCGATCTGGGGACTATGATAAATTTTGAGAAGTCGGATCTCATTCCTACGCAGGGGATAAAGTACCTGGGCATGCTGATCGATATGGTAGCAGCATGAGTCTTCCCCACAGACTCATATCAGCAACTTCAGGAGCAGCCAGCCAGCTCGGCAATGGCTACTCATGATCGGTCACCTGTTGTCTTTGGCGAAGCTGGTCCTTCTCATGTGGCTTCACCTTCGGTCTCTCCAGTGGAGACTGAAGGAGTTTTGGTCACTGGCTTGAGACCCTCAAACCTTTCTCATTTCACTGTCTAGGAAATGAGAGAGGATTTAGCCTGGTGGATGGATGACAGGAACCTCATAATAGGAGTGGAGTTGTACACTCCCCCTCCAGACATGCTTCTCTTTTCAGACGCATTGTTCAAGGGTTGGGGAGCGCACCTGGAGCAGTTGCTGACTACTGGAGTGGGGAACCATTATGACAAACACCTTCACATCAACATCTTTGGACTCAAGGTAGCTTAGTAGCTCTCCAAGAATTCCAGGATCAAGTGATGGGACACTCCTAGGTCTTGATGAGCGACAACACCAATGATGGCATGTTTCAAGAAGCAGGGGGTCATGTATCTCTCCCTCTTCACCAGTTGGCAGTGCAGGTGCACGAGTGGGCAGCAGCTCGCTCGGTAGAGCTGTCAGCTAAGTACATTCCAGGCAAGTTTTGACGAGTCTTCGTTCACACTGAGGTGACCAAGAAAGAAGTGTCCAAAAACACTATTTCTTTCTGGCTTCATGAAGCAATCAGGGAAACATATTCCGCTGAAGGTAAGGACACCAGTACCTTTCGTCTGAGAGCTCACGAAGTCAGAGGTATTGGTTCTTCCTTCACATTCTGCATGAACCTTCCGGTACTGGAAGTGGGGGTTTGGTCTAATCAGACCACTTTCACCTCTTTCTACCTTCAGGATAAGTCCTTGGACACTTTTTTTTCTTGGGACCGTGGTGGCTGCTCAAGTTGTGTAGCTTACCCTACTCTTAACAGGAAAAGGCTGCATTTCGCCTTTTGTTGTATGGTATGAATGTGGGTGTGAATGGTGGGAGTGACTGGCTCTCCTCCTCCCTTCATTCTACTTTCTTCCTTTGGGCAGAGAGTTAGTCCGTCACATGCTGGAACTGGCGGCTGAGTCAGGTAAGACTATATGCAGAGTATCCTTTTTATATTCTCTGAATAGACTATAGAATTATATATCCTTTATCAGCACCCCGCCAAGAATGCAACCCCTGCCATATAAGTCCTCTAGAGAGGGGATCGTAAATGACTCGAACCTAGTGTCAAGGACCGAAGGATTCTGAGTCTTCACTACAAAGTCCGAGGTGAAATCGAGCATAACCAATCCCTATCCCCTCGAGTGTTTCACATTGAAAGAAAAACCATGTAGTACTCCTACTCCCTTCATCAATGCCAGGGCAAGCAAAAAGACTGTCTTGAGGGTCAGATAATTTTCTGACAACTCTCTATGAGGCTCATAAGAAGGATGAGTCAAGCTCTGAAGGACAAGAGTCACATCCAACTCAGGGGGCCTGAGTTCCCTGGGTGGGCAAGACCTCTCGAAGCTTCTCATGAGCAAAGATATCTCCAAAGAGGAGCAGATATCTAGACCCCTCAGTTTCAAGACTAGGCCGAAGGCAGACCTGTAACATTTAACTGCAGATACAGAGAGGAGCTTCTCTTGGTGAAGAAAGACTAGAAAGTCCATGACCTTCTGAAGAGAAGCTCTGATCAGAGTGAGATCCAGTCTATGAAACCAACCACAGAAGACGGCCCACTTTCCTGGTACAGGCAGTCCCCGGTAATCGGCAGGGGTTGCATTCTTGGCGGGGTGCTGATAAAGGATATATAATTCTATAGTCTATTCAGAGAATATAAAAAGGATACTCTGCATATAGTCTTACCTGACTCAGCCGCCAGTTCCAGCATGTGACGGACTAACTCTCTGCCCAAAGGAAGAAAGTAGAATGAAGGGAGGAGGAGAGCCAGTCACTCCCACCAAAGTGTGTTCATGAAATACCACATTCACATCCTTCTACCTTTGGGATGTTGCCCATGGGTCCATGGACACCTTTTCCTTCCTGTGGTGGCTACTTAACAAATTGCGTAGCTCACCCAGCTCCCCTAGAGGGACAGGTAGCATCTCACCTAAGGTGTTCTTAGTGACAAAGAGAGTGTGAGTGACTGGCTTCCTCCCTTTCTCTTTTTATACCCCTCCTTGCCTGCAGGGCAGAGGGAAGGTTGGCGAATCATCACATGCTGAATGGGCGTGCGATGCAGGTGAGCTACATAACTAAGTACTGTACCCTGTCTATTATCTAGAAGTCTGTAGATTAATAGATGCATGTTTATCCCCTCTCTCTAGCAAAGGCAGAGAGGGGCTGACAATAAAACAAAACACTATAGGTTCATCCAAAACCTTTTTGAATCAATGAAGCAATACATTACATGCCCATTAATTCAAAAGGCCCAGAAGTCAGACAGCTGAACATCACATAAGCTCAACATGACAGACGCACAGGACTCCTTCCTGTGCTCTACATGACCAGGAAGGAGGCCCAGGTGAAATGAGGTACCAGTCAGTTTAGAGATTTACTGAGAATCCTTCCATCAAGAATAAGTTTCCAGACATAAAGACCAAAGGTTTGTATTTGTTTAGGAACAAACTACGAATATTTTACGAAAATTTGTATTTTTCTGAACATACAAACCTGAAGATCTTTACATAAATGTCCCACCTCAAGCCACCACTCATTCTGCTACCTGAGCCAGAAGGTTAAAGTGAAGCATAAGGATAGGGGTGGGCCAGACTCCCACCCTACCGTTGAGAGTTAACCACTTTATTTAAAATTAAACGGCTGTTTTCCCATCTTATGCTGCAATTATATCCATATGTAAAGACTTTCTGGTTTCTATATTAGGAAAAATACACATTACTTAAAAATTTTTTTAGTTATTCCACTTTTGCAGCATTGAAAACCAAAAGGGCTTTTTACTGTATTCATTTTTATTTATGTATGTATACATTCATGTAGATTTTAGTAGGGCTGGAGTTAAATGTGAATATATTGGCATGTTGCAAGCCATGCATATCCAGATACACTAATCGAGGAAATGCTATAATATGAAATTTTCATAGGTATCAAACATAAACCTTATATCATATCTCCCATCACAGCCACCCCTCTTTGTTCATTACCCTACTCACGCTTCTTAACCACCAGTTAACCCATTTCCAACATGCACTGAAAGCTACTCCTTCATAAAAAGCTCTGGTTTGTAAAGCTCTGAAAAAAATTTCACATTTGAAGAAATGTAGCAGCACATACCTTCCAAGACTGTCATCAGTATTGCTGGTCATAATAGTTACTTATGTATTGTATCCACAGTAACAATCAGTGAAACTAATTTGAAAACTTTCATCTCTCTTCAAATTAATACTCAATTGACCCTTACTATTTTTTTTTATTAATATCTACCACATCTGTGGATAATATGTGTTATGTATAGCTGGATCACATATAATTAAGCATTTGGATGTGTACTGTATCATTCCTGCTGTTACCTCACAAAACTCTTATGCTGGTCTCTTGCATTTGCTATTCTTGGCTTTTGATTTGTTAATAAGATATGTTCATAAGTAATTTGTATTATAATGTCAAGTGAAGAAAGTTTATAGATGTGAGGTGGTGGGCGTCAATATTAACTGTTAATCTATTGTTGCATTGTTGCCTCAGGAATGTTTTGATGCTGTGTCTGGACAACATTTGGTAGGATTGTATTCATGTTTGGATAGAACAATCAAATGCATGCTTTGTTAATCGGCCTGAGACCTTTATGGGAACCTGAATTGAATTTGATTTATTATTTTGCTGCTTCAGTTCTGGTATTATGTTTCCTAACTCTGTGTTGCATTGTTTGATTTCAGATTCTCCCTCAGAAGAACCTTCCTTCATTCGTCAGTTTTGATTAGCATCACGATTTTGGGAATGGATGTTGTTTAATGGTACTACATGGAACATTACCAATAACAACTCTTAAGTGTATGAGGCAACAGTGAATTATTGTATGCGTAATTTGAACCAACTTTTATACATACCAAGTAAAAAGTTGTTTTTAATTATGATTCAATACATCAGCAGTGACATCTGGTTGTAGTCCTTCAAGATAATGTACTTAATTTTTAACAGATTTACTCAGTAATTATTTGTAAACAATTCTGTGTTAAGAGTTGTGAATTGAACACATTGGTATACAGAACAGGACAGAACATAAGGCTAAAATGAATCCAGAACATTCTTTAGAATTTCCTTTGAAAAGTGAAACTGAAGGTTCATTATCACTACCTTCCATAAATCAAGAAAACAGCAACATGGCTACCTTTAATGGAACCAATGATAGAGACTTTTTGTCTCTGGATTCATTGATGGACATCAAAATAGAACCAGAGGAATTCTGTGAGTCTAATGAAGGTGATGAATATTCATACGAAATGAATTCAACAGTGAATGAAAAACATCCGCAAACTTGCAAAAAGGAAGTAAAACAAGAAAGAAGGAATAGTGACAATGGAGAGAAGCTTTTCAGATCCGCTGACTGTGAAAAAGCATTTTACAAGAAAATTAATCTTACAAATGATATCACAAATCCTACCAGAGAGAAATTCATATGTAATGACTGTGGGAAAGCATTTTCAAGGAAAGATTGTCTTACAATTCATATGAGAATCCACACTGGAGAGAATCTATTCATATGCAACGAATGTGGGAAAGCATTTTCCCAGAAATCACATCTTACAGATCATACGAGAATCCATAATGGAGAAAAGCCATTCGTATGCAAAGAATGTGGGAAAGCATTTTCCTTGAAACGTAATCTTATAGCTCATATGAAAATCCATACTGGAGAGAAGCCATTTATGTGCAAAGAATGTGGAAAAGCATTTTCTCGCAAAACACATCTTACTCTTCATATGAGAATGCATACTGGAGAAAAGCCATTCCTGCTGCAATGAATGTGGAAAGAAAGCATTTTCAAGAAACCACATCTTACAAGTCATATGAGAATCATACCGGAGAAAAGCCATTCATATGCAAGGAGGAGTGTGGGAAAGCATTTTCCCACAAACCAAGTCTTACACTTCACATGAGATTGCATACTGGAGAGAAGCCAGCCTTTATGTGCAAAGAATGTGGGAAAGCATTTTCCCGCAAAACACATCTTACACTTCATATGAGATTCATAATGGAAAGAAGCCATTTATGTGCAAAGAATGTGGAAAAGCATTTTCTCGCAAAACACATCTTACTCTTCATATGAGAATGCATACTGGAGAAAAGCCATTCATGTGTAAAGAATGTGGAAAAGCATTTTCCCGCAAAACACATCTTACACTTCATATGAGATTTCATAATGGAAAGAAGCCATATGTGTGCAATGAATGTGGGAAAGCATTTCCCCAGAAATCAAATCTTGCAATTCATATGAGATTGCATACTGGAGAGAAGCCATATATGTGCAATGAATGTGGGAAAGCATTTTCCCAGAAATCAAGTCTTACAAGTCATATGAGATTGCATACTAGAAAGGAAAAAGAAACATCATGATAAAATAAACCAGTTAAGGCAGAGATCTCTCAAATGACCAACTATATGACAGATCAAAATCACTCACAAAATCTGCTCAAGAAAATATGGAAAATAAAGAAAAAATACAGAATAGGGGATGAACAAGTGAGTGGAAAACTGGCAGAACACCAAGCCAATATAAACGTCCTAGCTTCACAAATAGGAAACGAACAACAGAAGATAAAAGTAAAACAAATAAGTAGGCAGTTTGGTGAAAATCCAAAGATTGTGTATAGGAAGATGACGAAAGAAACAATGGAGGTACGAACACCACCGAGCAAGGAAGACCTAGAGAGATTTTAGAAGCCACTGTTTGAAGACCCTAGACAACACCAAGAGAATTCATGGATTGACACCATTAGGCAGAAGAACAGCCAGAAACAGCAAATAATAAAAATAATAATAATAATAATATGCTTTATTTCAGCTCGGGGCCATATACATTGAATATACAAAATACAGACAGTAACATTCACAATCTAGATACATGGGACATGATAAAATAGAAAGAGAAAATGAATAATCGGCACTTATCCACAAAATAGATGAGGTAGCATAAAAGCTAGTAATCATCATACTGGTAATAACAGTAATAATATTGGTGAGAAAAAAAATATGCATTGAGAGTAATAACAGTTGGTGCACATATTATATAACTTAAATTTCAACTAGAGACCTTAGGTGGTTACAGTAGTCAGGTCCAGAGGGCTTAATACATAAATTAAATGTAAATAAAACTTTAACTTTATAGTAATCACAGTAATAATGAAAAATTAAAATATCAGCAATAAATGTAATAATGACAAAAACTGCAGATGACATCTTGCCAATACAGAGATTAAGTCCTTTAGGGGACGAAGGCCTCATTTTCCCATCTTTCCCACAATTTAGATTTTCTTCTTGCTTCACTCCTTAGGATGCTTTGTATGAGTGAGTTGCTGCTGTTTCTCACTCGGGTTACCAGACTGGACATTGTTCGCCTAACAATGATTTTTAAATTGTCCAGGTGGTTTTCTATGAACATCTGTGTGGCGGAGTGGTAGCGGGGAGTGTTTGTGAGGCGTCTCAGAATGTCATTGTGCACAACAGTGATGCGTCTCATGGTCTCTCGGGTATAGTTCGTCCAGAGGGAACACCCATAGATACTGTAGCAGTACGAGCGGAAAAGCAGCAGTTTTGCGTCTCGGTGACAGAAGGCAAACCTCCTTGCAATCATGTTGCCAGCTGCACATAATTTACGACGCCTCTGTTCAATGTCTGCCGTATCTTTTAGGTCGTCGGTGATAATGTGACCCAAATACGGAAATTCGTACACAAATTCCAGCCGATGGTTTCCGAGGAAAATTTGAGGTTCTGCAATATCCTTAAGCGATCTCGGGAGCAGCGACATGCACTGGGTCTTCGTTTCGTTGTAGATTATATCAAATTCCTCTGCATATTGGCGGCAAGTGTCGATGAGTCGTTGGAGACCTTGCACTAATGGGGAAATCAGAACCATATCGTCGGCGTAACAGA
The DNA here is from genome assembly GCF_015104395.2 of Macrobrachium nipponense. Lineage (NCBI taxonomy): Eukaryota > Metazoa > Arthropoda > Malacostraca > Decapoda > Palaemonidae > Macrobrachium > Macrobrachium nipponense. The sequence continues at coordinate 12,065,656 of NC_087222.1, forward strand.
GGTTGTTTTTAGTTGTTTCATTGACGGTGCATCCGATTGGGAGCGAGTTCAGTTTGACATTCAAGGCATCTGTGTACGTATTAAACAGGTATGGAGAGAGAATGCCCCCTTGCCGAAGCCCGTTTAAGGAGCCGAAGGTGTAAGATAATACGTTACCCCATTTGACACAGAATTGCTGTGTGGAGAACCAGCAATGTAAAATGCCATTTAGATACAGGGGTGTGCCCCTTTTATCCAGCTTCAGGAAGAGCTTCAGGTAGTTTACTCTGTCAAATGCTTTTCTCACATCTACGAAACAAAGGAAAACAGGAGAGGCTGATGATAGGTAATAGTTCAGCAATTCTTTCAGTATGTAGATGCAGGTGTCGGTTGAGTGGTTTGCTTTAAACCCGAACTGGTTGTCAGTGGTGTGTAGAAAGGGGAGAAGTCTCACTAGAAGAACAGACTCAAGTATCTTCGATGCGATCGTTGTGATTGCAATCGGCCGGTAGTTGCCAGGGTCAGCTGCATCCTTTAGCTTGTTTTTGATTAATGGTATCAAGTGAACTAAGAGTAGGGAGTCTGGAAGAAACCGTGAATTATGCACGCATTGAATAGGGCAGCTAGCAAAATGTAAATTATCGGATGGCAGAGTTTGAAGGCCTCTGCAGGAAGACCATCACAGCCGGGCGATTTATTATTAGGTAGGCTGTTTATGGCATCGCTGATGTTACCTGGCGTAATACGGTCTGCAAAATGAAATTGAATGTTGTCAGTAAGGAGGTTATCTACATCCCTTCGGGAATCTTGATCATTTATGCAATTCAGGATATTGTTGAAGTGATCGCCCCACATACTTGCAATAGCTTCGTCTCCGACTGCTTCCCCTACTCTCTGTGATAGCTTTTTAGTTTTGGGATTTAAAGACTGGATATCTTTCCAAAGACGAGGATAATCACCAGATTCTACGTTTCTAGACATTGCATCGGTTATTAGTTGTTTTTCATTTAACCTGCAATGCTTAAGAGCAAGTTTGAACTGCGCTCTCGCCTGTCTCATTAGCAATGCAGTGTGCCCTTCCCTGGGGCTACCATTTTGCCTCCACAGTAAAAACATTTCTCGTGAGTATGTATACAGATCTTTAACCAAGTCATTCCATCCAGGTATATTACGAGAATTACCTTGACGAAATCTGTAGGCCACCAATAAGGTTCACCATCGAAAAAGTAACAAAGAAAATAAAAGAATATAATAATTTCAAGATAACAGGAATAGACAAGATCCCAGACTGAGCTCCCTAAAAGCTCAAAAGACTGAGCTCCCTAACAAACATAGGCCCATCTGCTGCCTTCCAACAACCTACAAATGGCTCACAGGAGTCATAGCAGACGAGATCTGTGAACACCTAGATCAAGGCAAATATATGGAAAAAGAACAAAAGGGATGTACAAGAAACAAACTTAGCAATAAAGGTCAACTGCTAATAAACAAAACAATATTAGAAGATTGTAAGAAAAAACAAAGGAACCTTAATGTGGCTGGGATAGATTACACGAAGGCATTTGACACTGTGCCGTGCACCTGGATATTCAAATGTATGGAATTAGACAACATCAATGAGGAAATAAGATCTTTCTTGGCAGCACAGATGAGTAAGTGGAGGACCACTCTCTGTCTAAAACACTCTGAGGGCCAGATAGTAATTCCAGGCATAAAGATCCAAAGAGGAATATTCCAGCGTGACAGCTTCTCACCACTTCTATTCTGCTTGAACGACATTAACACTGGCTATGACCTAAGCAAAAGCAGAAGCAGAAAAGAGAATGAAAGAGTGAACCACCTGCTCTTCATGGATGACCTGAAGTTGTTTGCAGACTCGGAATAAAAATTGGAAGTACAAGTTAGGACAGTCCACCAATTCTCAAATGACACCTGCATGGAATTTGGGTTGGACAAGTGTGCCAAGAGTACAATAAAGAGAGGGAAGAGAGTAACATCAGAAGGTATAAAGGTAGAGGAAGGCATATTTGTTGAAGACCTGGCAGAGGATTCTGCATATAAGTACTTGGGAATAGAAGAAAACACTGGTATAGAACACAAAAAAGTGAGAGAAAAGGTAAAGAAAGAATACATCAGCCACTTAAAGAATTAACACCAAAGAACAAGATCACTGCCATAAACCAGCTGGCGATACCATTGGTGACATATGGTTTTGGCATTGTAGACTGGCCACAAAGTGAGTTAGACAGGATGGAAATTAAAAGATTCTCACCCTACATTAAGTCAAATACAGACATAATATACCTCCCTCGTGGAGAAAGTGGATTAGGCCTGACTGAGATCAACCAGGCCTAAAGGGCACCAATAGTAAGTATAGGGCAGTACTTGAAAAGCTCTTAGGACGAAAACGTCAAAAAGGTTGCCTAATACCATAATGAAGCCCTGAGCCAACTAACATCAATAACTGATCTGATAAAAGACACAGAGGATACCAACAAGACCAACAGCAACAATTGCCACGAAAACTAAGCAGAAATACAGTTACAGAGAGGAGACACTTAAAATGGAAAGGTAGAAAGACCATGGAAGGACAGGAAGATGTCAAGAAGAATTGGAAAAGTTGCATTGACAAAGAAGAGTCACTTAGATGGATAGGAAATGGAGATCTAGGTTATGATGGAGAGACTGATAATATGAGCCCAAGACCAAGGCCTCCTGACAAACGATTTCAAGAGCAGTTAACCAGTGTATGTTTTGTCATGCAGTGGTTGAGAGTGTTAGTCATCTGATATCAGCCTGCAAGACCCTGCTTGCAGATGGTCACTACACAAGCCCACCACAACAAGATCTGTAAATATATTTTGGAAAATATGTAAAGAATACAGAATTGAAGTGAAAGGAAAAGTGTGGGAGCATGAACCAGATCCAATCACCTCCATCTTTTATGACAAGGAAATGCCAACAGGAAGATATATAGAAGGAGGTGTTATAAGACCTGATATTGTGATCTGGAACTAGGAGGAATAAACAGCAAAGATTATAGAAGTGACAGTACCCAGTGACTTTGGTCTTAATAGAGCTGAAAAGCATAAAATAACAAAATACCAAGACCGGAAGAATGACCTGAAAAGCACATGGGAACTGAAGGAAATAGAAAAAAATACCTTTGGTGGTAGGAGCAACAGGACTTATAAAGAAAAACTTGAGAAAATATCTTCAGGGTATACAAAGTTGCCCAGTATAAATGAGGTGCAGATTTTTGCCCTCAAAGAAATGGTAAACACCTTGAAACGAGCCCTTGGATATAAGGCTAGTGGAATATAGAGGTGCAACCATAGACCCCAGGCTGGGGCCCATTGCACCCCTGATATAAATTGAAAATTACGAATAGCATAGTAAGCCAGAGAGAAACCATATAGTTGCTCTATATGTCAAAGAAGTTTTTCTCAACCAAGTCCTCTCAAATGACAAGAGAATTCACACTAGACAGAAACTGTTTACTTGATCTCTGTCCGAGTAGTTTTATTAAATGATTTCATTTAACTTGACTCCTGCGTCTGTTTTGAATGAAGGTGTCGCAAAAGGTGTGTAAAAACTCATGCTAGAAAGAAGTCATATCCTTTATCTGCACTTGGTTTCCGAGAAGTCTTTTATTTTCATTAGGTTTTTTCATTAGGTTCATCTTAGAATGAATTTGTTAACTCAGAAGAAAGATGTCATTCTTCCACACGATGTAGAAACATTTTTTCTTTTGTAGATTCATAACATATGTGAGCACTCATGAAGGATAGATATTGTTCTTTTACACTGCACGTTGTAGTTTTGTCTTGTATTCTGCAAATCACAGTCATTGGTTCTGAATGCCAGACTGTTTTTCTTGTATCAAAATGCACAAGCAAAGTCACTCATAAGCGAGGATGTTCAGTTGCACTGACGGATTTGTTAATGTTTTGCACCCCAAAGTAAGTTGCACTTGATGTGGAGATAATTATTGTGAACTTGTCTGCAAAATCTATAGAAAAAAAGGCAACAGCAACCTAAGGGATGATAAAAAGAAAAACCATATTTATATTTTTATGATCCAATTCATGACCATCATCATTGCTGTTACTCAAAGAAGAGAAGGAGAATCTGGAGGAGGGTCTCACTGAAAATGCAGATGAAGGCTCTTCATTTGCAGAGTCTTTATTGGAAGTCAGGGCAGAGCCAGAGTGAATTTGAAGCAAAATGGTTGTGTAATCTTTATGCAAAGGTAAAATAAATGACTTAGTTTTTTTCTTACAATTGTTCTCATTGAACACTGTACAGTGCTAGGTTAAGAAACTTTCCTTTGTCCTCTCCACTTTTCTTGTTCCTGAGTATTTTTTGAATGATTTCCAAATAAAGAATTAGTATTGTCTTTGGCTGACACGAAGTTTTCTTCCTTTTGTTATTCAGCATTGTGCATATATGCATAGGTGTATGTAGTTGTAAGCTTGAATATTACCATGAAATGTTATTCTTTATGGAAATAGAAAGGACTGATATCTTCATTAAACTTCAATGAAATTTTGGTGCATTTTTATATGATTATTTTTTTATATGTTCTTGGTTTTAATCTTCTACAAAGATTGTGCTACAGCATTTGTAAGTAAATCCTAATGCCTTGTATTAGCTCACTAAATACTACAGTGGACTGTGTAGTATTTTTTTTTAGATTAACCAGTCTGAAGTGTTGAGACTAGACTAGTTATGTAAATGACTAAAGTGATGTGTTATTCTGATTAGATTAAACCTCTTTTTTTTATTTTATTTCATTGTATAAACTTTGAAAATATCGATAAATAATAAAAAAAAATGTATACATAAATACAATTTTTCATTTGGCCCCATTAAAACTTAAATAATATCAGAATAATATTCTACACTGCCAAAAGTGAATGAATGCACCCTGATGTGGTCTGAATGCACCGAGTATCTGGTCCCAGTGCACCTCTTCCCAACTGAAGTGCATCTTTCCTTGTGGTCCCAATGCGCCAACTTCATTCACATAAAAGCTGCCCTTTGGCGAACTGTATAGGTGACTATACTATTCACTTTGCAGGATTATGTTTATTGATAAAGTGAATCAGTTTAAGGTCTGAATAAAAACAGAATATTACAAAACCAACAAACACATCCTGCTATGAGGGAGAGGTTTAAAATGTGATAACCTCACCTCTTAATTCAAACTGCAAGTCTAACTGTTTCTGTAGCTGGTGGTTAACCTCCAAAAGAAATGACTGTGCTAACTTCTCCTTTGGATCTGTGGTGGCTGCTCATCAAACTGTGTAGCTAACCCAGCTCTTTTATTGGGACAAGGTTGAATCTCTTCTTAGATGTGCAGTTGTGGAGACGCGGGAATGAATGATGTAGTGACTGGGATTTCTTCTCCGCCCCTTCATCCTTCTCCTCCTTCAGGCGAGAGTGGATCCGGCCATCATGTGTTGGAACTGTCGACCCATGCAAGGAAGTTTTGCAATGGAGCAACCATTCTATTTAACTTTATAGAGTATAAAAGCAACTGCCCCTTTCTCTAGCAATGGGATGTCCCTGACAATAAGATAAAACCACTGCTTATTTGCCTTACTGTCTCTTAACTTTCAGATTCATCCCAACTTGATTTTGTGTGGGGTTACGTTTTTTTATTCGTTGGAAAAAGCCGAGAAGTCTGGCGGCTGATCACGCAGTCTCTGTAGTACTCCAATCAATTCATCAGAGGAAGACTTGTTCTTTTACTTGAAGATCTCTCGAAGACTGAGTTTATCTTGATGCTTGGTTTCTGCATAATGAAGTGTGGGGAAAATATCTAAACTATTATCTTGACACTTGAGTTGAGGGGGAAGTAATCAATGGCTAGTCCAAGTACCTACTATTATCCCAAATAACTGAAGGTATGGTTGAAGGCATATTGACAGCAGACTCAATATGCAGTAATAAGCCACAAATAATTCTAGACCTCTGGAGATCTGATCTGAATGTCTAGATGAAACCAAGTTGTATCTCGTCAGAAATTTTAAGTTCTTGCGGTTATTACACTTATAACATTTAAAGCTACTTATTATCCCTTGCCATACAGGTGACAAAGGCAACCCTTGTCACTTTTGTTTCAGAACTTCAGTAATGAATGAACATTTTAGGTGGTAAATATAATCGATAGTGGATATTGATATGCTAATTTACTGAATAACTAAATGTTGAGACTTTAGTTTCACTGTCCTAACCTTCATTTAACCACTAGTGTTACCGATCTAGTTGGTCTTCGTGAACAAAGCTGTGTGGTATGTCAAGCGTTGGAATAAGGTACCTATTACCAAGCCATATTACGGCCCTCTTGTTAAGTTGGTGGAATGGAGGGCCTAACCAAAGTAGGCAATTATTGTAGAGAATTTTTTTTTGATGGGTTTCAACATAATTTGCACAATTCAAGATTAAAGTCCTTTTAAGATGACTACATAATAACTAATGTATGCATGGAGGTTCTGCTGCAACAAAACTGTTACTTACTACCTGTCATTAAACTTGCATCATGGACAAAATTGTACTGTTTCTCCTGTCGCCTGTTGGTTCCTGGACTTCCTGTGGTCTTTCCTCAGACTCTGGCATACTTGACCTTCAACTAGTATCGTTGATATTAACAGGAACATAAGAATTAAGATGTTTGGCCTGTGACAGGACAGTTGAATGTGTCTAAATTTATGTATAAAGCTAAAATTCTCGTAGCACCTGAAACTCATTTGTGTATTGGGTCAGGAATACCTTTCTCTCTCTCTCTCTCTCTCTCTCTCTCTCTCTCTCTCTCTCTCTCTCTCTCTCTCTCTCTCTCTCGTTCTGATGATAGTTTCTGTATTTCAAAGTTGAAAACCCTTACTACATGAAAGAACTTGTGCTTCTAGAATCTACATAAATTATTAAGGAACAATTCTACAGTAATTAAAAGCTGAAAATGGCCCGTTTTAAGGTTAGCCGAATAAAGCGAAATGGGTGCAAACCTACTATTTCAATTAATTGACATATTTGATGGCGGATTTTCTCCTTATTTCGAGTTAACAGTAAGTTAAATGAAGGAAATGATGCTTCCACAATCGGCATAGATTAATGAAGACGAATGAGGAACGATTCTGTATGAATTGAAAGCTAAAGAAAAGAAGCCAGACAGAAGAAAGGTTAGATAAAGAAGCGAAATGAGCAACAACTCCCTCTATATTTCCACTGGCGTCTTTGAAGGCGGGTTTTCCTAATTCATTTGATGCCTCTCAGTTCGCTCTGGTCTTCTTCCATCTGCACTCTCTCTCTCTCTCTCCTCACCCTTCATTCCTCCCACTTGATTGGTCTCCACTTCCACTTCACCATCAATCAGGTTTCGAAGAATTACTGTAGTTTTCATTCCATCGGAAATTCATCTGCTGTCTCAGTTACCAGAGCAGTGTGATCAAGAAGCCTAGAAAACCATTTTTTATAGCAAATACATTTCTATTCATTTTGAAGTTAGTATTTATATATATCTTTTATATGGAAATCCTTTAGAAACTAACAACATACAGTATTTTATAGACTTAAAAACAATAAAACAATAGTCTTATTTTAAAAAATTCCTAGCGGACGACACATAGCAGGCAGATGTTTTTGAGATAAACGAGTATAAAGTATAAATAGGACAGTGAGATGAATTTTTATATAATATTTAATATGTATTAGATTAAAAGATTTAAGCTTTAATTTCTTACGTATCAAAAGGGTTTGAGTTATGTGATTTGTAAAAACTGCCATTACCTATTATCATGCATATTTTATTAAGGATTTCTGTAATTTCCACTAATCACCTTGTATATCAAACAGAGAAATATTTTACGAACGAGACCTACTTTAAATCGTAGATGATATTCTGTATAGTTACAAGATGCTGCTAGTTGGTTTAAACATTATTATTTGAGGTCAATATTGTTAATAAATGGTATAATAGTCCTAATCCTTTGATATGCTTAAAGCTGTGGTTTCATATATATGCCGAGTACCACTTTGTCTTCATTTTGAAGAATTCGGTGCTATTTTAGTCAAGTTTCTTATTCAATGACGTCTTGGGAAAATTGTAGGTAGTACAAGAAGAAGGCTCGACAAAGTCTCCAGGAATATTTTAATGTTTTAATGTTATATTTTTACGAACACTGAATTCTATATGAATTAATTAAAGGTAGTAGATCGTATATTGATTGACTTCTTAGATATGATTTAGTGTTTTTCTTTCTTTGAACTTTCTGTCAAGTTTGCAAGACTTTGTTTGACCAAACTCTGGATTTAGGGAAAACACCTTTGAGATTTCCTGCTTTCATTGCAAAATCTCCTGTGGCTTCTCCCTACCTTACCTCTCATTACCTCATCTCCTGTGACCTCACTGTGCCTCTCCTCACCTTACCTCACTCCCGTGACCTCACCCTGCTTCACCTCCCATTACCTCACCTTCCATTATCTCACCTTACCTCACTTTACCTGATCTCATCTTACCTCATCTCCCATTACCTCTCCTCACCTTACATTGCCTCCCATTATCTCACCATACCTCTCCTCACTTTTCCTCACCTCACCTCTCATTACCTCTCCTCACCTTACATTGCCTCCCATTATCTCACCCTACCTCTCCTCACCTTACCTCACCTCATAACATCAACGCTGGCACTCTCAGTCCAAAGAAAACTCCAAGAATAAAGACATAGGATCAGCATCCTATGAATAAGTTAAAGTTAAGTATATCTTAGTTTTACCAGACCACTGAGCTGATTAACAGCTCTCCTAGGGCTGGCCAGAAGGATTAGATATTTTTCACGTGGCTAGGAACCAATTGGTCACCTAGCAACGGGACCTACAGCTTATTGTGGAATCCGAACCACATTATATCGAGAAATGAATTTCTATCACCAGAAATAAATTCCTCCGATTCCACGTTTGCAGAGCCGGGAATTGAACTTCGGACCACTGGATTGGCAGCCGAGCTCGAAAACCACTCGTCCAGCGAGAAACTAGCATCCTACGAGCACATAGGAAACTTACGAGCACATAGGAAACTTCTTAATGCACACTGACCACATCCTCCTAAAAGCCAGTCAGAGAGTCCTAGTCTGAATGACTTCCACAATATTATTCAGTCACCAAGATC
>NC_087222.1:12079803-12101409 GCF_015104395.2 Macrobrachium nipponense
TGGGAGAAGAATAATATATACCACAACAATAAAAGAAGTATGAAAATGGTATGAAGGAATAAAATCATTAAGACATGTTGTGAAAGTACTGGAGACATTGCAATAAAAAAGGTCTGCAACAACTGTCAAAATCAACAGTTGTCATTTGCAGTTTCATGCCAGGGAAACCCATAACAGAGGCAGCCGTCTTTGTACTAAACAAGCTACAGGAGAAGTCCTATGCAAAAAAGGAGGCTATCTCATCTACAAGGGAATTAAAATGGCATTTGACACAGTATCAAAACAAGAAAGTAAGCACAAAATCTTACAGGAAAGAAGGTAATATTCCAAATAAATGCAAAAAGGGAGACTCCAGAGATAAGGAACAGAAGAATAGATAAGAGAATCGAAAACCAAAGTGAATCCAAGCTACTGGTGACAGAAGGAAAGGAAGCAAAGCCAAGGAACAGGAATATGTCTATGCAGATGCAACAGAAGAGGAAAAGATATAAAACAACACTACGAATAGAATGGAACAGATGGTGATGCATGAATTGCATCGGAATATACAATACTATGAGAGAGATGATGGAGATGGTATATTATTATTATTTTGTTGAACCAGACTACTCTTATAGGGCTGGCCTGAGTAGGAGCAAACTGTTGTAACTGAACAGAAGGCCTTGGAGGAGGTAGAACATTTCCATTTCCTTGGCAACATCCTGGATGAAGTCGAGTAAGAAAAAGTGACTAATGAAAGGTAACTGTTACTCCCTTAGGAAACAGGAAAGCCTGCGATGCATGTAAAGGGCAGCATATACTATTCAACATGACAGGCAAAGAAAGACACTCGCAAAGAATACAGAGCAGATTTGGGAGAGACATAACTAAAAAATGCTCAGGTTCACTGACTTTAGTAAGCTAGGAAGATCAGATCATATAAGAACTGAAAATAGGCAGAGATGACCAAAGATGTTTGTGTTTCAAACAGGAAAGAAGTTAGTCAGAAAAGTTGAAGATATGGAAGGAAAGAAAACAATATAAAAAAATACTATGATACCGGGGCATAGATGACAGCAAAAATTCTCGGTGAAAGTGCACAAGACACTGCAAAACAATTTCACAACTACTGCAAACAAAAAACACCAACAAGAATACTGATAATGATGATGATCATGAGGGAAAGGTAAGCACACTGAGGCAAGTGTTTGGGAATGTAGCTATGTCAAGTGCAGCAGAACAACTACATAAGGCTTAAAGTCCTGCCTTCAAGAAATACTACTTACATTTCATCATCTCCAGCACCCACTTTCTACTTCCGTCAACAATAAACCAAGAAACACAAACCTAAAACAAATTTCATCTTAGCTTGTAGTTAAAAAGAAAAGTTAAATAAAGAAGACAGAATTAATACAATTTTTTGCTCCACCATGAAACTTTTACCTCATCAAATAGTCAACTTATTCCTTACCATTACGAAATCATTAAGGTCCAACAAGAGAGTCAGGTATTTAAACAAGATGGCAGTACTGTACATCTAGCTGCTCTCAGGAACTAAAGTATAAATAGATAAAGTGCTATATGAAATCAAAACAAATATTTTGATATAAAACCCTATAGCAGACTAACCAGAACACACAGGTAGAGTGAGTTAACGGACTGATGTCCATTAAGAGGTTATAAAGCCATGTCCAAAATGCGGCATAGAGTATAATTCATTCACAAAACAGAAGACGCAAGATGAATTCCACATTCTGGAAGTGAATGGGATGAAGCACAGAACCAGTTGGTTGCCACTAAAGTTCATGAATTCTACAACCACTCATCTTTCTGCCTTTCATGATTTGTTAACATAAAACTAAAAATAAAATCACACAACAGAGTTTCACTCACGAGTAACTTTATTAGGTAATTACACAAACTATTTTCCAATACTGACCCAGTTGCTTTCTTCAATGAGTGGACCAGAATGTCTCTCAATTTGTCCAGTCACATAAACGAACTGATCAAATCCTGTGCCATTCAGATTCCGCATTTTTCAATACATATTCAACCCACAATTCAAAAAGTTTGATAAAACTAAACACAAACGTGAGAAATAAATTTTGATTAAATTTTTTACTGGTTTCCAGCTGGTGACAGAAGATTTATCCTAATGTTAAGACTCCAGGTTTGTTCTGTGTATGAAAAATGACAACTTAATTCATTCCAAAAGGATGGACAGTCTAATATATTCCATACATGCAAAGTTAATGTTCTTTTCCTACCACAAGAAAAAGGACAAGAAGCGTAACAGAAAAGTTGTAAACAAATCCCAGACCTCAAGACACAACTATGACATAAAAACACACAAAAAAAAACTTGATAAATACAGAACAATTTTCCTGTATATTGACAAGAAAAGCCTGGCTTCTGAGTGGAGGTCAAGAACTGGATGTGCATTCAATCAAAATACTCTGAGGATTTGCTGAAAGGAAGATGTGTGGAAGAGTGGCGACTTTGCTCTGGACAAACTGACTTCATATTGAAGGTGACGTCACTGACTAAACAGCAGCCTTCAATTCTACTCACCAAAGATTAATCCTTGTAAAAATGAATCAGTTCATAAATAAAAAACTAAAATACCAAGGGCTCTTCTGGGACAATGAAAAGCAGCTCAGATATGAAATAACTTTAAAGGGGAACTTCTGATTGCATTTTAGCTGTTCGTTATGTAGCATTATTTTATTTAGGTATCCTTGGTGAAAAATAGTTTTGAAAGGGGCGTTTTCTTACTTTTTACAACCAATTTTCTACTGCACCATGGGCGCCGCCATTTGTGTGGCTCATCTGTCATGCATGACGTCATTTTGTGGTCGGCTCAGACAGGCGGAACTATTCCAAGGGCCCAGCATCTCCAGATAATATCCTTTTTGTTTTGTATTTCGCAGCTGAAAATATATGATTGAAATGGTAAATAAAGAAGTAGCCTGAAGTAGGCCTAGTTAGGCATATACAGCCCTAAATTCTAAAACCCCATAAATTAAACTAGTTAAAAAGGACTAAGTGAGGGCCCTCATCAGTTCATGGACACATGCACACATGTTTAGAAAACTGCCGTTTACCCCATCACACCATGCAAATGGCGATTGACAAGAATAAATTTCTATTCAAATGCATATGAGTGGAGGCACCAGTGAAGATAGCGGTAGATAGCCGCCCTATCTTCGTCGGTACCGTGGTCTGTCCAGAGGGAAATTAAGTTCCTAAAACATATATGGATTTCATAGCCATATATAATAACCTGTTCCTAACGTCATCTTTTAAATCTGTTGGCAAGAAATGGTCTGAACAGACAATGGTTTGCGTCATAGGTTGAAATGTTTTGATGTTGATATCCTAATGTGACCAGAGTCCCGCTTTTTTTAAAGTTAGCAAAAGTCCCACTTTTTTTTTACTTTTGTGAATTTCGTCCCACTTTTGTTTAATTTTGCCATTTCACTAGCTGGTAACTCCTGTCGTCTTCTCCGACTGCTACGATACCCAATGAAGTGAATTAAAAGAATATTATAGACTGTAAAGCGTATAAAGCTCGGCCCTTTGCAGCTGCTGATGTCGACAGAATAAAAGGCCGAGAAAGTCACCGAAGGTACGATGCTAGTATGTGTGTGTATATATATATATATATATATATATATATATATATATATATATATATATATATAACCCCATTTTTTTACAATTTAATTTGAAATTAGCGCCGAGTTACTTCAATGGATAGTGCCATTTAGCCAGGATTCAACTATGTTGCCTTCTGGTGGATTAGTACTGATGACGTAGTGTAGCGGTCGCCTCAATAACAAATGCAGCAAAGCACGCGTATTGTAGAGTATTTGTCCTCGGTATTGGCCTCGTGTTTTAGGTGATTTGTCATTCAAATAGCGTCAATTATGCCAACTTGTATGGCATATGGTTGTACCAATACTTCAAGTCGCTGGATTATGGCTCTTTCAAGGGAGGATATCATAATGTGGCCAGATTTGTTTTTGTAAAAGCGGGACATTTCAACCATATAAATGAACATAACCATAGAATAAACTGGAATTTGTTACATATAATTTATAGCAGCAACTGCCGGTACAAGAGTCAAATGATGGAATGACCTCAATAAAAGAAAGGCAGGTAATGAACATCTTAAAAGGAGCATGGGATTCAGATGTCATCGACAAGATTTTCATTCAACCAACGCTTAAGAAGATTAAAGGAAGATTATCAGCAGGGGTGACCTAAATTGGCTTACCTGTGGATGGATCTCTTTGTATAAATACCTACCTTTTCTGTAAACTTTTCTCATTCATATACCTGAAGAGGGAGACAGCAGTCTCTGAAATATTGTACTTTTCTCTCTATATTTTGGTGTTTCTATGGGCTCCTTTTGTTAGATGGAATTCTGTTGTAACAGAACATTTTTACCAGTCAAACACACACACACACACACACACACACACACACACACACACACACACACACATATATATATATATATATATATATATATATATATATATATATATATATATGTGTGTGTGTGTGTGTGTGTGTGTGTGTGTGTATGTGTGTGTGTGTATGTATAGTGTCACAAGGACACAGGGTTGCTTCCTGCCTCCAAGATATTTTTCATCCAATAATTATTCCATAATCATTGTCTTGTGGGGGGGTGGGGGGGGGGAATATTTGTAAGGATTGTTCCTCTTACCATTCTTTAGAGCATTCCGCGGCCTTTCCGCCGATGAATAACACATGTAATTCCATTATTTGTACGCCTTATTATCTTTAAATGTATGTTTGCAAGAAAACATAAATCTACTGTCTCAGAGTCATTTCTGCTCCCGTTGCTAGTCTGTACTACTTATCCGTCCGCACCTGTCTATGTCAACCCAGTTCGTCTGTAAATAAATCACTACGGGCTGCTCTTGAGCATGAGCTCGTGCTGGCATAAAGCCAGCTTAATCTTAAACAACAACAACATAAATAAAACATCAGTACCCAGCTACCTGTCTTAATATCTGGTCCTCACGCTGTCCCTAACTAGTCGTCGAAGAAAATTCGCGACAGTACTTATCATCATTTATCTTAAAACTCTTAATTAAATAAATTATCTATATTTTTTATTATTTCTCCAATTATTACATCTAAATTTTCCCTTTTCATCAATTAGGTTTGAATCAAAACATCAAATTCAACATAAACCACGAACGAGAAGTCCTGAGGAGACGACGCCCAAAACGTAAACAAACCGCCATAACCTGAATTCATTATTTGCCTTAATAATTACCATTAAATTATCCAGTTCATTAGTAAATTATCTAAATTTTTAGTTTTTATTCCCAACGATTGCTTACAATTGTCCACCAATTAACTTATTAGAATGAATGAAAACAAGCGGAACCACTTCTAAACCAGAATCACAAACATAAACACTGTCAAATAAAAGACGCCCAAAATGTCAACAAACTGACGCCATTGACTTCCTCAGTAGCTTAGCTGCCTAACTTCTATTCAAACGTCTTTTATCTTCTATAATAGTTGCCGTCTTAATCATCGGGACAATTCATAATGAAGCGTAGTAGTTGATCAATTGCAAGTATAACTGATAAATAGTGTAATAGTGAGAGCCAGAAATGAAGAGTGCAAGTGGTGTCTAGGACTTAGCCCTAGAGCGTCAATCAATCAGTCAATCTTAAGTAAGTAAGTATGGGATGGACGACCTTTGCTTCGGTGAGTTACAGATGTTTATAGGTTGTATCACTAACTTCTAGAGTCATGTTAGTACTCCTAGGTTACCCTAAAGACCTTAGCCTTCTATGGGGTCTTAACCTAAGACTGTCTAAATGAAATGAATTACTGTATTTTATGATGATATCTCAAAGATTCACTCAAAGGCTAATGTTAAGATTAGGCTATACCTAAGTTTCTGTAGGATCTCATTACTGTAGGCTACAGGATTCCTGTATCCTGTATCTTGGCCTACTTTATGCTGAGAGTGTCTGGTTCAGTGATACTGTATGATTTATTAATGATTTCACAGAAAGTTTAGGTACGGCAATTTAATCTATAACCCTATAGCCTAGGCTAGACTATAGCCCTATGTCCTAGTTTATTTTTTCAATTGGTTAAAAGACGAGAGTAGAGGAGGATTTATGCTACAAAATGACTGGTGTAAATTGTGGCTTTCACCAGTTTTTTGTCATTTCTTTTTACAGGTATTCTCCAAAAAACCCATCGATTGTTGGAAAAATGGCATCTCAAATGTAGCCTAACCTACACGGGTAATCAGTACCGTCCTTACTTAGGGGGAAACATTGTAGTGGAGCCATCGTCAACACGTGGCTCAGCCTTATTCACTCTATATTTAATTGGTGAAACAAGAATACAATTACATCTTTAAGCATACCACTCAAAAGATTGAAGTTTTGTCAACATAATGTGATATATGAAAGCGCCATACGAACTAAAATAAGCACGTGAAGTCTTTGTAAAATATGTTTACAAGGCAGTTTTGAAATCCAATATGGCGGCAACCGCATGACGTACCGTTCCTAACCACAGCCAAGCCACCATCTTTCCCAGCTTTCTCAGCACTCATTTGAACAATGTTAGCATATATATGTAACGTTTATTG
Source organism: Macrobrachium nipponense (assembly GCF_015104395.2). Lineage (NCBI taxonomy): Eukaryota > Metazoa > Arthropoda > Malacostraca > Decapoda > Palaemonidae > Macrobrachium > Macrobrachium nipponense. The sequence goes on from NC_087222.1 coordinate 12,086,444, forward strand.
ATCGTACTCAAGATTGCAGTTGTAATCATCACAATAAAACAACATTTTGTTGCCAATATCAGTGAAAGTATGAAACTTCTTATTCCCTGGGTCATGGTTTGAACTGAAATTCATTTTTGCTTTGTAATTGTTGCTTTTATCCTTACTACCATTACAACTGAAACTCCACAGTGCTTATTTGATTGTAATTATACATATTTTAGTCTTAATTCACTCCAAATTGCACTTGAACTACGTTGCTGTTCCTGGTTCCTAAGCGCTCACTCCACAAACATAGTTACGGGCAGCGCACGAGTACACGATTTATGAGGTGCAAAGCTTTATTCCCTTAATTGTTTACTTTACTCATTATTTAGTTTAGCTTTACTTTGCTATTTCAAAATGTTATTTAATTCATGTCTATTATCCCTTTTTTGCAACCAAATTAACCCCGAAAAATTTCTGAAGTACATACAAGCAGACGACATCGAAATGACTCATCGTTACCAATCTAGTGGAGCTTTGAATACGCTGATGCATTTACAAATGTTTCCATAAATTCTAGTTGTCATAGTATTGCAATAATGATAAAATTGCTCTAATATGTATATATACTACAAATAGATACGCTAATGTAATTTATTTCCCCGGTTTTGTGTAAGTCTTCCCCAGTTTGGAGGGTAAACACATACCAATTGGCAACACTGATAAACAATTGAAGAGTGTGAAGAACGCCGTCGGTACTATTCACAAGCAAAACTATTGATATTTGAGTCAGGAATTTGTTACTTTTTCAACATCGAATATTTTCAAATAATAATCATGAATATGTAAAAATATTTATGCAATTCATGACCTTCTACTGCCATTTAACTATATTTATTTAAATAATTATCTAGTGTATGCTTCTTCTTCTACCAAAAATTGTAGTATCCTTAAAAAAAGTAGTGGTTGGAAGTCGTTCTTTACGATTTTTGTGAAGAAAGTGCCCCAGAATCTGTGGGTACGAGTGGTGTGCGGATTTAGCACATGGAATGGGAAGTTTATTGACACATGCGACTCCGCAACCATCGAGATGGCATCAATCTTCTAAATATTAAGAGTTGTAAGTAAAAATTTTGAAAGCGTCATGGAGGTAGTGTGCACTGTGTATGGCCAGACTTTTCATTGCCCTCTGTTTAATCTTAAAATATGGCCTTAATTTCTAACTTTGGAGAAAATACTTACTTCGAAAGGAGAGTAGAGGTATTGAGCTCCTCCTCTCACCACCAACAACTCATGACTGATGACCATCTCCGGTGTCAGGACGTGTTAAAGTACTATTTTTGGAGGGTGGTTTGAAACGCGGTAGTCAGTGGTTCGGCTAGTCCAGTCAGTTGTTTACCCTATATGGTAGCCTAGCCTACACTACACAGTATACTCTATACATATGTGGTATACTTCTCTACGTTCAATGCAGATTGACTTAGTGATAATTCAGTGCAAAGAGAAATTGAATAACATTAACAAGAGTTTGCCTAGCATATACTATGGTATATTGTATACATATACAGTAGCCCAGTCTACAGTATACTATATACTACAAGTACAATAAAGTAATTATTATTAGCTAATTCTGGACGTTCATACATTCGATTCATATTGAGGATTCAGTATAAAAAAAGAAAATTTAATATAAAAAAAAGAGGAATGATCATATGATGATTCAGTATAAAAAGAAATTTAATATAAAAAGAGAATCTGATCATATGATGATTCAGCATAAAAATAAATTGAACACGAAACGCAAATCAGATTCGGTCCGACATTGTCATAATTGAACAGTGTAAGGCTGCTGATGGCTACATATAAATTATAAAATACAATGTAAGGCATATGCATCTTTTTACTTGAATCTTTAAAATAAAAGATATATATTACTTCACTGTATCCAATAATACTGGTATGTATTCTCATAGTACTGTATTATAAAATACTAACATAGTGGTCATTGTTTTGGATTGAAAATCAGCTGATGGTGAATACGATTTTATTTTACCATACTTGACTCGGATCTGAGCGAATTTTTTCTTGCTTCTAGTTAGCATAAATGAATATCTAGATACTTTACTTATATGGAACAAGGTCATTTTTTGTTTCACAACGTATTTTTAAGTCGAAGTATGGGTTGAATACGTCTCGTTGTGAACTAAATTTTTTTTTTTCAATAAATTGTGTTTGGGGCATGTTTATTGTGTAAAACATTTGATTCTGTTCACTATTTTTCCCATTGATTTCATTGTGATAAGAGCTTTATGTACCTTATCTTTTATCGGCGTGAGAACAACATTAAAATGTGTTTTTTCATGGAAGGTAGTAAGTTTACAGTAGTTTTACCTTTGTTGCTGATGCACAATAATTGTCATTAGCAGCTTAAACATTGTTTTCTCAGCTTCAGCTTCAACTTGCAGTTTAGATTTAACAGTATATTACCTTTCTGATTGTTTATCCATAGCGAATAAAGTTATTACATAGAAATATATCAGTCCTATTCTACATAACTTCATTTATAACATAACTGTGGTGATTGTTGTCTATCATACGATGGTTGAAATACAAGCAAAACAGATGTTGTTATCCGATTCAGTTGTACTTAGCAATGAAGTAGTTTCTCGTTCAGTTATTCATGGCTGTACACATTTAGGCAACGAGTATGATGTTAAAACTACTTTTATCATTCTCTTATACTTTTTTGAACCTATTTGACTAGAAGATGGGATAAAGATATGGAGGTAAAGAAGTTAAGCTAATGTAATTTGGTCTCTCTCACTGCCTGATTGTATGCTGCTGCCTGCACCCACTGCGAGCGAAATTTAGAGATATTTTTCTAAATATTGTCATATCAGTATTAATCTGACTTTATGATGAGGTTAACGCCATCATAAAGTCGGATTATTGTAAGACGAATTATTGTATCTTCAACTACCTGTACAGGTGAGCTCTCCAATTGTTCCTACACGATATACAAACCCTCGGTCCTTTACATTAGGAATTACTTTCAGCTTAGGTTGGAATACGGCCGTTAAATTCTTGAACAAGGTGGTTAGGTAGTAACTACTGTCTGGTCGGTGGGTAGCCCCACCTGCCCAGATGTAAACACTCCACTTTGCTATTGGCCGTCTTCCAATAAAGACGTATGTTTGTGAGCTCGTGATGACTAGCCATTAATCACAGTTTTTCTTGTGGGATCTTTCTTTGACTACTTTGAATGAATATGTATAGTATACAGTTGTGTTTGATGTTAATATTTAATTGACTTTAATAAATAATATACAAACCCACTTGTTCCTACACAATATGCAAACCCTCGGTCCTTTACATTAGGAATTACTTTCAGCATAGGCTGGAATATGCCGTCAAATTCTTGAACAAGGTGGTTTGGCAGTAACTGCCATCTGGTGAGCAGATAGGCCTGCCTAACTGGATGTTAACACTCCACTTTGCTTTTTGCCGTCTTCTGATGAAGACGTGTTTGTGAGCTCTTGCTGACTAGCCGTTAATCACAATTTTCCAAGTGGGGTCTTTCTTTTGTTATTTTGAATGAATATATTTATATACTGTGTTTGATATTGATAATTAATTGACTTTGATAATTAATATACAAACCCACTTTTGTTACTACACAATATACAAAGCTTCAGTCCTGTACATAAGGAATCACTTTTAGTGTAGGCTAGAATACACCTGTTAAATTCTTGAACAAGGTGGTTAGGCAGTAACTACCATCTGGTAGGCCCTCCTGCCCAGATGTAAACACTCCAGTTTGCTTCCGGCTGTCCTCTGATGAAGATGTATTTTTGTGAGTTCTTGCTGACTAGCCGTTAATTATGATTTTCCAGATGGGATCTTTATTTGTTCTCACATGTAATACAAACCCTCGGTCCTCTACATTAGGAATTACTTTCAGTGTAGTAGGCTGGAAATCGGTCATAGAAGAATAACAACAAGGTAGTTAGGCAGTAATTGCTTGTCCAGTAGTCGGGTGATCAGACGGCCTTTCGCTCTCTGCCCATTGTTGTTGTTTGAAGTTATCAGTACTTTGTGAGATCTATCTTATTCGCTTTTGTTTGTGGTTGTGTGTTTTGTTTTGAGTACATTTTTTGCAACATGCAAACCCAGGAGCCACATAACCTCAATCGCCCCCATTCTCTCAGAGTATTTGTCCTGGGGTGGAGAGGGGGGGCAGGAATATTGGTAGCTTCTGCTCCAAAATTGAAGTGAACCTTCACGCTCTTTGTGTGAAGTGCCAAGGGCGTGAGTGTTCAGCTAATAATCCATGAGGTACTTGTGTCTCTTGGTTGGCAGAGCAGTGGGGGAGGTATGAGGGGAGGAAAAGATCTTGGGTGAAGTCTTCGTCGGAGGGTTACACACCTCCGATGACTCTGTTGGTAACTAATCCTTCGTCTTCTTCCCACCTCGTAAGCTTCTTTATCTTGTTTTTTCTCCTTTGGGGGAAAATGTCTCCCTCTGCTTCTTCATTTGATTTGTCAAGTGTAGAAGAGTGGGGAAGCACGCCAACTCGGAGTTGCACTCAGTGGCTTCTGCTCGCTCCGGCATGGATGTTTTCTTCTTGGGGCTAGTAGGACCTCCTCTTACTAACTCGACTTTTGCTCTCTGAGGTGTGGCTGCCTCCGTGGTTGGGGATTTGTAGCAGGCTTGGCTGAAGCTGGGGTTGCCTGGAGTCCCTTCTCTCCAAGGGCTCATGCACCTCCTCATCTGGTATACACCCAGCATGTGACCACCGTAACACCTTCGGTAGTTGTATCATCCGTGCCAGCAACTTATGATTGTCCCCAGAGAGCATGTCCTCTAGACCTTCCACCTGTCTCCATGCATGTGCCTGCTGCTTTATCAGTCCCTGATCGTGTGAGAGCTGCTGTGGTTTAGGCATCCTCTGTCCCGGCTGCTCTGGAGCCTGCTGCTTCAGCAGCCACTTCAATGGCACCTTGGATGGGGGATCTGACTGCAGCGCTGAGGAAGCTGATGAAGAAGTCCAAGCAGAAGCATAAGGTGTCGTCGTCTTCCTCGTCGTCTGCCGCCCCCTTCACTTTATCTTCTAAGGCTCCCTTGTTGAGGAGGAAGAAGGTTGTCTCTGCCCCCTCACCCCCCAAGAAGTCTTGATCTGGGACTTTTAAGGGTCTGTCTTGCCGTTCTGGTGAGACAGGTGGGCCTCGAACTTCTACTTCTATTCCTAGAGGTTCTGCCTGGTTCTGCCTCTGGGGCTAGTACCATCTCGGCTTCTTGTTGGCCAGTTTCCCCAAGTGCACACAAATCTACTGATGAGTGTGCAGCCAGAGTCGGTAATGCTGAGTCCGCTCACCTTCACGAGTCAGGCATGGTGTGGAGGGAAGTGATGAGTCGCTCACATGACTCATGCCTTGCTGATGATCGCATGCGCAGCAATTGCTCATCTCTCAGGGCATACATGATGGTTTTGCGAAATTGTGCAGGAGGCGAGACTAGTAGGAGGTCCCCCGTTCAGTCCTCTCAAGAAGTTCTGACCTCTTCGAGGACTGGGACACATCGTGAGGATGGTATTTGCTCTCGTCATGTGGGTGGACCCTATTCCTCTCCCAATCCTCAGTCATGGTCCAGGTGTGCATAGCTTTTCTCCTGGTCCTCCGGGGGCGAAGCGTTTCTCCATAGGGAGTGCTCTCTTCTAGACCTGCAACTTGATCACCACTGCAGGTTGGTGATTGATCTCGGCTGCTCTGTCATTAGTTTCTGCTAGCAGGGTGAGTGGAAGCATCCGAGCTTCTCACCTGTCCCTTCAACTTCCTCAGGATACACCGGGAGGGGTGAGGCGACCAGGGGAAATCCTGGGAGTATTCTCCCCAGGGTTCAGCCACGAGTTTTATATTCCTGGCATGGTCTCAGGACAGAGAGGTTGTACACTCAAGAGAGAGTCATAGGGGGTCTCTTCCTTCTGAAGGATGGTGATGGAGGGAGGACACATCCAAAAAGGACTGACAGTCCTTCCCCACAGGATGCAGACACTCCTGAGATTTGAGGATATTTGGAGAGGTCATCACGCGGATTCTTCGGCACAGTGACCTAGGGTAAGGATCCACGGTAGCTTTCCCTGACCGCCCTTCACAGTTGGAGTCATTCCGGAGTTCTAAGAAGGAACCCAGGCCTTCGGTAGGCTTACCATGTCCACCCTCGTTTGTCTGAAGGGGGCCTGGAGACCAGTGATAGATTCTCTGCCCCTTTGAACCGATTTGTTCGCAAGACTCGGTTCACGATGGAGACAGCATGCTCACTGCTTACCCCATTCCAGGGAGAACGACTTCATGCCTTTGGTGGATCTGAAGGATGCATATTTGTAGATACTGTTACGACTTGATTTATTTGTATTTGTTTTCGCTTGAGATGCGCGGATCAACCAATAGATGGCGGCGTAGGTTGGATCAGGAAGTGTGATGTTTTTGTATTTTATCCTCCTTGGTTTTGTAATAAGTGTAAAGTTCTGTGTTTTGATCCTTTTAAAAGTTTACTTGGCTACTTAGTTTTCGTACGTACCAGTGTGTCTCCTGGAATTGTAGTGACAATTAGTGGATTATACTAACTAATATTACGAAAGGGTGCAAAGTGCAAAGCTATATTATTAATATGGGTAAAGTATTTATTCTCTTGTATTTTTCTTCTATGTACGTGACTTCGCCATCTGAAGTGTTTACTCTGTATTAAGTGAGTACGAGGTAATCGAGTATTTTTTCGTTAGTATGAGTTTATGTCATATTATGCATTTCTTTTATGTAAGTTTAAAAAACATAGAAATTTTTCAATACCTTGAGACCATTTTTAGTGACTGATACGGCATTTCAGAAGGAGGCATAGGATATTCTCCTATTATCTCTTCTCCTTTTCAGTAAGGTGTTGAGTTTGGAGAGCCAGGGGGTAAGTGTACCTGGAGCACCCACCACTCTCATTGGATGGGTCATGACTCTATTTCAGTGTAGGTGCCAGTGTTTTCTGGTTGTTTTATTTCAGTGCTGCACTTGGGGCAAGGGTGGGCACGTATTATACTTTGCTAGCCATAGGAGCATTCCCCTTGCTGCAAAGTTCCCCCGAAGAAGGAGGTGACCCTCGGCCTACCTCCACACCACTACGAGTTAAGATCACCACCAACAGAGGCCAAAAGCTATTCATCTGCATAGCTCTCTGATAGGAATGATAAGCATTGTTTTTTCAGTGCAAAAATTTTTTTTATTTTCAAATTCATTACATGACTTAATGCTTTAGAGAAGAATATGTCCATGATCCCACCTCCATTCAATGTGGAGTCAGCAGTGCAGGAAGCCCCTGGTTATCGGCAGGGATTCTGGTCTTGGCGGGGCACTGATAATTGAAAACCACCTTTAACTGAAACTCTGTGATTTATGGGATTTATGGCGCTTATAGCACCATAAATCAGATTCTATGGTGCTACACAAGTGCCATAAAACCAGATTGCCATTAACCAAGTCTGTCAATAACCAGGGACTACTTATAATTACTGGGTTAGTCACATATATACACAAATGATATTTTTATAATAAAATAAGGTTTTGTAAATACTTACCCAGCAATTATATGACTGGAGCCCCATCCACTTCCACGCTGATGAACATTATGCATAAAACAGAATGAAGTTAGGTATGTTGTTCATAGTACAGTGGTACCTCAACATACGAAATTATTCCGTTCCGAGGAAGCCTTCGTAACCTGAGGTTTTCGTAGCTTGAACCGCATTTTACATGTAAAATGCCTAATTCGTTCCAAGCCCTACAAAAACACCCCAGTAAATTTTATAATAAAGCTAAATTGACCAAAAGACAATGAAATACAACAATTTCGACCATTCAGTACCTAACTTAATACATACTAGTAATATGTACCTGTAAAAAAGTGTTTTTGTACATGCAACTTCCCCGGCCAGATATATACTTAGCTTATGTCTTCTGACGTCCGACAGAAATTCGAATTTCGCGGCACAAAAGGGCGCTGCAGGTAGGTCAGGTGATCCTACCCCCCCTGCCGCTGGGTGGCAGGAATAGGAACCGTTCCCGTTCTAGAACCAGATTTTCTCTGTCGCGGTAGTGTCAACATATGTTGTTGCTACCTCCTGACTTGATTTTCGTTTTTCATCGCCATCGATCTTCTGGGCTGTCTTTTGCAGGGAAGTACTGGGTCTTTGGTTCGGCATACGCTTTTTATTAACTTTTTATAATGAATTTTGGCTTCGAAAATTTCGAAGAATATATGACGTGTAACTACCGAAATTTTCGGTAGACACTCACATAGTTTGCAAGAAAGGGAAATATTAATATTTATTCATTAATATTTTGTGTAATAAGTGTTAGAATTGATTGAGGAAATATACTGACTTCCTACTTTAGGGAGTCAGTAAGCATGTAACTAGATACGTTTCTTTTAAAAGTTTTTTAGTAAAACTCGTACTAACGAGCAATTAGATATTTACAGTACTAGTAGTGTTGCATCCTCATACCTTCTTACTTCGCAGAAACTTCAAATTCATAATTGCAATTTGAAGACAAGGATTGTGGCTCAAAATGCGAGCTATTGAAGGTAAGAAGTGATTACTAGTGTTCCCCATTGCAGTGGAGGGTGCGTCTGATCGGCTCTGTCTCGCTCCCAGGCCTAGACCTCTTTCAAGCTCCCAAGCCCAGGGGAGAAGGAATGTCGAAAGCCGTAAGGGGGGTTTCAGAGAATCCCCACCGGTCAGGCGTCCCCGTCGGCAGGTTCTGTAGAGCGTCCCAGACTGCCAAGGATAGCCATTGAAAAGGCATCCTTAAAAAAGTGCGTCTCTTCATCTTACATCCGAAAAGACGAAGAATGTATATGTTTTGATGATCTAGCGCGTTCTCTGAAAAACTAAGAGAACACTGAGCAAGAGCCAGCCAGGAACTTAGGAATGCCGCGTTCCAGCAAGCTAGCGTGAACCACGTTCCAACAGCCAGCAGCGAGCCGCGTTCCAGAAAACAGACTAGCGCAGCCGCGTTCCTACAACCAAACGCGAGCCGCGTTCTAGCAACTGAGCGCGAGCCGCGTTGCTAGAAAATTTTTTCTTGGCGCAAGGCGCCTTCAAAGAGACGAAGCGCCAGCCTGGCGCAAATTGCAACAGAAAAACAGACGGCTAGAGCAAGGAGCCTTATAGTACAGTGGCAATCAGAACGATCCTTCCATTGAACGTTTCCGGGCAAGAGGCTCTTTCTAAAAGGGGTCTAGTAGGCGCTCGGAACTATCAGGGCGCACGGGACCTTCCACACAAGCGAACGTTCCAGGAGCGAGTCTCCTTTCTAGCGTGCGGAACATTCCAGGCGCGTCGGAACTATCCAGGCGCTAGGTGCAAGGAGCCAGGCGCCAGAATATTCCAAAATCTTCTTAAGAGAGAGAGGTCAGTCGCGAGGCTCCTCTTTGAGTAATGCGGACACACTCCTTCATTCATGCTCTTCCCTCGTTATGAAGAGGCAAGCGCTTGGGAGTTTTTCTTATAAGAATCTCATCGACGTTTGGGTATGATGGCGGATAGGAAATATCTACTTCCTTCCGTAAACCCTACAGACGAACAGGAATTCTGTCTCTTCCGCGATTTATTGAGGAAATCACGAAGATTTAAAGAGTTCCTGGATTAACTTCCTTTCTTAAGGAGATATATATTAACGAAAAGAACGAAGACAGTAAAAATTTTTCCTTTATCTGCCTCGGCAGGGAAAGAAGGTAGTTGAGTATCTGCTGTATGAGAATACGATACGGCAAATCACACATACCGTAGTTACTTCTTTGTAGAGCAACTCAATTATCAGTATCCTTCCAGGAATTTCCTAGGAAGGACTACGCTTAAAGGGATTGTTTAAGACACACCTACTTAGCTTCTAGATTTATCGAAGTCTTGTTTCGCTTAATATGCATTAATAAGAACTTCCTGAAGTTCGATAATTTTATAAGATTCCTTTATTTAATGGAGTAGCTGGCAACTCTGGAAGAGTAAGGCCAGACGGCTAACGGAGACTGCTATCGCGCCTTAGAGACCAACGCAGTAACATGTAGGTGTCGGTCATGAGTGGTTGGTTACATGTCTCTCTCCTGCGGGATGGAATAACTAACCGTGTTTCTCCCCTACAATCGCGGTTTTAGCCTCGGATTGAGGGGATAGTTAAGCAACATAAATAAATATTGTCTGCCTTTTGCTAAGAAGCTTTCAATAAGAAAGATATTACAACCTTTCAATGCTGTTTACCGTAGGTAACATTATTAAAGGATTCTAATGCAGCGGAACTCTATATTATATGATGCTCTCATGCTTACGAAAGCATGGCTTATTAGAGTACATGCTTAGTGAGAAGATGAATGTAGTAGAAGAGAATTCACTTTAAGACTACGGTATGGTCAAGTCTTATGCGCATACCGAGGTTAACTACAGAATTCCTAGTATCCTTACAAAGGTTTCCTAGATTAATGCTGTTTACCACAATGTGACAGTATTATAAAGGAGTCTAATACGGCAGAGCACGAAATAATATAATTCTCTCATCCTTTCGAGAAACGCACACAACCTTTTTAGAATCGGATATTGCTCAAGAGAAGATGGGTGAGTCGGATGGGAAACATTCTCTTTGTGGCGAAGTTGTTTTCCCTGAATGGGACTATACTACGTATATAAAAGTTTTTTCCTACTAAGAACGGAATTAACACGTGAAGGATGTCGGGTACCATAAGGGCACAGATGTTCTGGCACATAACCTTAAAGAACTAGAAGGAAGCGCCAACCTGGCGCAAATTGCGCCAGAAGCGCCAGCCTGGCGCAATGCGCCAGAAGTACCATCCAAGATATTTTCTCGTTTTAGCGAGTTATTAACCTAAGAGTCCAGTAGTGGTTGGTTTGGTGTTTGCTTCACACCTCGGTGGTCGCGGGTTCGATTCTTGGCCATTCCATTGAGGAGTGAGAGATGTGGATTTCTGGTGATAGAAGTTCACTCTCGACGTGGTTCGAAGTCACGTAAAAACACCATACAAACAAACAAACAGTAGCCTCTCGGAGGCTCGGTAACGGCAAGATTCGTTCCTGATTTTGTTACCCATTTAATCGGAAGGGGTCGCTTACAAGGAATGATGAAATGATTTTTTTTTTTAATCACTTAGGCCAATTCCACGACTCTCTCATATCGCAAAGAGCATCGAGAATCTCTTTTTTCGCCCCTGTTCGCGTTAACAAAAGAGAACCTATTTGGGAACAGACACGGAACGTAACGATCCTTAAAGGTTCGATGCAAGATTTTGCATGTCCGTGAGAACCTTCTCGATCGAAGATAATAACTGTTAACGTATGTCTAACATTTATTGAAAAGTTTAGAGAACCTGCGGAAAGTCTTCATAGATCTCTTCGCAAGGTAGAAGACGAACAGGCTTCCTATAGACTGCTTCCTTTCCTCGAACCAAGAGAGGTAGCAATATACGACATCTTTAATTTAAAGAAGGGGAATAAACTTTAGTCTTTTTTCCCCTAGTTATAAATTCTTAACAGATATTAAGATAAATGGGCGTCAAAGGAAGAGAGGATGAATGCCTCATTTTGGCCTTAGAGAGGTTGGATTCACAGAAGTCACGTTCTTCTCACAGCATGTTTCGTAAGGCTTTTCCCAGAGTATCTGGATATTCTATCAGAATCTATTATAAATAGACCTGGAAAAACCTCTCCACTACTAGTCTTTCCACGTGCAGACTGACCAGAAGTGGACATGAATGAGAGGTTTTTCAAGGTAAATGCAATAGTCATGGCTAAGACATAGAATTGCTGCAGATCGTGCTAGATGGAATGAGGAAACTGTCCTCTTCCGATACCTCTGTAACCACATAGCGAGGTTTTTTTCTTCACTTTCAGAGGGAAGAATCACCTATGTATATATCTGCTATCAAAGAACGCAGTAAAAGGCTATACTCTGTCCTCTACAAGGGGAATTAGAGATAACAGAGGATTAAGATCTTCGGGATTCTATACGATACCGCAATACGACAAGAGTAGGATATCATGTACTTCGAATGGAATTTTTTTTTTGTGGCCACAGATTCCGTGTTCCGACAAAATGGAACTGCTCCTCATCAAACTTCTTTGAGGAAGTTTATGAAGGAATTCTTTGTTTCGCTTAGCCCTAAACGACCAAGAAGACAAGTGAATTTTTTGTGCATTGGAATCTCGCATCAGATTCAATGGAGACTCGGCAATGGGTTTCTTGCCAGCATAGTATGTCTGGCAAAAGAACTAAATCCCTCTATTCCTGACGCAACGCTTTCAGATAGAAGTTTAGTTGCCCAGCAGGGTACTTACATTTTCATCTACAGAAGAAGAGATGGTTTAAAACGTTTTGCCTACAGAGTCTTCGGGTGGTGCGATGAGGGCTCAAATGCTTCCCAGAAGGTATTCAGAAGAATACAATAAGAGCTAGAAATCAGGGTTCCGCCCACCAATTTCAGCTCAGTCCTCTCCTTCGACTTCCAGACTCCTTCCCTTCCTTCGGGCGGGCAAGGATAGGGAAGATTCGGCAACGAGGAACCTCATCAACATGTAAGAAGAGATCTCGTTAGCAAAAGAAGTGTTCATGAAGGATCCTCCTTGGAGGAAGACTCTTCTCTCTCGTATTGTTTAGATATCCTCGTCTACTGGGTGTAGCTGACTAAAATCACCTCCCCTTGCCAGGGGCCAAAAGCTCAGAGGGGAAGAATTTCTTCCACCCTTCTCCAGTCTCCTGATAAACTATGTGGTTGTTCAGGATTCTCGGACAATGTAGCGCCAGCCAAGCGCCAAATGCCAATACAGGCGAAAAACGCCAGAGGCGGACAGTTCCAAGGAACTCTGTCATGGCCGGATACTGAGAAGGAGCGGGCCTCCAACCTGGCGCAATGCGCCAGAGGCGAACAAATCGGACAGATATAAGAGTGTCCGATGTGGACATCGCCAGACAGCCTAGAGACTCTTCCAAGCTCGAAGCTCCAGCAAGTGTGGAGGAGCCAAGCCAGGCGCGAGGCGCCAGCCAGGCTCTAGGAGCCAGCCAGGCTCTAGGAGCCAGCCAGGCTCTAGAGCCAGCCAGGCTCTAGAAGCCAGCCAGGCTCTAGAACCAGCCAGGCGCCATCCAGGTGCCAGGCTCCTTCAAGGCTAGGCTCCAGTCAGGATGAGGATCCATCCAGGCGCAAGGCTCCTTCCAGTAAAGAGAAACCTAAAGCTCTGTCATGTAAGAGGGCTAGTCCCCATTGATATGATACAGATAAGGTTCTGCCATGTAAGTGGGTCAGCCCCCATTGGCACGATCCGAGAAGGCTCTGTCGTGTAAGCGGCTAGCCCCATTGACATGATCCAGAAGGGTTTGTCAGTCATAGGTCCCTACCTCGCTGAAACTCTTGAGGCATGCAGACTCATAGACAGTAATCATGAAGTCTTCTGCCAAGCTCCAGGCGCAAGGCGCCAGCCAGACGCAAGGCTCCAGCCAGGCGCGAGCGCTAGCCAGGAGGGAGGAGCCAATCAGGCGCCAGCCAGGCGCGAGGCGCCAGCCAGGGGCGAGGCGCCAGCCAGGGGCGAGGCGCCAGCCAGGCGCGAGGCGCCAGCCAGGCGCAAGGCTCCAGCCAGGCTCTAGGCGCCATTCAGCGCAAGGCTCCAGCCAGGCGCGAGGCGCTAGCCAGGCTCCAGGCTTCACCCAGAAGAGATCTATATCAAAGAATGCCCTGGCCTTCTTTGAGACAATGTGATCTCCTAAGCACTTGACAAGTGCATTGATGATTCCTTCAAACAGCTGAGAATTAAAAGCGCATGAAGTGCGAGCTTTTCTGTATTCTTGTTCTTTCCTTAACAATATGTCATAAGGACATATTAGCTGTCACATACGGAGATGCAACTCTGTGTTGACTTTTCCCATATCCGAAGGATGTCAAGATAACCTACGAGAGATCCTTCTCTCTTGGTTGATACGTGTCTGCGGATACATTGCTGGGATAGGGAGCCGATACTGATCCTTAACTAGTGAGTTAAATTTTAGTTAACGTCGTGTTTTTTCTTTGGGTTGTTTGAAAGGAGTTTGGGGATAACTCTTTTCAACTTAAGCTAACCCTAACCCGTGTTGTTTTAGGATCAGGTGATCGGGATCGGTGTTGTGCTCCTTAATTATGCCATAGGCATAGGCATATTGTCATGTAAAAGGAAGTTTGGCCTCTGTCGAGTAAAATTGGATAAGACCCCATCGACAGACCCACAAGAACTCTTAGCCATAGGTCACATCCTCGCTGAGGCTCTTGAGGCGAAGCAGATTCCTAGGCATTAGCCATGGAATCTTCCGCCTGAACAGTAGGAACCAAGGTTTTATTTATTTATTACCTACAACGTAGTTGTTGTTTTACCTGTCTATTCAGTAAATAGTTGTCTCTTACCCACCACCAAGGTGCAATCAGCTAAGTATATATCTCCGGGGAAGTTGCATGTACAAAAATGATATTGTTAGAATACAATAAAGTTTTGTACATACTTACCCGGCAGATATATACGATGAATGGCCCACCCAGCCTCCCCTCGGGAGACAGGTGGAAGAGAAAATCTGGTTCTAGAAGTCGGGAACGGTTCCTATTCCTGCCACCCAGCGGCAGGGGGGTAGATCACCTGACCTACCTGCAGCGTGTGCCGCGAAATTCGAATTTCTGTCGGACGTCAGAGACATAAGCTAAGTATATATCTTGCCGGGTAAGTATGTACAAAACTTTATTGTATTCTAACAATATCATATTAGTGTACATGGTATAAACAAGAACAATACTGTACGTACATGTAGTAAAATGTGGAACCTTACCTTTCGAGTGAGGCTATCTCCGAAAGTGGTGACAGAGAAGGAGGACAAACAGCAGAAAAAAAAAATTACGTAGTAACGAACACTTAACGAAACACATTAAAAATGTTAGGAAACATAAAC
>NC_087222.1:12101909-12120234 GCF_015104395.2 Macrobrachium nipponense
TTTCCCTTACCTCCCCTCCCCTGGAGGAAGAGAGGCTGGAAGGAGAGCAACTGTGATCATTTTGAGGACAGAAGAAGGCTGGGTATTTCTTTGTGCTCCCTTAGGAGAAACAGGCTTCTTAGAGGCGGAGGAAGAGCTAGCTTGACTTAGTGGTCTAGAAGCAGTTGTATGCAAAGTCCCTGAGGTCTTCATAACTGCCTGGTGGATGAGATGGTCTATGTTTCTCCACCACAGCATATTACCAACTCTCTAGGGAAGAGAACAGCAGAATCTCAGCAACAGTCCATTCTTAAAATTCCAAAGGCAAACCCTAGACCAACGGACCTTGTGATGTGATGTAGGACTGCATCCCTCCTCCTCAACACCAGGTTCACCCACAGGTTGACAGTCTGGTGGGCTAGGTAGGAAATGGCCCTACCTCCAGACTGACAAAGTCTCCCCAAGGTCGTCTTCTCTGGGAACAATAGTTCCTGAGGAAGCTGCAACCCTGGATACTGTGAGACCACAGATCCAGCCAGGAGACTGTCTGAAAAGCTGCCATAGCAGTAGCTTCCAGGTTCCCTGCCTCTTGCTGCGAGAACCAAACATTCTCTGCAGGAAGGTGCTGCAGCAAAAGTTCAGGACCTAGACAAGATTTCTTGGGTAGTGGGGGGAGACCACCTTCTCCTTCAGCAGTAGGAGTGGGCACAAGTACATCTACCAGAGCGGGAAGAGGGGCAGCAGCAGGCAGGGGTTCAGGAACTGAGGGAGCACCAACACCTGGAGGGAGGTCTAAAGGTGACAGTGCTCAAGGGGCCACAGAGACAAAAGTGGCTGGGGGAGAAAACACAGAGTATCCCGGTGGGAGGGGCATGGACATGTCCGCCTCAGAATATGGGGATGTGTCTCCATCACCACAGAGGGGGGAGTCACACTGGTGGGGTGATGGGAATAAACTAAGTCACAGGGACTGAGGAGAAATGGGAGACAAGGCCCTGTGCAGATGGTATTCCCGGGAGGCCCAACTCCACCCCTGCCTTATGCAAATCCCTAGAACATGGAGCCACCACACCTGAAGGAGCGAAAGTCGGGTTAGTGAAGGGAGACTCTCCTCATTCCGAAGGGAAAGGATCCCCTTTGGAGCAAGCACTACTGGCATCCACTCCGCTCCCATCTTCTTCGCCTGATGAATCAGACGTAGGAGCAGAATGGGAAATTTCCCCCGAAGAGGAAACAGCAAGTCGAGGGAGCTTACGAGGAGGAAGGAAGGATGACGAAGGATCAGCCACCAAGGGAGTTGTTGGGGGCATGTAACCCTCTGACGAAGCCTTGGCAGCCTTCCCCCGAGATCATTTCCTCCCTTCATACCTCCCCCACTGCTCGGACAACCAGGACACACACACACACACACATTACAAGGGAAGTTTCTAGTCCACTCACTCCCTCAACATTTAGCACAAAGGGCATGAGGGTCCACTTCAACCATGGAGCAAAAACTCTCACATTTCTTACCCCCACCCCCCAACAAGGCTTAATCCCTGGGAGAAGCCTTTCAGGCTTCGGTATATCTTAAGATTCCATTGCAAGCACGAGTATACACAAAATAAAATACAATTATAGATAAAGGAAAGATCTCACCGCAGGTGAAAGGTAAAACAACAGTGGTCAGGCAGAGGTGAAGCACACGTCCTCACTCGACAGCGGCTGAAAGCAAATTGAAGGTTTATGCCCAGTTGGGCAGGACTCCCAACTAGCAGACAGTAATTAACTGCCTAATCACCTTGTTTTGTAAATTTCAACAGCCTTTTTCCAGCCTACGCTGAAAGTTATTCCTAATGTAAAAGACCTCAGGTTTGTATTTATGTATGAACAATCCTGATGTAAGGGGACCATGGGTTTGTATATCATGTAGGAAGAAGGAAAGGCTTTCATAACTTTATTTCTCATTTTTATAAATTTTTTTTTTACGTCACTCCAGATTACGATGGCATAGAAACGGAACCACCATTGTAACTGCTGACTGTCTTTATAAGCAAAACAACAACTACGCTCATAGATACCAAGAATTCACAAACAAAAATCAAAATTTTGAAAGAAAATTGTATTTTCATAACTATATAACCTAAGGTCCTTTGAATAAGGAATAACTATCAACATAGGCTGGAATAGATGGCCGTTAATTCTTGAACAAGGCAGGTAGGCCCTCCAGACGTTAACATTCCACTTTGCCTTTCGGCCCAGATTTCAGATAGAGAGGTGGCATAGGTGGGCATTAATCAAAAGGATGATCAGGTTTTAGTTAGGAAAATTACATTTTACTTTCAAAAACTGTGATATTTGTTCCTACACGATATACAAACCCTCGGTCCTTTACATATGAAAACTCACGATTGGTGGAGGAATGTGAGTGAACCTCTAGAACTGACTGGAGTTCTGCACACCTGGGCTATTGCTCCTGGTCGTAAGAGTGAGGAGTGCCCTGCCTCTGACAACTTGATTGGAGTATATAGGAGCTGCATGATCAAGAGTCAGACTTCTGGGCCTTTTCGAAATGAGCGAGAAATCGTAACTCATCCAAAAAAGGAATGGAAAAAATAGAGTCGGAGGCATTAATGCAAAGTTCTAGGATGGGTTTGCATTATTGCCAGTCTCTTTCCTCCCCTTGCTAAATGGAGGAGCGGGATTGCTTCTATAATTCTGATAAGAAAAATAGAAAGGAACTCGATGTGCAAGCTTACTGCATCAATCGCCCGACCAGCAAGTGTAAGTTTCCAGTCCTATCCTCAACCTAAAGGAAAGAGGAGTAGAAGGATGAGGAGGGGTGGGGAAGGTGGAGAGACCAGTCACCCTGGCATCCTTCTTACCTCTAGAACCACACACCATAGGCAAGATGCAACTCGTCCTCTTGAAGGAGCCAGGTAAGCAATCACAACGTGAGCATCCACCACCGGTCCAAGGTAAAAAGGTTCCAAGGATCTGTGGGGAGAACTGAGGAAGAAAGATATAAATGTGGTTGTAATGAGACTGCATCCATCTTCCGGTCCGACATTTTCTTTGGAGTGATGAAATGTACACAGCCACTGGCACTGCTCGCTCTCTGAGAGAGTGAACAGTGGCCGCATCCAACTGCAGAGGAGTTTCTCACTATCTCGTAGGACTCGGAGGAAGAAGTGTCATTAAACACTTCCGCATTGGAAGTCAAAATGGATAAAGGTATTGACACTCAATTGAGGGGTGTCAGCCTTCGTCAGTACAGCAAAACACCAATAGGACAAAGTAATGACTGATCTGGATCAACCATTTACTAAGACAAAAGTACAGGAGATCATGAAGGATTCGGACTTGTCAACAGATGCCAAATGATTGCTCATCTTCGTCGCCAATAATACTGAGAGACAAGATGGTGATTCTTGCAAGGTATGGGCACATTAGACGAAAGTCAAATGCCCTCTAGAGACAGAGGTCCCTTTGATGATAAGACAGTATCATGTATTAACGTAACTGGCACTGCTTTTGCTTTATTTTTATCTCAGCCTTGTTACTGCTTTTTGTTATATTTTGTTGTATGTAAAATTAGCGTAAGGAAATTAGTTTTTAAGGTTTTAGTTTTAAGCTTTACTTTGGTCTCGGCTGAGCGTCAAGCGAACTGCTTGTTAAACCTCCTCCCCGCTCGTTAAATGATTGTGAGCATCTTATTAATGCTAGTTTCTTTTTTTTTTTTTGTTTATCTTTCGAGTGGTTGGGGAAAAGGAGACCAGTGATGATATTGGAGGCGCGACTCTTTTCCCGGGGAATAGTTCGGGCTCACTATTCTCCCTGTATGGTTGTGCAGCTGGCATATTTTTCTTTATCACCCTTCGAAGGATTTGTCGCCGTCAGTGTTGGAGGCGCAGGGGCATTTCTGCCATCTGCGGTGACTTTCCCCTTACAGGGTGTACTTTCCCGCGGGCTCTGATATCGGCGCTGGATCCCGACAGAGTGGACGTGGGAGGGACATCGCTGTGTTTTTCTACGACGACCTTCTGAGCTGCAGCGGTGGGGCATTGAGGCCCATGAAGGTGCCAGTAGGGAGGGAAGTTGCTAACAGGTAGGGAATTCCCCTTGTGTTTTGTTTGGAGTACGACAGACTCCTTCCCCATGGTATTGGTGACCTGTGTAGCTGCACGCCCTTCAGATAGCAGAGTATTGGCCTGGTACGTGGCACTGTCCCAGTGAATGTAAGAGACCATGGCTCCCCTGTATTTCAGCCTTCAGCAAGGCAACTGTTTAGCCTGAATCGTTTGGGCATCCATTCAGCCCTTATTCAGTGTGAGGAGCTCTTCCCGAGTATTTTTGTTTGTTTGTTTGTTATTCTCATATAGTGAGTCTTTCGAGACTGTTGGCATTTCTTATTGCCGCTTTATATAGTTATTTTTGACTGAGTTGACCTTCAAATGTTAGCGTACATTTATATATATATAATAGATATATAATATATATATATATATATATATATATATATATATATATATATATATATATATATACATATATGCCAGTCTTTGTGTATATCTTGTCACGAGTGATGCTGTACTTTTCGTTATTTCTTGTGGATATTATTATTAGGATGTTTGATGCTCGTTATATTTAAGATTTAGTTTATAATTATAGGTAGGAGAATTAAGTTTTCCCCCTGTTGTTTTCTGTTGGTCTCTTATCTTTCTC
This sequence comes from Macrobrachium nipponense, assembly GCF_015104395.2. Classification (NCBI taxonomy): domain Eukaryota; kingdom Metazoa; phylum Arthropoda; class Malacostraca; order Decapoda; family Palaemonidae; genus Macrobrachium; species Macrobrachium nipponense. The sequence goes on from NC_087222.1 coordinate 12,106,593, forward strand.
TCTGCTTAGTTATAGATATTGGTTATATTTAGTTGGTGTTGGGCCCATTTTGCTAATTTATGCAGTATATTTCTCAATATTTCTGTCTAGGTTTTGTTTAGTGTTAGTGTTTAGGAACTCCTACGGTAGTAAAGACTAACTTTATTATTCTTTTGCTTTGTTTGTTAATAAATATTGTTGAGTTTTCATGTGTATTTTTGTCTCCGCTGACTGAATTTATCTAGATACTTGGTAAGATCACTGTCCTCTCTATTCTTGTGCAAAAGAACTTGCACCCTAGCCCAACAAGGGTCGTAACAGACAGAGAAGTTTCTAATCAGTAGTTGAATCTCAGCTAAGAAGAAACTATACTACTTAGTGAATGACTAATGGGAATGTTGACCTACATCTTCACAGTTGAACTGGAGAAAAGTGAACTCTCACAATTCTGATCACGAAAAAAGACCCGTCAATAACACCAACTGGAATACCTGTTGTCTGAATGTCTGAGAATCACAGAAAACCTAATCACTCTGAGAATGCCATATATTCCAAGGAATTTAATCACTCAGCGAGACTCCTGAATTCTGTAATAACAATTATTGGGGATGTCCATCTCGTTTGAGTATTTGGAAATTACAAAAAAGCCATAACACTGAAAATGCCAGGAATTCCAAGGAATTTAGCATTCAGTGAGATTCCGGGGTATTCATAAAAAAACCAAAACACTCCACTCGGAGAGTGCTAGAAATTCCAAAGAATTTAAGGGCTCAGCGAGACCCCGAATTCCATCAAACAATCACCAAGGAGGGGTCCCTCTTCGCTTCCTGTAGAAATCGAGGAGAAACAGGCATATAAACCAGTCCTATATGCTAACATTGAAGACTGGAATGCAAGAACCCATGCGGAACTGCGAATTGAAATCCATCCAAAGGACAGAAAGGGCCAGGGAGAAGAGAAGATCCTTCCTCAGTGACGTGGACGTACAACCAGTGGGACCCTACAATCCTTCCAGGAATGTACTCCTCCAGTGCTGAATCCTACAGAAAGCACTCTGCAGGATTCCTCCTATTCACCTCACCCCTCCCGGTGTAGCCATAGGCAGTAGAGGGAATAGGTGAGAAAGATTGGATGCTCTTGCTTGCCTTGCTAGCAGAACTAACAGGAGAAGTGAGTCGTGGGCAGCCATCAGCCTGCGGTGATGGCTGAGACACGAGTCTAGGAGAGCGTTCTTGCTCTGGAGAAAAGCTTTCCCAAGAAGGGTTATGAAACCCTCGCATGGCACGGAAAATGTTCGCTACCACCGAGACCAGTTGTTCACACAAACGTGACCGTGGAAAGGGTGGAGTTGAGCGTGCAACTGACTGGAGAGGGCTGGTACCCTCCTCCAATGCGTCACAGTCCTCATCAAGTCCAAAACCTCTCAAGAGGACTGAATGGGTGACTCCCTACCGGTCTCACCATGCATACGGTCCCGCAGTACTGTCACATCAACCCTAGTAGATGCACGCGAATCCGTAGATTTATGTAAACTAGGGAATCTTGCGAACAAGCACAAATGAAAGTTTGCACTTCTACAGCTCCCGACACACTAGACCCAGGGAACAGGCGAGCCAACAAAGACTCAACTGCCTCTCAGTTCAATGAAGCAGACCCTTAGAAGTCCCTTGACAAGACTTCTTGGGGGGTGGGGGGGAGGGAGACTACCTTCTCCTTCTTCAGCAGGGAGCCTTAGAAGTCAAATGGGAGGAGGTTGAAGAAAAATATGATGATTACGGAGAGGAAGTTGACAGCACTTGATAAGCTCTCTTCCTCTTCGACTACTTCTTTAAATTCTGCAACACTTCTTCTACAAGATGAGGCACATCACCAGGAAAAGTAGAGTTGATAATCACAGGGCAGCTGCGAAGGTGTCCAGGGATGAAAGTCCATAATAGCAGTGGCAAATTAATATGATTTTCAGCAGGGGAAGAGTACACACTCTCGAGGACCAATATCACAGCATGCTACGAGTTACAAGTACAATTACAAGGTTAGGATAACCAACATAAAGAGATATCCAACCATCTACTGTTGTAATCAACTATCACCATTGTTAGCCTGTAAAAGAAAGAAAATATGATTAAAAGAATAATGATACTCCTCTCGCATCCAAGGGAATAGCCCTTAGAAATAAGAGGACATCCCTAAACACCAACACCACACACCCTCCCTCTCTCTTCATCCAATAAGCTAGCGAAAGGACGAAAGAGAAGAGGAAATACCAAAAGAAAAACTAAGGACAAATCTCTGAAGTTCCCCTTTGTAATTTCCAAAGTGTAAGCGTAAATTTCAAATGAATACATTGTCTCGCCCTCACATTAAAAGTTGAAAATATGTAATAAGGGTGTGGGCATACACTAGACGCCGCCCTTCAACACAAAGTAGAAAAGCTATCTCAAAAAGTGGGCTTGAATATTAATTATTAAAGTCAATTAATTATTAACATCAAAACACAATTATAATACATATATAATATATATATATATATATATATATATATATATATATATATATATATATATATATATATATATATATATATATATATATATATATATATATATATATATATATATATTATATATATATATATATATATATATATATATATATATATATATATATATATATAGATATATATATATATATATATATATATGTATATATATATATATATTTACATGATTTTCACTGCATTTGTGAACACTTTTTTATAATAAGTGACGGGTCCTAGGAAAGCAAGTGCTAAGATTGGCAGTGAGAAGAAAAACGCATGATGACGATAGAGATGAAGCATGAAATTATCAAGAAACATGAGCGTGGTGTCTGCGTGAATGAGTTGGCACGTGTTTACGAGCAGAGTACATCGACGATATGTACATCCTCAAACAAAAAAAGGATGCTACCATGAGCACAAAGGCTTCCAAAGCCATAACCATCATGCCTAAGTTTAATGGACAAATATAAATGACGAGATGGAGAGGCTTCTGTTGCTGTGGGATAAGGAGAAGCAGCTGGCAGGAGATAGCATTACTGAGATAATCATCTGTGAAAAGTCAGCACAATCTATGAGATTTGAAACAAAAGGAAGCAGCTGAGGTGGGGAGACATAAATGCCAACTAGGGGGACGTTTAAAGCTAGTTGTGGATGGTTTGATAATTTTAAAAAGTGAACCGGGATCCACTCGGTTGTGAGACATGGGGAAGCTGCGAGCTCAGATGTGAAAGCCACAGAGGAGTACGTTGAACGATTGGCTGCACTTATTGCTGCGAGAGGTTACATCCCCCAACCAGTCTTCAACTGTGATGAAAAAGGCCTTTTTTTGGAAAAAGATGTCATGGAGGACATTCATCATGGCTGAAGAGAAGAAACTGCCGGGCCATAAATCCATGAAGGATAGATTGACTCTATCCTTATGTGCTAATGCCAGCTGTGACTGCAACATCAAGCCACTGTTGGTGAATCATCCGAGAACCCACAAGCTCTCATGAGTCACAAGATCTTGAGAGAAAAACTTCAAGTGATGTGGTGAGCTAATGCAAAGGCATGGGTTACCAGGCATTTTTTTCACAGAATGAGTAAATCTGGCCTTTGGTCCGGCAGTCAAGAAATATTTGCTGGAAAAAAACCTGCCATTGAAATGTCTTCTCATCCTAGATAATGCCCATGGCCACCCCCTAAGTCTTGAAGATGACATTCTTGACGAATTTGATTTCATTAGGGTCCTCTATCTCCCCCCAAACACCAGTCCACTGCTCCAGCCCATGGACCAACAGGTCATTTCTAATTTCAAGAAGTTGTACACAAGGCATTTGTTCAAGAAATGCTTTGATGTCACAGATAATACCAACCTCACCCTTCGTGAATTTTGGAAGGACCATTTCAACATTGTAAATCATTTGAAAATTATTGATGAAGCATGGCAGGGTGTCACTCGAAGAACCTTAAATTCAGCATAGAAGAAATTGTGGCCTGAGCCTGAGACCGCTGTGTTGGAAGAGATTGTCTCTAGGAAAGTCCATGGAGTTGGAGCTAGATGAGGTAGATGTCAACGACCTTGTCGAGGAGCATCAAGAAGAACTCACGACTGAGGGATTGATCGAGCTACAGACGATGCAACATTCGGAAGTGTTGCAAGAGATCAGGTCAAACTGGAGGAAGTTATTTCTTCAAGGGAGATTAAGGAAGTGTTAGCTAAGTGGCAGGATGCTTCTGACTTCATTAAAAAGAAACACCCTGATAAATTGTCTACTGGTCGTGCTTTAGCTCTTTTTAATGACACTTGCCTTACTCATTTCCGCAACATTTGAAAGGGAGGCAGAAACAAAGCTCCTTAGATAGGTTTTTGCTTAAAAGGCCTGCAGCAAGTGAAAGTGAAAGTGAGGCAAAATAGTGGAGTTCCACATCTGGCAAAAATTGAAGTTTCACTTCACATTCACGCAAAAGTTGATCTTATGGTATCAAATTAAAGCTTGGGATCTGAGCAACATTTTTTATTTGAGTGGATAACACACAAACCTCTCTGGGGTATGTTTAAGCACATGGATCCATGGAGGGGGTTAGACGACTGATGTGAGCATTGTAAAAGTTCATAGCCTTTGCACCTGTAGTGCAAAATAAACATTTTAGAGGCTAATAGTAAAAAGATTTTCTTTTATTAACAATAAATACAATAATTACTTTCTAGAAGACAAACATTTGATTTACTTGACAAATTTTATCTATTTCATTACCAAATATATTGATTTCACACATTTTTTCGGATAAAAATAATTATCCCAAAATATCACTATCCTGAAATATCTGTATAAGCTACATACAGTAGTGCCTCAGGTTACGAAATTAATCCGTTCCAAAGCGGCCTTCGTAACCTGATTTTTTTGTATCTAGAACTACGTTTTACATGTAAATTGCCTAATTCGTTCCAAGCCCTACAAAAACACCACAGTAAATTTTATATTAAGCTAAAATGACCAATAAACAATGAAATACAACAATTTGGACCATTCAATACCTAACATAACCATGACTGTACCTGTAAATAAAGTGTATTAGTGTACAGGGTACAAGAAATACTGTATGTGCATGTACGTACGTATGTAGTAAAATGTGGAACCTTACCTTTCGAGAGAGGCGATGTCCAAAAGTGACGACAGAGGAGGACAAATGGCAGAAAACATGAACTCTTAGCTTTACAAAACACATTAAAAAATGGCAGAAAACATTAACACTAAACTTTACGAAACACATTAACAAATGGCAGAAAACATTAACACTTCTTGATTATCTCCATCTTCGTTCTCCATAGAAAGCATCCTCTTCTTTCTGTGAACTTCAGCAACATTCTTGGGACCTATGGCTAATAACGTAAGTAATTAAGTTCACACACAACACGATAAAGTAACTTACAGTACAACGAAAGCGAAGTCACTAACACAAACGTACATTAACAAATGAAATATATGTGAACGAACAAATTCCAGTGTTTACGATAATACTGCCGCAAAAAATGGTCAAGGAATGCCTTTACATAGAGGCATGATGGGACAAATGCTGACAATAGGAGCAGGATATTACTGCGGTGACTAGCATCAGGAACCAATGGAGAGCGGGAGGATGGTGGCGAGTCTACAGAACTGGTGCGCTAGTTTTTAAAATTTTTAAAATTTTGTTCTCAGCAGCCCGGGGCGAATCTCGGACTTTACCTTCGCAACCGAACGATTTTCGTACACAGAAGCAAAAAAACCTTCATCTTTGTTTTCGTAAACCTGAATTTTTTGTACGTAGGGACTTTCATATGTAGAGGTTCCACTGTACTTATGTATATAGGACATTATGTCAACTGAAGATAAAATGGATCAGTTATAACAGACCTACCTTAAGAAAGTGACATTTAAGGTAAAATGGCACCTGTGGGTTTTATCATCATTTCTTCTCATATGTTTATGCCTAAAGTCTGAAAACCTTAACCATTCTTTAATATCGTGGCTATGTGTTTTGCATAAATTGTTAATTCATAAATGTGTAGGTTTGTGAAATGTTCTAGACTCTATACACAACACTCACAGCACCAATGAAGAGAACAAGTTGCTGCTTTTTCCATGAGGAGAAAACTCAAAAGAAAATTTCATTGAAAGAGCAAAGTACAACATAAGTCTAAGAGAGAAAGGGAGGAGGCGGGTTAGAAGATGGACTGACGAGGATGAAGACGATGACCTTCCTGTGGAAATGATTTCTCTAGGAGGGACACCAGGACTGCAAGAAGACCGTAATATGGGAAAGGAGGGCGTTATGCCATGGCAAAGAACCGACCTGATCAAAGGCAGAGAGTCATTTGGCTGACCCGGACAGGCAGAGCCGAGTTGAGTGAGCTGAGCAGATCACAACCACATGATTATGAGTGGTAATTGTCAGCAGAGAACTATCACCCCACCCCCCCAATAGACTATTCTCCCTTTGAGGCCAAAGCCCCAAAGAAGAAGAAAATAGAGGGAATCTGAGCCCTGCTGTCCTACGTGTTCAGACCCTAAGGTCCTGGCACAAGAATGGGACTTGATCATGCACCAAGAAGGTGTTGGCATGCAGTTTCATGCTCTGCATAAGCCCAAACCAGACTGAAGGAGTCAAACTCCTGTACTGGTAGAGGGATGTAATAGCATGCAATCGGCGAGGGCCAGAATTCATATGAATTAACATGCTTGGCTTTGGAAAATTCTCGACTCTCCCAAGGACAATCATCATGAAAACTTATCTCACCTGAAAGCTCGGATATCGCAAGAAACCAAAGCAATCAGCAATTGCTAGCATTTCCAAGGGAACTAGGCATTTGGAGAGGCTCCCCAAGTCTTGTAAAACAATAATCGGGTGAGTTTTGTCTCACCCGATTGCTCGAAACAGATGAAACCAAGCACTAAATGAGCACATGAAATTCCCAAGAAATCAAGCGCTCGCCGAGATTCCCGACTCTTGTGATAACAATCATCGATAATGCTGACTCACTGAGTGTTTGGAAAATCACCGAAAACAAAACACCTAGAGAGCACCCAAAAATTCTAAGGAATTCAAGGAATCAGCGAAAACTTTAGAATCTCGTCAGACGATCATCAGGAGAGATCCTTCTTTGACTTCCATAGGAAGTCAAAGAGGAACAGGCATAGAAACCAGTCTTATATGCGAGAATTTAAGACTGGATCAGGAGTGGTGATTTAACAGAATATGCCACTTGAGCCTCCCCCCCAAAATGCGAGACCCAGGGAGACTGCAAATGGAATTCCTCCCAAAGGCAGAAGAGCCCAGGGAGTACATTGTCTGTGTTTGAATCCTCAGAATCAGACCAGGTGGAGTCTACCAAGAACTGATGAGCACTCCTTTGTGTTGGCAGAAAGGATTTAAGACACACAAATGTTTCGTCCTTCTCTCATCCTGTGCCTGAACTGGGAAGGTCCATCAACAGCTCTGAATGCTAGCCACGTTATAGAAGCCCGAGCACTTGGAATGACTTGCGAAACGGGTGTCCGACACAACATAATAGAAAGGGACGGACACATGAATGTCTCGTCCCTTCTCTTGTCCTGTGTTCTTAACGAAGTTGGGAAGAGCAATGAAAGATCCCATTATGCTTCCTCGGGAGGAGGCAGCCCCCTTAGAAAATCCTGCAGGAGGACTCCTTAGGGGAGGAAAAGCATCATTCCTCTTCTTGTCCAGAGGAAGCATCCTTGAGCTTCGAAAACGGAAGGGAAAGGCAATGGAGATGTTCTTCAGCGGGACTTCTCCTACAGGATGAAGAACAGACATCATCAGAAAGTAGAGTCAATAATCACAGGGCAGCTGGCTGATGTTGTCCAGTGATAAACTTCAGGAAAACAGCAGCATTTTATAGATTCACAGCAGGGGAACCATACACACACTCGAGAGAGAGCCAGATGCAAGAAGTGCAAAGGAGAAGAAAGAATACCTAGGAGAGAAAAACTTCTGAGGTTTTTCCCCCGGTAAATTCTCCTGGAGCAGAAGCATGAATCTCAAATTCAATACTAAATATATACTGCTTTCCCTTATATTAAAGCGTGAAAAAAAGTGTAAGGGTGTTTATATACCCTTGCTGCTGATCCCTATATACAAGAAAAATGGACAGGCAGCTTGCAAGGCTCTCACAAAAGTGGGTCTGCTTTTATAACTTTAACGTATTATATCGGCCAAATTTAGTATATTGAAAATATGTAAAATAAACATAAAGAAAGATACCACTGGGGAAAATTAATTAATGGCAGTTGAGCAAGATCTCACGAAAACACGTCTTTATCTGAAGACAGCTGAAAACAAAATTGAAATGTTTACATCTGGGCAGGCAGGTCTCCACCCCGCCTACCAGACGGCAGTTTATGCCTAAACACCTCAAGAATTCTATCAGCTGTGTGCCAGCTTCGCTGTAATTCCTATGTAAGGAACATCAAGTTTTTTATATGTGTAGGAACAAAATGTCAGTCAGTGCATTATGAACAACTAACAGACTGGGTTTGAGCAATCATTTATGTCATTAAGGTGACTAAAGGTTCTATATAGCTTACATTAAAACTACATATAATCCATCGACATTCTCTCTTTCTGCAGTGACTTCACTTTTATATACTTACCTAGAATATGTTACTGAGGAAAATTTACAGGATACTGAAGAAAACTTTTTGTTCTGTAGCAGATTTATCAGTGATCATCCGTAACAATAGTACAGGTATCTGTGACAAAAGAGATGTGATCTCCATTAGCACACAGAAGTTTTTCTATACACAAATACAGTACCAATGAGATTGTACACTACGCACTTAAAGCTTCAACTTAAATGTTAGACTAATGCAGGGCAAAACATGTGTGAAAAAATGTATTCATACCTGGGTCTGTGTGGGTGGGTATTCCACATCACTATAAATTAAAAACATGTCATTTTAAAATATGCTACTTTCACTAAACATTTCAAAATGAAAATGTATTGCAGAACTACTGTAAAGCTTATTTGCAATGGTTTACATACAGTACACACTTAAAAAGACAATACAATAATTCTGCAATGAATATACATAAATCATGGAGAGATATAATACCATTCCAGGTTTAGTTCCAACGAACTACAAGACCAAAAACTTATTGTTATTCAAAACACTTATCATTTAGTTTTTTAACCAGACCATTTTTTCAAAATACTGACCCTCATTGGGCTGGGTACAAGAAAAACAACTTATTAAGCAGCCACCACATGTCTAAGGAAAAAAAAAAAGGTTCCAAAGATTTTTGTGGGCAATACTGAATGTAGAGTGGCCATAAATGTGGTACGATGGAGACCACATTTCTGTAACCTGAACCGACAGATTCCTCCAGAATGCGAGGGATGGATTAAGCATCAGGTTTTATCATCTCTCATGAGGAGCATAGAGGTGACACTGTTGCCAGCTGCAGAGAAACCCCTGCCCCGATTGTCTCACAAAACCAGTAGAAGATGTGTTTCTTTAGACCACTTCTTCCTTGTGCGAGTCAATAGTACCCAGTGAAAGAGTCATCGTGATATTGAAGAAGATCCATCAGATCATTTATCTTCTTCACCAATGCTGTTGCAGGACGAGATTGCCGTCTTGGGGAGACAGGAACTCTAAACGAGTCAAATGCTAAGAAGAGACTTGAGAAGTTCTCATCAGCAGTTGAATATCGACTGAGGGAGAAACATTTAATACTTTCAGGTGAAAAGGCTAGGGCGAATGTAGAACCTAAGTTTTCAGAAGTGAATAGGGGAGAAGCAACCTCTGGCAGCTCTGACCAAAGAAAAAAAGACCCACCAACGACACCAACCAGCGAAGATGGCTCCAAATCCCTGGGACGTTATGGAAAACTGAAAGAAATTATCAGCTATTTCTGTTCCTGCTCTATGGAGGAGTTATGGAGTTCCATTTGACAACGTTCTGTGAGAGAGAGAGAGAGAGAGAAGGAGAAGAGAGACGAGAAAGAGAGAGAGAGAGAGAGAGAAGAGTAATTGGTGGTTGGATGGTTAAACGACTGTAGTGGCTGTTTGGTGAGTTCTGGGTTCTCTGCAGTTAGAGATCAGAGTTCTGTGTTTTGAGTGAGTGTTTTTTTAATCAGTCTTTGGTGAGAGCTGTGACAGTTACTAGTGTAGGGAGCAGTATATAAAGGCACTGGAGTCAGTTGAGTTTTGTGTGTTATTGATTTGTTTGATTGATTTGTTGTTAGTTTGGTGTGTTTGCTTGGAGTGGTTTGTGCTGTATTGTGGATTGTTGTGCTTTTGAGGTTTCCTGAGGGTTGTATGTGATTGTTGTGGCGAGTTGTTGTTGTTGTTTGTTGTTGTTGTTGGGGGGGGGGGGTGGGGGGGGGGGGGGCTGTTGTGTTCTTGGGTGTGGTTGTGAGTTGTTGTTGCTGGGGGCTGTGTGATTGCTTGATGTTGCTAGTGGGTGGGTGTGTTGCCTTTTTTGCTTTTTGTTTGTTTTTTTTTGTTTTTTTTTGTGGTTGTGGTGATTATTTGTGCAGTGGGTTCTTGGGTTGGGGTGGTTGTGGTCCCCTTTTTTGTTGTGTTGCTTATAGTTTGTGGTTGTTCGACACGGAATACCAAACCTTTCAGTCCTTTTACAATAGGAAGGTTACTAATGGCAGCTGGATAGTCGTAAGCTTTTCGAACAAGGGGTTCGGTAGTTAACTGCTTGTCTGACAGTGCGCACGCCGCGCGACTGGCAGGCGAAGAACCACTTTTGCTTTTTGCTACTGCGTGTGGACGTGTGTATCATCGCTCTCTGCCCGCTTCATCATCGTTTGCTTTCGCATGGTTGTGTTTTCTTTTTCTGTTTATATAGTGAAAGTGAATTGTAAGTACAATCATTTCAACTTTGTTTTTCTTTTATTCAACTGTGAATTAAAGAGTTATGGATTCACCACGCCCTCCGATTATCCGGAGACTGTGCCCCGGAACTGAAGGGCGTAAGTGCGGGAAATTCCGCAGTTTCCCGGAAATTGATCCCCATGTTTTGTGTGCTCCATGTCGGGGGCGCGAATGCTCTCGCACCGAGCCTTGTAATGTATGTGAGAATTGGTCGGAGGTGCAGTGGAGCTTGTACGAGGGCAGGAAGAAGCGAAGGCCTGTTGAGTGTGGAGGAGGGCGCTCGGTACCCTGACGTCCAGCTGTACTCAGGGTCTTCTGTTCGTTTGGGGTGGGCCTCATCCCCCCTCGCGCGGGTAGAAACCCCCCATAATAACCCGACCGTTGCTTCCACAGGTGCTTCTGCTGGGAGGTTGGTTGGTTGGTTGGTTTTATAAAGTTTAGGTGTAACACCAAGCACTGGGGCAGCAAAGGCCATTCAGCGCTTACTGTATAACTATGAAATTATAAGACGTTATATCATATAAAGCAGGTTTATTTCTTTGAGATATTTTACTATATTTTGAAGTGGGGCATTTTCTCCCAATAGTTCTTCAAGTGGTATGTTATATATGTTGTTGGATCTTCGTTTTCTTTCGAATTTATTGCATTTAGTTAGTAGATGACGGACAGTGACCAGAGTACGACAATGGTCACAGTAAGGAGCCTGTCTTTCCTCGCCTTGCAACATCAAGTATTTGTGTGTCAAGTATGTATGTCCTATTCTTAATCTTGTTAATATGACATCTTCCCTTCTTTGACATTGTTGTCTATTCCAAGGTTTTACAGATGGTTTAATATGCTTTAATTTATGATTCAATTCTAGCCATTCTTTTTCCCATTTTGATTGACAGTATTCATTTATTGTTGTTTTAATGTCATTGTAAGGTATTTGTATTTTTTTGATAGACTCCTTTTTTACTGCCTTTTTGGCTTCTTTATCCACCTCCTCATTACCCTTTATGCCCACATGGGAAGGGACCCAACATAGTTTTATATTTATAGATTTCCGTTTTACTATTATATCTATCCACTCCCTTATTTCTTCAATTAACGGGATGAGAAACTGTGTATTGTCTTAGCGCTTCTAAAACACTGCAAGAATCCGTGTATATTACAAAGGTATCGTTTGCCTTTCCCACCATAAAGACATGTTTTTATAGCCTCTAATATAGCATTTATCTCTGCAGTGAATATCGAGCATATTTTTGAATTTTTTCCCTTATTTTTATATTTTTTGTACTACAGCATAGCCTACACCCTCCTTCGACTTGGAAACCATCTGTATAAATACTAATATCCCGTTTATGTTTTTCCTGGTGTGACAGAAATTCACTCTTTAATTGTGCATCTGTTACATTCTTATTAAATGATTTCTCACAGATTTCTATTTTAGCATGTCTCCACGGAGGTATTTTATGAGTGGTTATTTTTGATATGCTACTTGTTCCTAATTTTAGATGTTCTATATCAGGTTCTAATCTATTCTCCAATGGTTTAGGCTCTTGGTTTATTGTCATAATTATTTGTTATGTTCTTCATATATTTGGTGTTTGGATTATCATTAAGGTTATTTATTTTAGCTATATATTTTAATCCCATTTCTTCTCTTCGTACTTTCAGGGGATCTATTCCTGCTTCTACATACAGACTTTCCACGGGGGAAGTTCTGTAGGCTCCAGTGCATAGTCTAATACCCATGTTATGTATGACATCCAGTTTTGTTAATAGGGTTTTAGAAGCATACCATATACTTGACATGCATAATCAAGTTACTTAGACAAATAACCTTATATACTTTTATCAGAGAGGTTCTATCAGCATCCCAGTCATTATGTGCAATTACTTTTATTATATTTAAGGATTTTCTCACTTTTATCGCCAGTTGTTCTATATGTTCTTTAAAAGTAAGTTTTTTATCAAGTATTACAACGAGGAATTTAATCTCATCATAATATTCAATTATATCATTATTTAAGAATAAAGTAGGAATTAATTCCTGTTTTCTTGATCTAGTAAATCTGACTGCTTTTGTTTTTTGCGGTGAAAAATTTTAAAACCCTTGTTAATCGGCCCATTTTTTTATCGATATAATGGCTGCTTGCAATCTGTTGGTTATGTCCAGCGCTTTTCACCGCTACATATATGACGAAGTCATCTACAAAAAGGGATCCTTGGACTCCTTGTGGGATCACTTCCATTTTCTCATCTTATTGCTATTGCAAACAACGCCACGCTTAGTACACTACCTTGGGGATTCCTTCCTCCTGGATAAATGATTCAGAGATTTCTGCCCCCACTTTGACTTTTATATATCTTTCAGATAGGAATTCCCTAATATATTCATATAAATTGCCTCCTATTCCCATTCTATCATTTTTTTTAAAATCCCTCCCCTCCAGGTGGTATCATATGCCTTCTCTAAATCAAAAAATACTCCTATTGTTTGTTTTTTACCAAACAATGTTCGTTTCCAGGGTCAGATGATTATCAGTGTCATGGGGTCACATTTTCCGGGGGACTGTAGTTCCAGAGTCATATTCCATTTTTCGTTTTTTTTTTTTTTTTTTTTTAATTACAGAGAAACCAACTGCAAGCCATGGTAAAACTGGGTCTCCTCTCAAAGACTTCCCCCTCACCAAAGACACACAGCAGAGACCAACTCCCATATGTCCACTCCCTACCTAATACCCCGAAGGGATGGCTCTAACATAACA